>NC_077240.1:61715000-62315000 GCF_947179165.1 Solanum dulcamara
AAAGATCAAAATTTGAGAATTATATGGCTCCATGTAACTAATCAAATAGATATTTTATATGAGGCAATGGTACTTAGTGCCTATTCTTACATGTCACAACCCGACCTAGGGCCTAGTCGTAACACGACGATCAAAATCTCAAAGGGCTCCAACCAAGCCTCTTGTACATATCATAAGAATACATAAGGTAAAATAAAAGAGTAAATATCATAAGAAAGTCTAAACCATGAGTAGAAAATGAAGAATGTCACATAACAACATAGACTCAAAACATTTGTCCAACTAGATGCCTATACTCATGAGCATGGGCAGTGTATAAGACATATCCCTACTCACCCTCAATATGAAACATAACAAAAGTCTTTAAAAATAATAACCAACTCGATGACTAGTCCCTTATAAATGAGGACTCATCATAAACACCGCCGGATAGGAAAGCTTAACTAGCCACGGGGATGAATATGATCTTCAATCTCAACCCCTACATTATGAGACAATGTAGGAAAAGAGTATGCATTAGTACGTTAGAATGTACTAAGTATGAAGGCATGATATGTAACGTAAATTATGGGATGCAATGGTCAAGCAAGACACATGATAAGATGAGACGAGTAAAGTCAATGGAAAATCATAATGACCAAAGAATTAGAAAAGCATAATTTAGATCATGAAAATACATATGAGGTTGTACATATGTCGGATAGGAGCCATAACCGATAATAAAACTATGCAATATATAACATGGAATTCCGTTGTCTCCCCATACAATGAAGAAAAAGGGGAATATACTTGTTAAGGTAGAGTCTACCCCGATAGGCGGGTCATACATACGCTATATGTGGATTCAATAGCTAGTCCATGAAGGCAACCTATGGTGGCACGTAGTTTAAGAGGCATGAGGTTGCTACTATTCAAGTCCACTCGGTGCTAAGTCGAATCACAGGGAATACATACATAGCATAGAAATCATAATTACATATATCATAGTCATGATCATAGGTTTGAAATCATAGAGTAGCTCATTTTCATAACATACTTGTAATGTGAGAATTTTTCTTTCATCATTACAATCATATTTGCATGATTTATATAGTTAGGTCTTAGGTCACCACATAGGGCTCTAAATCACCTTACTTCATAACTTGCATGAAATTCATACCTTGAACTTAGAGTAAAACTCAATCGCATAATTAATTGACTTGAAAATCATGAAATTTACTTGGAAATATGCATGATCATATACTTTCTATCAAACCATACTTAATTAATAAAGATTATATCATTAGGAAGTATAATTGAAAATATCCATAATTTACATCATTAACCCTAGAGATCAATATAGGAGAATTCATGAAAAAACTCTTTAATTCAATACAATAACCATCAATTTATATCAAAATAGACTCATAATCATAATTTGATCATAATTCATGCAATTGGACTAGAGATCATAATACCCATAAAATACCATACTTTAATTTGATAGAATACTTGAGAAATTGATTGGGCTTCATGGATGAAAGAATCCATGAATCAATACCCACATACCTTAAGTGGAAAAACCAAATAATTTTGAAGAACTTGAGAGTTTTGATGGAGAGCTTGAGTGAATTTATTTGAAGTCTTCAATGGAGTCCTTGAGAGTCTTTTGTAGAGAGAAAAATATTTGAATAGGTGAATTGTAGAAGAATGAATAGAATTAGATGTTTAGGTTAATTTATAGAGCTGAATTAGGTCCTAAAAGTGTCTAGGTTCATTAACTAACAATTAGAGAAAAGTCTAAAGTGCCCTTACTAAAAAACTAAATTAAAAAAAAGCCATCGCCCCTGCGACGCGGAGGTGTTCCCTGATAGGTAAATTTTGAGCGAATGAGATTTTGGCCAGATTTTGACTCAGGAAAAATTGCATTGAATGGGAGCAAGTCCGCGCCTCGCACTTTATATTTTTGCGCAGTTTCTTTGAAAAATCTATCTTTCGATATACGGGTCCTAAACATCCACCGAGACCATTTCCACACAGGTTTTGACCCTCTAATCGATATTTTGGACTCGAATTTTCCAAAAAGATTAAGGATAATGTATTACGTGAGTGGCCTATTTCCAAGGCATTCTTAAGGCACTTGTGAGAATTTTGAGGAATGTTACATTACATCGTTCAACTGCTAGTATTCACTATAAATATATACTCTCAAGTACCTATCCCTTTTTTCCCACAAAGATAATTGTGTACAACTTGATTCTATAAAGCCCTTCCAATAGGTTTGGCAACTATATCTTAGCTCTTTCTACTCCATTGTTTCCATATGATATGGAGGTATCAATATTGGCTATGTGTCAAGTGTCGATCTTTATCAAATATCTACTTCTCATATATGCAGTGATCGTGGAAAATTCATAGGATAAACATAACATATAATTCTCTCACTAATGGTACTTTTTCAACTAGGTGTATGACCTATTTCACGTCATACCATACATAAGAGAGCATATCATTTATTTTACCATAGTTAGGAAGCATATCAATTTTTTTCACTGATTACTAAGTCATAACAATAAAAGATAAAACATTCCCTATTTTTGTAATTCCCTTTCTCTTCTTCTTCTGAAAAAAATAGGCACATTGGTTTTCTCAAATAACTATCTTCTCGGTTTTATTGAAATATTTTGGGAAGAAGATGCCCATTTATATTCAATTGCATAGTAAAATTAATCATATAAATACAATCAGATTAGTCACACTATCCCTTCTCTCAACTCAAATCTGAGAAGCTTTAAATATATGTACAGCAAAATAATATTTCCACGGGAGTGACATTCAGTAAAAGCTTTGTCCAATGTCTTAAGCATTCATAATTTTCAACTCATTTACTTGTACTAAAATTTCAATAGAAAGGTTTCTTGGTTTTTGACCTTCTTGAATAAATGCTTGGTTGCTCACTTGTCACGTAACATATTTTTTAAAATCTTTCTAGCAATATCAACTTCCTTAAATTAGATTAAACTCTTCATATGTGGGGTTGATCAAGGGCTAACCATTTTTTTAAAAAAAATCACTAAACCTGAAAATACTTTGTTAGACCAAAAAGTAGGACACATATCTACCTTGTTCAAAGGAATTTGAGGTCGTCTATTGGCACAATCTGTCATATGAACAAATTTCATAAACTCCTTATCAAGTTATACTCTTTCAACTATTAAGAAAGATATGATCCATAAATATTCGTGAATTGCCTTATAAAAATTGTGTTGCTCCTGTGAGCATTATTAATAATACGGTATCGTAGCATGCATTGATCATGTCATCCTTAAATAAATATCTAGCTCATTGAAGCTCACAATGGAATGTTCTAGAGCTCATAATGCTTTAAGAATTTTCACCCAATGACATTTACGAGTCCCTAAAACTATCAAATGAGAATTCTTTTTTGAGTGATTTCAAGACTTCTCAAGGATACATTCTTGTTCTCGACAATCTAAATCTGTAAAGGTTCCTCTGATTGGTCTTGTGCCCTATTATGTTTTCAGGTTCTATCTGACCTGTCCATCAAGCTAGATAGGGCTTTTTTGCATGGAGATAAACATCTTAACAAAACACTCCTGTCTCATCTCTTGTACTACTATTATTTCTACTAGTGGGTTGTAACATGCCTTGTAATGAGTGCAACTACCTTTTAATGGATCAATGGACCCTTCCATGCACTACATGTTACTTGTCAGTGTCCATAATGCCCTCTAATCCTCTGGCATATCCCTGCTTTCACATTATCGAGTTTAAAGCATATGGTAATAAGATAGAAAAGTTAGATTCAGCTAATAGAACCCTAATCATCACACATGTATGGAGGAATAAGAAAGAAAGACAAGTATACCCTATCACATTCTCGCAGAATCACAATTATAGAAATGACAGACAACATAACCATAATTGAGATTCTACTACTAAAGTGTGTTCCATTAGTCACAATAAATACCTAGGACTCTGATACAAACTTTGTCATGACCCAATTTAATACCGTGACCAGCGCTAAGGGGGAGAGTCCCAAAGTAAGCCTTACTAGAAATCATTATCAATGCCACCTGCTTTCTCTGTAACAATAAATAGTGAGGAGTGAGACGCTAGCTCAGTGAGTAATAATACTTACCACAACCATTAATGAGATACAAGTCAAAAAAATATGCTAGATGATAGTTAAAATCATGTAATAAATGCCTTTTTAGAAGAACAACAACAATAATCAATCCTGTTTGTGTCATGTAAGAAAAATTTAAACTAAGTAAGCACTTTCATATCAAATCATATATTTGGAAGGTTTTCAAGAATGAATCATGTAATCAATGTGGCATTATCAATATGCTAGTTCTAACTTTGCACTAGCAAGTGCTATATCAGTAGTCTGTAAATACAAGGTGCACCAAGTCTAATGGATCTGTCGTCATCTACTGGAACCATCAAGGTTTACTCCCATTTATACTTTTTCTTTCTAAACAATAGATACTTGTAGGAAAGCATTACAAAATTAAACAGACCATTTAAGTCTTGTCAAGTCAAACTTTAAAGAAAACACATGTCAAAGTATTATTTCTCAAGCAAATGTTAAATCCTTTCGATAACGGTAATCATAGCTCAATTATCAATAAACATGTCTTATAAAAGCGAGTTCATCTCAAAGAATTATTTTGGTATCATATCAAGTAAAATACTTGTCTCATATGCAAATTAAAACAGATGATAACACAATCATTTTATAAATCACATATAAATCATGAAAGTTATGAATACACAACTTGTGGTAAGATTACTACTCATAGTACTCGTGCAAATACCAAACTCTTCACTTGAGTAATTTGTACGAACTCATTTGTTCAATCTATAATCACATTCATATCATTTTCTTGTTAACTGCTTCGTTTAAGATAATTCATTAAATGAAAATACCCAGCCCTTGAGGTTTTATGAATGACTCAAAATCTGCCCAGTTAGGTGCTTTGAGCACACAAGACGACCTCATCTTGATTATTTTCACATTGTAATAAACCAATATACCCTTACTGTTCATCTACTTTTATTTCATATATACCAAAATACCAAAGTTTACATTTTAAATCATTAATGCACTCTCTCAATTCATGAGAATCTAACAATTTCCACTATTTCTTTAACCCATGAGTTTTCTTAAACCCTCAACCATAATTATATAGCCATGGAATATAAAAATTTAATCTATAAACAAAGTTTAAGAAGATTTACCTTATCCTTTTTCTTCTCTTCTTAAAAATTATTTTCCAACAGCTTAACTTCATTAGAATGGAAAGGCAGTTCCACCTTTTTTTTCTTTTTTCTTTTCCCAAATAGCCGATATATCACTCCAAAGTAAAACTTCTAAATTGACCTTTTCTCTCTTTTCTTGTTACTTTAGTTAATGGGCTAGGGCTCATAGACTTTTCCCCTTTGTTTTTTCTTTTCAATTTTTCCTTTTGGTCTAATTAAAACAATCTACATCCCTATTTTTAAAAAAGCTAAATGACCTATATGACCTTGTTTTAGCTGTCACGCTCTGAGAGGGTATCTTAGGTGTGGCCAACACTTGAAGACCATTGCTGGTCCCCTAGCGAACCACTTGGTCCGAACACTCATTCAATCATTCAGCGAAAGACTCAACATGAGTTTAAAATACATTCAAATGAGCTAACCAAATCAATATTTCAAGAAGAATCATTTATTTAAAACAAATCTCAAAAAAACTCCATATCATAAAGATAATTTTGTAAAACAAAACATCTACTTGACACTATCATCTATCTGTCTATGAATGTTACACCCCACACTCTCGAGCTCGGAATGTCTTCTTAAGTTCCTTAGACATTATCATGTGATATGGATAAGCTATGACACTATCAAATGACTCTAAGGAAGGGAGAATGTGATACGATACCCCAAAGAAGGGAAGGTTGTAAATGAGGTCATGAGAAGTCGGAAGGAGTTGGAGGCCAAGTTAAGAGTCGTAGGACTCAATTTACATACGTAAGCTAGTAATTTGGAAGCCTTACATACTTAAGTTATGTGAGTACGTACCAACCTTACATAGCACAGATTACATAGATATATAAAATAAGACGAGATTACGAACCCACGAGGTAAAGGGGAGAATGACACGTGGCAGCATAGGGAGATGACACATGGAAGCAGGTGACCCACCTACTTGGGGTAAAGTAGGTGAACCACTTGCTTGGGGGGTGGACCCCACTGCCATGTGGCAGCCCCTAGTTGGCAGCATGTTACGGTGGCCAATCATAGCTTGACACGTGTCACCCTAAGGGGCTGACACATGTCACCTCCAAGGAAGCCCATATATACATGTTAAAATGACTCTTAGCTTCAGTTAAATTATCCAAAACCTGCAGCAAAATACCAAAAACTTCAGCAACATAAAGAAAAGAAAACCCTAACCTAAGACAGAAAAGGTTGACGGCCTAGGAGGAAAAATAAGGTAAGTCCCGATTTTGTTCCGTAAATTAATTATATAGCATATACCAAGATTTTATGGAGGTATTAGAAGTATAAAATCATGGATTGGTGAAGCCAAAACGGACAGCAAGCAGTCCACGCAATTCAACGCGACTAAAAATGTTTTGAGGCGCAATTTTGGCGAGTTTTGGCCAATTTCGGGAAAGGTAAGGTATTCCCTTCTAATTTGAAGTTTATGGGGTTTTTATATAGTGCATTATATACCTTTTATACTGATGGAAGTATAAATAAATTCGTGAGAATGCTCGATGATAGAAACAATCGAAATTGAAGTAGTCGTAGTTAAATTGTAGTTGAAATGAGGCATTGTGTTTGTGGAGGCTTCTGCTGATTGTGTGGTGTGTGTTTCAGGGACTAAATTGTCCTAAAATAGGTGGGGTATCTTCTGGTTGTATCCACATGACCTCCCCTGCTTCGTATGGTTAAAGGTTTCGCAAAATAGAAACTAGAAACCCTATTTTGGATATCGTAATTTCAAGTGAGTCATTCGGAGGTTGTAATGTATAATGTTGCCATGTTTTATATATTTATGAGCTTATGGTTATGTTTTTGGTTGTATGTAGGTATTAGGGACATAATTGGAAATTCGTATAGGGCACATTATAGAGGAGGTACTGCCTGATTTTTGTTAACGCCTTAACTAGCTAAAGAACTAGTCGGGAAGATGAGCGAGGGGTTGAGTTCTATGAATACTCATATGTAACCTAAGATGCTGGAAAGAAAAGGGTTATTAATATTCATGTTGCTTTTATATTACTTAGGTTCATAGGATGATGAGATGAACGAGATAAAGAGTAACCTATAAGAGGTATGTGAAGCTTTCTCTTGGCATGTTATTAGCATAAGTATGTAAAGCATGTCTCTCTTTTCTTCTAGGCATGTCTTAGAAATACGTTATGAATGGTTTGTATATGAAACATGGGAATAATTCCATTCATAAAGCTCTGAGTACAGTTCATAATTCTTATCCACTTTGTGATGGTAGAACTCTTGTAATAGTTGAGCTATTGCCTTTTTAAGGCTTCTACAGGATAAAAGGTAATATATATAGAGCCTATTGACTCGTGTTCACTTCTAAATGTTAAGGCTCTTAAGGTAGTTGAGCTATCAGCCCCAAGCCTTCTGTACATGAAATAGTAACCGGATGCATGGGAAGCATGAACTATAACTCCTATTCATTTCTTAATATCAAAGTTCTTGAAGTAGTTGAACTACTACCCTCGAGTCCCTATATGATGAATACTAATTGAATGTATGATCTCCCGTGCCTAAGAACTCTATAATGACAAGTGTCTTTGATTGCATAAGACGTTTGGTATTACCTTAATAAAAGTCTAGGACTCTTGAGACTCCGTCGATATGGCCCCTAATGGCATTTAGAGGATAGATGATGATTATTTTGATCCTCAAATGATAGTCCATGGTGATTGTTATACCGAGTCTCAGATGATGAGCTAATTGCATATGGTTCCTCGTTAATCTACTCATGTAGGCTGTTAATACATCATTCACCGCATCCCCTGAAGGGTCGGGCATGATATATGATAAAATGATTACCCACCGCATCCCATGAAGGGCTGGGCATGATAAATTCACCGTGTCCCATGAAGGGTCGGGCATGATAAATGATAAAATACTGATTCACCGCATCCCCTAAAGGGTCGGGCATGATATATGATGAAATGATTATTCACCGCATCCCATCAAGGGTCGGGCATGACATATGATGAAATGTCTATTCACTGCATCCCATAAAGGGTCGGGCATGATACACAATGACATGACAGCTTCACTGAGTCCCTCATTGAAGGGCCGGATATAGTTTGTAGGCATGCATGTGGAAATATAGTGACACACTTATAGTACCAAGTCCCATAGTGGGCCAGGTATGGTATGTAAGGAAGGTATACATGCCCTCATGTCATAAGATGCAGGTAGAGAAATTTGTTAACTGTTATATTTGTTTCCTGCATCCCAACTTCAGTTGTTAGCTTAGTTATGTATTTTTATGCTTTATATACTCAGTACATATATCGCACTGACCCCCCGTTCTCTAAGGGGCTGTATTTCATGCCCATAGGTACAGATGTTCATTTTGGAGATCCGCTAGCTTAGGGTTTCCACTCAGCGATGTTGGAAGTGCTCCATTGTTCCGGAGCCTAACTTTTGATACTAGTCATGTAATATGTATGTATTTAATTGTCCAGAGGTACGATGGGGGCCCTGTCCCATCATATGTTGCAGTTACTATTCTTAGAGGTCTGTAGACATATGTATATATGGGTTGTTTATAAGTTTGTTTCGACTGTGCCTATACGGCATGTTGTAACTGTTTTTATGTTATGGCAGCCTCGTCGGCTCGCGTGCCCTTTCATGATATGATACGAATAAAAGAGGCTATATTTACATGAACAAGTGTTAAACTATTAAGGTTTTTGTGTATAGTATCACATCACACACGATTCAACTTAAGTGTAGCTGGTAGATACGTATAAGGGGGTCCAGGTCGGACCCCAGTCGCGGCCTACGGGGTTGGGTCGTGACAGAAGTGGTACAGAGCAGTTTGTCCTTGGAATGTCTATAGACCATGTCTAGTAGAGTCTTTTTTATCGATGTGTTGTGCACCACATCTATAGATAGGAGGGTATAGGATATTTTGGATGTTACTTTCTTTCATATCTAATATCGTGTGATAGAGTCGAGTCATAGGGAATGAAATCCCTCATACTAACTTGTGATTTCAGCAGAAGGACAATATCGATAGAAGAAAGTAACTGACGATACTGGAAGTTACAAAGCACGCAGGTAAGCAAAGGCATGAAAGACAAATGTCAGGTAAGGTATTGAAGTGCGATTGACATATAAAGTTGAAGAGTGAAAGGAAAAGTATACAGGAAAGTATAACAGGTGTAGTTCGAGTGGACATATGAGGTAAATCCCTTTCCATAATGTTAATTGTGGGTGCCCTGTGTGGCTGCGATATGATATGATACGAATATATATGTGTGCCCTGTGAGGCATTGTTGGTATTTTTTGCGTGTAGGTGTTGAGATAGTAAGAAATATAGAGGAAACTCTGCCCAAATTTTCTTAGAAATAAGAAGAGAATGAGATACGGAGCTATAGTATGTCTTGAAAGGTTGTGTCCACAATAATCATGAGATTTGATTAAACTACGAGTATGGCTAACCTTGAGAAATGAATTAATGGTTGAATATATGGCAATAGAGACTAGGAGATCGATACGGGTATGGTAGAACGAAGTTGGAAAAGACTTATAATCCAAGGAAGATGATTCAAAGAAGACTAATAGGTCTGGATAGAATGATATATTAAGGCACCGACTGAATTGATACACAAGAATAAACTATGACGAGTTATAGTTGAAAAAAGTAATAGTATGGTTAAGATAAGAGTACAAAGGGAAGAGAATTGTAATGGATATAAAGTAGTAATAAGATAGCTTGTGAGACATTAAGGATAAGACTAACTAAGAAGGGTAAGTAGCCCATAGTAAGAATCGTGAAGAAGGTCAAGCGGTATTATACTACGAGACTGAGTGTGAATAGGGTATCAGGTGAATATAACAAAAATCGTTATGAGAATAAGTAAAGCTTAGTAAGGAAATAACTAAAAGGTATGACATGGTCCATGTGAATGGAATATAAAGATAGGTGTGAAACGGAAAAGCAGGCTATGGAACAAATAAGGAAGATTTATCAAGTTCTGTAAGAAAAGTTTCGAATAAAGGTTATGTGATGATGAAAAGGATATCTAGTGCAAGGAAATAAAGAGTAATATAGAATTCCTTGTGCACAAACAAAAATGGATATGAGCTGGAGGAATAATAGAGAAGTTCTAATAGAGGAACTCAGGATAGCTGTGATTAATTAAGTATTAGTATCGAATAAAAAGGGAAATAGACAGTTGCGAACTGAAGGTATAGTACGGTGAAAAGGTGATAAGACAAGGCACTACTACAACAAAGTTGATATAGTTTTACGCAGGATTCGAAGTGAGCCTTAATCACACGACAAAGATGAAAGCTCAGGAGGCATAAAGAAGTATTGTGTATACGTGACTCTACCTTGATGATTAGTGAGATCCTACAAGGAGAGGGAATGTTGATTTGCAGAACAACTGCTATATTACAAGGTTATTAGAAGAATAACTGGTATCCACTGAAATAAGATTAGTATAATGACAGAGCTTGAAACACGAATCATCAAAGTATAAGTACTCCCGAGTGGAGAATTGGAACCAATTATGAGCACGAGCTAATTCCTGATTGGGATGAATGGAATGTGGCTTTGAATGCACTGCTACATTATGGATATTACTCTAGTATCAACCATTAGATGAGATTTTATACGATATATTGCGAATACTAAAGCACCCTATGGTTGTGATAGGGTTTCCTATAAAGGCAACCTAACGTATGGATGATTTAACAGAAAATATAGATATGGTGCAGCACGTTAAATATGTTGAAGTAGAATTATTCGTGTGTGAATAGATGAAAATAAACGGAGGATGACATGGGTACACCCTAAAAGGGGGGAAGTAGACAAGAGAAGTACAAGCGTAGAAGAAAATCAACTGACACTATCGTATGTAAATGGGAATGCTTAAACTTCAAACGAGACCTCATAAGAGATGGACGCGATCATACCCGCACTAATGCACCGGATTCCATCAAAACTTCGAAGTTAAGCATGCTTGGATGAGAGTAGCACTGGGATGGGTAACCCATTGGGAACTAAAAAAGGAAACAAAACAAATATGACAAAAAAGATTGTAAATGTGTGTTAGTACAATGACAGATATAGGACAAAGTAAGTCAAGAACAGAAAAGATTATGACTAAATTGGAATGCACCTCGTGTAAATGGCACAAAAAAATTGTGCAGCCTACGAGTATTGGCATACTCAGAGTAAGAACAAGTGATTACTCGATAAAAAGAAATCAGTAATAGCAATGTGATTGCCATATTTAGAATCTATTAAAGAAAAGTGTAAAATGGTTCGAGGAAGAACTATTAAGATATAATCGGTATTAAGGACAAAAGCCATAGCGGAGCCCTGACCTCGACTGAAGAAGGTAAGCCACTAGTATAGCAATGCTAAGGCATTTTCTGAATTGCTCTAAGTACCTACACACGTTTGTGTAAGAATTACAATATAATGTATGGTAATAAAACTGGAAAGAAGATTTGAGTAAAAGTGCAGGATAGCATACCTAAAGTGTTACAAATTGGATTAAGAGGAGTTGTATAATAGCTTAAATGAAGTGGAGCATCAGAGGCTTGATAGCCTATTATAGGGGAGGGGAATCCTGACTCAGAAATGAAAGGCAATTAATGTAGGTTATAGTACAGGCTAACCTCGCACTCTACGAAAGTATAAGTTCATATGGATTATGGTAGATAAGCTGACAGAATCAACCGATTTTCTTCAAGTTAGGAAGGTATATTCAGCTAAGGGTTATGTGAGATGACATAGCAAGGAAACAATAAGATTTCACGGGATTCCCACATCTATTATTTCAGACAGGGAAGCTTAATTTATAGCTAACTGCTGGAGATCATTCCGGTAGGGATTACGAACATAGGTAAATCTTAGTACGACACTTCTCCCTTTGATTAATGGATAGGCCCAGAGGGGATCCAGCAAATTATTGATGAAGTAAAGCTTATTCAGGGACAAGCTACCGATTAGTATCCTAGAGTCGGCAAGAAGGGGATACATTGGTCCTTCTCAAGTTATTTGTAGAATAGATAAAGCTGCCTATGAGTTGGACCTACCGTCCGATTTGAAGCAATACATTCAGTTTTCACAGATTAATGCTCCGCGAATATATAAGCGACCCTCCCAGAATATTCTTCGTGGGTGAGGTCCACATGAAAGGAAAGTTATCCTACGAGGGGCAACCTATTGCCATCTTGGATCGATAGATTAAAAGGTTACGAACTAAGGATGTAGCTTCTGTCAAGGTGCTGTGGCGGAATAAGAATCGTGAAGAAATGACTTAGGAAGCTGAAAAAGACATGAAACACAGGTATCCATACCTATTCCCGATGTCTACAGGTAACCCCCACTCCTGGAATTCATATATTAATTACTTGGATAAAAATATATGTTATCGCAATAGAAAGGAATCTCCCTACAGTTTGTATAAAGTCTTAAGGAAAGTTTTATTTAACATTCAGGGATGAATTTTCTAAAGGGGGGAAGGATGTTACACCCCACACTCTCGAGCTCGAAATGTCTTCTTAAGTTCCTTAGACATTATCATGTGAGCCGGATAAGCTACGACACTATCAATGACTCTAAGGAAGGGAGAATGTGATACGATACCCCAAAGGAGGGAAGGTTGGAAATGAGGTCATGAAAAGTCCGAAGGAGTTGGAGGCCAAGTAAAGAGTTGTAGAACTCAATTTACCTGCGTAAGCTAGTAATTTGGAAGCCTTACATACTTAAGTTACGTGAGTACGTACCAAGCTTATGTAACACAGATTACATAGGTAAATAAAATAAGACGAGATTACGAACCCACGAGGTAAAGGGGAGAATGACACATGGCAGCATAGGGAGATGACACATGGAAGCAGGTGACCCACCTGCTTGGGGTCAAGTAGGTGACCCACCTGCTTGGGGGGTGGACCCCACTGCCACGTGGCATCCCCTAGTTGGCAGCATGTTACGGTGGCCAATCATGGCTTGACACGTGTCACCCTAATGGGCTGACATGTGTCACCTCCAAGGAAGCCCATGTATACATGTTAAAATAAGTGTTAGCTTCAGTTAAATTATCCAAAACCTGCAGCAAAATACCAAAAACTTCAGCAACACAAAGAAAAGAAAACCCTAAGCTAAGACAGAAAAGGGTGACGGCCTAGGAGGAAAAATAAGGTAAGTCCCAATTTTGTTCTGTAAATTAATTATCTAGTGTATAATACGATGGTATGAAGGTATTGGAAGTATAAAATCATGGCTTAGTGCATCCAAAACGGACAGAAAGCAGTCCATGCAGTTCAGCGCGACTAAAGAAGTTCCGAGGCGCAATTTTGGCGAGTTTTGGCCAATTTTGGGAAAGGTAAGGTATTTCCTTCTAATTTGAAGTTTATGGGGTTGTTATGTAGTGAATTATATACCTTGTATACTTCTGTAAGTATAAATAAAGTCATGGGAATGCTTGACGATAGAAACAATCGAAATTGAAGTCGTCGTAGTTAAATTATAGTCAAAATAAGGCGTTGTGTGTGTGGAGGCTGCTGATGTTTGTGTGTTGTGTGTTGCAAGGCCTAAATGTATCCTAAAAGAGTTGGGTGAACTGATGTTTGTATCCACACGACCCCCCGTGCTTCGTACGGTTAAAGGTTTCGCAAAATAGAAACTAGAAACCCTATTTTGGATATCGTAATTTCAAACGAGTCATTCAGAGGTTGTAATGTATAATGTTTCCATGTTTTATATATATATGATCTGATGGTTATTTTCTTGGCTGGATTTATGTACTAGGTATGTAATTGGAAATTTGGATAGGGCACATTATAGAGGAGGTGCTGTCCGATTTTCGTTAACGCCTTAACTAGCTAAAGAACTAGTCGGGAAGACGAGCGAGGGGTTGAGTTCTATGAATACTCATATGTAACCTAAGATTATGGAAAGCCTATGGTTATTAATATTCGTGTTTCTTTTATATTACTTAGGTTCAGAGGACGACGAGACGAATGAGATAAAGAGTAACCCGTAAGAGGTATGTGAAGCTTTCTCTTGGAATGTTCTTGGCATAAGTATGTAAAGCCTGTCTCTCTTTTCTTCTGGGCATGTCTTAGAAATATGTTATGAATGGTTTGTATATAAAACATGGGAATAATTCCATTCGTAAAGCTTTGAGTACAGTTCATAATTCTTATCCACTTCGTGATGGTAGAACTCCTATAATAGTTGAGCTATTGCCTTTTTAAGGCTTCTATAGGATAAAAGGTAATATATGTTGAGCCTGTTGACTCGTGTTCACTTCTAAATGCTAAGGCTCTTAAGGTAGCTGAGATATCAACCCCCAGCCTTCTGTACATGGAATAGTAACCGGATGCATAGGAAGCATGAACTATAACTCATATTCATTTCTTAATATCAAAGTTCTTAAAGTAGTTGAACTGCTACCCTCGAGTCCCTATAGGATGAATACTAATTGAATGTATGAGCTCTCGTTCCTAAGAACTCTATAATGACAAGTGTCTCTGATTGCATAAGTCGTTTGGTATTACATTAATGAAAGTCTAGGACTCTTGAGACTCCGTCGATATGGCCCCTAATGGCATTTAGAGGATACTTGAGATGATGATCATTTTGGTCCTTAAATGATAGTCCATGACGATTGTCATACCGAGTCTCAGATGATGAGCTAATTGCATATGGTTTCTCAGTACTCTACTCGTGCAGGCTGTTAATACATTATTCACTGCATCCCCTGAAGGGTCGGGCATGATATATGATGAAATAATTACTCATCGCATCCCATGAAGGGCCGGGCATGATAAATTCACCGTGTCCCATAAAGGGCTGGGCATGATAAATGATAAAATGCTGATTCACCATATCCCCTGAAGGGCCGGGCATGATATATGCTGAAATGTCTATTCACTGCGTCCCATGAAGGGCCAGGCATGATACACAATGACATGACAGCTTCACTGAGTCCCTCACTAAAGGGCCGGATATAGTCTGTAGGCATGCATGAGGAAATATAGTGACACACTTGTAGTACCAAGTCCCATAGTGGGCCAGGTATGGTATGTAAGGAAGGTATACATGCCCTCATGTCATAAGATGCAGGTACAGAAATTCATTAACTGTTATATTTGTTTCCTGCATCCCTACTTCAGTTATTAGCTCAGTTATGTGTTGTAATGCTTTATATACTCAGTACATATATCTTACTGACCCCCCATTCTCTTAGGGGCTGCGTTTCATGCCGTAGGTACAGATGTTCATTTTGGAGATCTGCCAGCTTAGGGTTTCCACTCAGTGATGTTGGAAGTGCTCCACTGTTCCGGAGCCTAACTTTTGATACTAGTCATGTAATATGTATGTATTTAATTGTCCAGGGGTACGGCGGGGGCCCTTTCCCGCCATATGTTGTAGTTACTATTCTTAGATATCACGACCCAAGCCTAGGGCCTAGACGTGACATGGCGAATGAGGAACCCAAAAGTACCTCAAACAAGCCTCTTAACATTCTTTTAGCCTTTCATAGGTAATAATGATAAATAAATAAGCGAAAATCATAATAGTAAATCTTCAACTTACATATATCCAATAATACCTCTAACTATAAGATTTAACGTGGCTAAGACAAGTCCCTAGCTCACCCTCAATCATAATAGAAGAAATGTCATAGTAAAATATCTCAACATATCATAAGCTAAAAAGATAAAGGAGTATTATTCCCAGAACATGGGAACTCACCAAATGTAGTCTTCAATAAAATCTCAACTAGCCACGTGGAGAAGAACGAGAAGGAGCACTGGTCCCTACATGGTGATATCATGTAGGCAAAAGAGTATGCGTTAGTACTTTGAATATACTAAGTATGTAAGGATGCATGAACATTGAGAAAACATTATAACATTTATGTAATATGGAACATAATGTAATGCATGCATAATAAATCATATAGATATCCTTTAAAATATTCATTTGATGGGAAAATGACCATAACCGACATTTAAGACCATGCGAGCTATTACATGAAATCCAACATAACCCCCTACATTGGTCGGGGAGACTACTTGCCAGGTAGAACTCTGTCAACTTCATTCATTTCTTTAACTTTAACTTTAAGGGCTATTTATGGATCCATTAGCCTAAGCCTACAAGGGCTCCTATGTTGGCACATAGTTAATGAGACAAGGGGTTGCTCCTAGGATTCTCTTACCGAATTCCACCTCAATGATCCATTTGGTGCTAAGTCAATCCCATGGAATAGTTTAATACTTTAAAATATTCATAGCATATAACTTGAGAATTCAAACATCATATTCGGTAGAATAGCTCATTAAAACATTTGAAAATTCAAATATGCAAGAATTGTCCTTATTGCATAAAGAATCCAACATTCATATCATTTCAACATTCTTTATCTTCATAAGACTCCCTTTTGATCATAGATATTGCTTTCACAAATATTCATTTGGAGTCAAGGCTTTCAAGTCAAACTTTATTAAAAATATAGTAAAACTAGGTGGGTTCAAATCACTTCAACTTGTAAATATGTATGTAAATAAATATACATAAATACTTTGAAATTCATTAATTAAAAATCATGCTTTCAATAACCCACCATGAATTTCAAGAACCTTTAAATAGATAAATAAAGGAATTACTTGCAAACCATCAATTCATACATATGAAATTATGTCGCGTCAAAATAGACCAATAATTATTAGTTTAACCATGATTCATACTATTAAATAAAAATAAGAATTACCATAAGAAAATATTACTTAAAATCAAGAGACTTAATTGAAAGAGTTTTTGGACTACATGGGTGGAAGAACTCATGGATAAATACCCACATAACTTAGAGTAGAGCTTAAAGAAAATAAATATAATTTATCATATAATCAAAATAATTTAGACATGAGAGTGGAAGGAATACTCTCATTAAAGCCTTACATACTTGGAATCCGAAGCTTTAGTCGGAACCGAAGGACTTAATGACCACTCTTGAGTCCTAGCTTTTCTCCCCTCTATAACGTTTTGTGTATTACCCGGAGTATATGATTCACCGGAATAATATTTCTTCACTACTAAGAACTAAACTATATTTGAGAATGAGTAAAGAAGTGTATAGAGAGAAGAGTTGCTTGAGAAAGTTTGATGAATAAAATGAGTAAATAAGGTAGGTATTTATAGGTGTGGAGGAGGGACCTAATAATAAATAAAATAATTATAAAGAAAAAATTTGAAAATTTAATGAAAAATTGTGATGTCATGGTTGATGTTAAATGGAGGACAATTGATGTCATGAGTGAGGTCAAATGTATCTAGATATTTTCATGGTAGGTGAGATGAGTTCTTTTTAACAGAATACTCTTTTTTGGAGCTGTGTTTGAATAAGATAAATTCCTTATTAAGATTTGGTGTCTTCATAAGAATTGTAGATATGGAAGTGTAGTTTTATATCGTTCAAGAATCAACCAATTTGGATATTGCTACAGTGAGATATGAATTTTCCTCTATAAATACTCTATTCTGTCACAACATCCTGTCTTATAATAATTAATTTATTTGACCTACTTAACCTCTGAAACTTAAAATATGGTTGCACAAAAGTTGTAGGTAATGATCTTATGGTTACTCAAAAATTTGAATCACACAATTTGGACAATCCTATGAAAGGTTATGCCCAAAATACAGAGGTTGTATCATTTTTAGGCGAGAATTGAAACATCGTATACAACATTTTTAAGGAATGTTACATTATCTCCCCCTTGAAAACATTCATCCTCAAATGAGGAAAGGCTTAGCTTGAGTAGAGTAGAGTGTAAACCAACAACCCATCATTAATGCAATAGTTTAATTTAAAACATCGTTTGAAACATATTTCATAATTTTGCAAGCATATGACAAGAAAAGTTGAGATGTAAAGATTTCAAGTAATTGAGCAAGGACAACTTAATACCTTAGGTTTGGGTAGAGGGGAAAAGATGAGGGTATAACTTAATCATATCCGCTTCTGCTTCCCATGTTGCACTTTCTATTTGTTGATTCCTCCAAAGGACTTTAACAGATGCAACTTCTTTGTTCCTCAATCTCTTAACTTGGCTGTCCAAAATTTCCACAGGAACTTCTTCATAGGTCAAGTTTTCTTCAATATTCACTACTCCCATAGGTACAATGGAACTAGGATCAACCACACGTTTTTTCAACATAGACACGTGAAACACCGGATGAACCATGGCCATTTCTAATGGTAATTACAACTCATATGCAACCTTGCCAACACGTCTCACGATTCTATAAGGCCGTACATACCTAGGGCTCAATTTCCCCTTTTTACCAAATTGAACCACACCCTTCATGGGTGAAACCTTCAGATACACCCAATCGTCCACATTAAACTCAAGATCCCTTCTTCTAGTGTTGGAATAGGACTTTTGATGACTTTGAGACATCTTCAACCTTTCTCTAATGATCTTTACCTTCTCTAAAGCATCAACTACCAAATTGGGGCCCAACAAGGTCATCTCGCCTCCTTCAAACCAACCAACTGGTGATCTACATCGTCTCTCATACAAAGCCTCAAATGGTACCATCTTAATACTTGAGTGGTAACTATTATTATAGGCAAACTCGATGAGCAGTAAATGGTCATCCCAATTTCCTTTAAACTCTAACACACAAGCCCTTAACATATCCTCTAGTGTTTGAATCGTCCTTTTGGCTTGCCCATCCATTTGAGGATGGAATGTTGTGCTCAATTTTATGTTAGTACCGAGGACTTTTTGAAACGATCTCCAGAAGTGAGAAGTGAATTGGGTACCATAATCCAAAATAATGGATAACGGCACACCATGCAACCTCACCAACTCCCGAATATATAACTTGGCATAGTCTTCAGCACTATAGGAAGTTTTAACCGGTAGGAAGTGAGCTGACTTAATCATTCTATCAACAATTACCCAAATCGAGTCATGACGCTTCCAGGTATGAGGCAAACCCACTACAAAATCCATATTCACATCTTCCCACTTCCAAGTAAGGATTCCAATGTTTTGGGATAGGCCACTCGGCCTTTGATGTTAGGCCTTCACTTGTTGGCAATTTGTACATTCGGATACAAACCTTGCTATGTCCTTCTTCATGCCACCACACCAATACAACTCCTTTAAGTCTCGGTACATTTTTGTTGAACCGGGATGAATGGAGTATGTAAAATTATGAGCCTCCATCATGATCAAATTCCTTAGGCCATCAACATTTGGAACACATATTCGACTTTGATAGTATAGCACTCCATCTCCCCCTTGGGAAAAGACCTCTATCCTTTTTTCCTTTACCAACTTCTTTAACTCAATAAACGTTGGGTCAAGATCTTGCTTTGATTTAACATCCACCACCAATGAGGATTCAGACCTATTTTGAATAACCATATCACCATCGTTAGTACCACATAACTTTACCCCTAATCTATCCAACTGGTGAACATCTTTCACCAACTCCCTCTTCCTTTCATCCACATGGGCCACACTCCCCATAGACACTCTACTAAGTGCATCAGCAACCATATTGGCTTTATCCGGATGATAGTGCACACTCATGTCATAGTCCTTAAGGAGTTCTAGCCACCTCCTTTGCCTTAGATTAAGGTCCTCTTGGATGAACACATATTGAAGACTTTTATGATCAGTATACACATCCACATGCACCCCATAGAGGTAATGCCTCCAAATCTTCAGAGCAAAAACAACGGCCGCCAATTCAAGGTCATGGGTAGGGTAGTTATGCTCATGCACCTTTAATTGCCTAGAACCTTAGGCTATGACCTTGCCGTTTTGCATTAAGACACAACCTAAACCAATCTTTGAAGCATCACAATAAACTACAAACCCTTCTAATCCTTCCGGGAGAGTCAAAATAGGAGCGGAGGTAAGTCGATCTTTTAAGGTCTGGAAACTCTTCTCACACTCATCTATCCATATGAATTTAGATTTCTTTTTGTTCAATTTAGTCATAGGAGATAATATGGAAGAAAAACCTTTGACAAACCTTCTATAGTACCCAGCTAGACCCAAGAAGCTCTTAATGTCTGAAGGAGATAATGGTCTAGGCCAATTTTTGACTGCCTCTATTTTCTTAAGATCAACCTTGATCCCATCACAGGATACTACGTGACCAAGAAATGCAACATCATTTAACCAAAATTCACACATACTAAATTTTGCAAATAATTGTCTATCCCTCAACGTTTGAATCACAACTCTCAGGTGATTTTTATGTTCTTTCTCACCCCGAGAGTAAATCAAAATATCATCAATGAAGACCAATACAAAGGTATCAAGGTAAGGTTTGAACACCCTATTCATCAAGTCCATGAACACCACCGATGCATTCGTCAACCCAAAACTCATCACCATAAACTCAAAGTGACCATACCTTGTTCGAAAGGACTTTTTGGGAATGTCACACTCCCTCACCCGTAGTTGGTGATAGCCAGACCGAAGGTCGATCTTGGAGAAGTGACTTGCCCCTTGCAATTGATCAAATAAGTCATCTATTCTAGGGAATGGGTACTTATTTTTAATGGTCATCTTATTTAATTGCCGGTAGTCTATGCACATTTGAAAAGACCCATCCTTCTTTCTCACAAATAACACGGGAGCACCCCATAGCGAAATACTTGGTCTTATGAACCCCTTCTCTAACAAGTCCTTTAATTGTTCCTTTAACTCTTTCAATTCTTTCGGGGCCATACGGTAAAGAGGAATAGAGATAGGTTGGGTATTGGGGAGGAGATCGATACCAAAATCAACTTCCCTTTCGGGAGGGACACCGGGAAGGTCATCAGGAAAGACATTGGGGAATTCATTGACTCTAGGAACCAACTCAAGAAGAGGACTTTTAGAGTTGACATCCCTAACCCTCACAATATAGTAAATACATCCCTTAGAAATCATTTTGCGGGCCTTAAGATAACAAATAAACTTTCTCTTCACCACCGAATCACGACCCTGCCATTCAATAACAGGCTCATTTGGAAATTAGAACTTGACTCGATGATTCCTACAATCTATGGAAGCATAAGATGCATGTAACCAATCCATCCCAAGAATGACATCGAAATCTATCATGTCAAGCTCAATGAGATCACAAGGAATAACTTTATACAAGATAGACATAAGGCAACCCCTATAGACCTTTCTAGTAATAACTGACTCACCAACGGGGGTAGACACCAAATAGGGCTCTAATAACATTTCAGGTAAAATATCAAATCTATTAGCAAGAAATGGAGTAATAAAAGATAAATTTGCACCTGGATCTAATAGTGCATACACATCAAAAGAAAAGACTTTAACATACCGGTAATGACATTGGGTGCATCCTTAACCTCTTGTCTTCCATGCAAGGCATAAAAGCGGTTGGTGCGTTGGACACCTCCTTGGACTTGTTGACCATGAGCAATTTGGCCTTGAGGCCTATCACCACCATCTCTACAATCCTTAGCATGGTGGCCCAGCTTGCCATACTTAAAGCATGCATTAGAGCCGGCTAAGAATTCCCCTTTGTGAGTCCTTCCATACTTTTTGCAAGCGGGAAAGGTTTGAGTAGCAACATTCTCTGTTGGTACCGTTGGTTTACCACCCTTGTCCTTGTTGAACCTTGGAGGAGGAGTAGTGGTGGAACCTTGTCCCATAAATCGTTTCCCACCTTGGCCTTTGCTATTGTTTCCATAATAGGACCTTTGAAGATTAAACACTCCACTATCTACTTTAGCCTTTATGAACCCCCTTGATCTCTCTCTAAGCTTCTCTTCTTCAATTTGTTCTGCATAAGTCATTAACCGAGATATGTCTATCTCCTTGACCAACATGCCCATTTTGCACTCTTTGGACACCAAGCTTGATACACCGAAAATAAACTTGCTCATCTAAGCTCTTGGGTCAAAGACCATGAAGGGAGCATACTTTGACAACGTAGTGAATTTGAGAGCATACTCCCTCACGCTCATACTCCCTTGACAGAGGTTGATGAACTCTTGTATTTTGGCCTCCCTTAGCTCCAATGGGAAGAAGCGGTCTAGGAAGGCACCTTTGAACTCTTCCCATCCTATCGGCCCTATTTTTTCATCCCTCTTAACAACTCATTATTCGTACCACACTCGAGCCATACCTTTGAGTTGATAGGCCACTAGCTCGGCCTTCTCATTTGGAGGCACACCCATGATAGCCATAATCTGATACACCACATTAATGAACTCCATATGGTCCTCATCTAGTTTAGAATCATCAATCTCAAGCGGATTCATCCTTTGGAAATCCTGAATCCTAGAGGCTGGATTTTGCATTTGGGGAGGAGGAACACCTAGATTCCCTTGGTTGGCTACGACTTGAGCTAACAAAGTAATAACACTGTGAAACTTGGTATGGGTTACCTCATCCTCATAATGTTGGGCATTGGGAACTAGAGGAGTTTGGTCCTTATCGTCAACTCTTGCTCTTCAATGTGCTCTTTCACGAGTCATTATCTAGAGAACACGAAATGGGTTGTTAGTTAAAGGAAAGCTTAGGACACTCTAAGGCACGACATGAATTTGAAAGAAGTGAAAATTTTCCTAAATGCCTTATAGTCTCCTCTTCATAATTGTGGCGCGCTTCACAACCATGAACAAGACCCTATTTGACGCGATATGTTAGACTCCAAAGACCATTCAAAACCTCAGACTGTGATACCAAGTTTTTCACGACCCAAGCCTAGGGCCTAGACGTGACATGACGAATGAGGAACCCGAAAGTACCTCAAACAAGCCTCTTAGCATTCGTTTAGCCTTTCATAGGTAATGATGATAAATAAATAAGTGAAAATCATAATAGTAAATCTTCAACTTACATATATCCAACAATACCTCTAACTATTAGATTTAACGTGGCTAAGACAAGTCCCTAGCTCACCCTCAATCATAATAGAAGAAATGCCATAGTAAAATATCTCAACATATCATAAGCTAAAAAGATAAAGGAGTATTATTCCCAGAACATGGGAACTCATCAAAAGTAGTCTTCAATGAAATCTCAACTAGCTAGTGGAGGAGAATGAGGAGGAGCACTGGTCCCTACATGGTGATATCATGTAGGCAAAAGAGTATGCGTTAGTACTTTGAATATACTAAGTATGTAAGGATGTATGAACATTGAGAAAACATTATAACATTTATGTAATATGGAACATAATGTAATGCATGCATAATAAATCATATAGATATCCTTTAAAATATTCATTTGATGGGAAAATGACCATAACCGACATTTAAGACCATGCGATCTATTACATGAAATCCAACATAACCCCCTACATTGGTCGGGGAGACTACTTGCCAGGTAGAACTCTGTCCATTTCATTCATTTCTTTAACTTTAACTTTAAGGGCTATTTATGGATCCATTAGTCTAAGCCTACAAGGGCTCCTATGTTGGCACATAGTTAATGAGACAAGGGGTTGCTACTAGGATTCTATTACCGATTTCCACCTCAATGATCCATTTGGTGCTAAGTCAATCTCATGGAATAGTTTAATACTTTAAAATATTCATAGCATATAACTTGAGAATTCAAACATCATATTCGGTAGAATAGCTCATTAAAACATTTGAAAATTCAAATATGCAAGAATTGTCCTTATTGCATAAAGAATCCAACATTCATATCATTTCGTCATTCTTTATCTTCATAAGACTCCCTTTTGATCATAGATATTGCTTTCACAAATATTCATTTGGAGTCAAGGCTTTCAAGTCAAACTTTATTAAAAATATAGTAAAACTAGGTGGGTTCAAATCACTTCAACTTGCAAATATGTATGTAAATAAATATACATAAATACTTTGAAATTCATTAATTAAAAATCATGCTTTAAATAACCCACCATGAATTTCAAGAACCTTTAAATAGATAAATAAAGGAATTACTTGCAAACCATCAATTCATACATATGAAATTATGTCGCATCAAAATAGACCAATAGTTATTAGTTTAAACATGATTCATACTATTAAATAAAAATAAGAATTACCATAAGAAAATATTACTTAAAATCAAGAGACTTAATTGAAAGAGTTTTTGGACTACATGGGTGGAAGAACTCATGGATAAACACCCACATAACTTAGAGTAGAGCTTAAAAAAAAATATAATTTATCATATAATCAAAATAATTTAGACATGAGAGTGGAAGGAATACTCTCATTAAAGCCTTACATACCTGGAATCTGAAGCTTTAGTCGGAACCGAAGGACTTAATGACCACTCTTGAGTCCTAGCTTTTCTCCCCTCTATAACGTTTTGTGTATTACCCGGAGTATATGATTCACCGGAATAATATTTCTTCACTACTAAGAACTAAACTATATTTGAGAATGAGTAAAGAAGTGTATAGAGAGAAGAGTTGCTTGAGAAAGTTTGATGAATAAAATAAGTAAATAAGGTAGGTATTTATAGGTGTGGAGGAGGGACCTAATAATAAATAAAATAATTATAAAGAAAAAAAATTGAAAATTTAATGAAAAATTGTGATGTCATGGGTGATATTAAATGGAGGACAATTGATGTCATGAGTGAAGGAATGACTGTGTTGATATTTCAAACGTAGAGCTCGGTACGTCAAATGTATCTAGATCTTTCCATGGTAGGTGAGATGAGTTCTTTTTAACAAAATACTTTTTTTTGGAGCTGTGTTTGAATAAGATAAATTCCTTATTAAGATTTAGTGTCTTCATAAGAATTGTAGATATGGAAGTCTAGTTTTATATCGTTTAAGAATCAACCAATTTGGATATTGCCACAGTGAGATATGATTTTTCTTCTATAAACACTCTATTCCATCACAACATCCTGTCTTACAACAATTAATTTATTTGACCTAATTAACCTCCAAAATTTAAAATATGCCACAAAAGTTGTAGGTAATGATCTTATGGTTACTCAAAAATTTGAATCACAGAATTTGGACAATCCTATGAAAAGATATGCCCAAAATACAGAGGATGTATCATTTTTAGGCGAGAATTGAAACATCGTATACAACATTTTTAGGGAATGTTACATTAGAGGTCTGTAGACATATGTATATGTAGGTTGTTTATAAGTTTGTTTCGACTGTGCCTATATGGCATGTTGTAACTTTTTTTATGTTATGGCAGCCTCATCGGCTCGCGTGCCTTTTCATGATATGATACGAATGAAAGAGGCTACATGTACATGAACAAGTTTTAAACTATTAAGGTTTTTGTGTATAGTATCACATCATACACAATTCAACTTAAGTGTAGCTGGTAGATATGTAGTCGCGGCCTACGGGGTTGGGTCGGGACAATGAAGTCTCTATCACTATCAAGAAAGTGTCAATGACAAGCTCATTTCTACCCCAAAGAAAATACTCAAAATAAAATATAATAACTCAATAGTGTCTCTGGATGAGGACTCACCAAAAGCTGAGAGTAGAAATAATCTTCAATGATGCGCCTATTGAGAATCTCTAATACCAGTATCTGCATCATAAAATGATGCAGGACAAATGTTGTCTGTACATAAAATGTACGAGTATGTAATATAGCTGAAAGGAAACTTGCTCAAATATATTCAACTCAACTAAAGGGACTGAAATTCTAAAAATACTCATGTTTAAATAATAATAATTTTAGAGACTTCTCAGACTCAACTCATATGAAAACTCAAACTCATGTAAAATCAATGCTCTTGCTCAAATCATCAAGTTTATTCAGTAAATATGCTTTCAAGATCATTCATATCTCATCAAATCTTTTTCTCAATTTCAGTCAATCATGCTCGACTCTCATACTCATTTAGAATCAATAAAATATATGTATATATAATATTAGTTCAAATCACTCCTTCATCAATGCATAAAAGCCATCATCTTTACTCAAAAATATATATGTAAAAATTATGATTATTAAATCAATTAGGGTTCATGGGAAAATAGCCATGAACAACAATTCTAATCAAGTGAGAGATAAAAAATAATAATAATCTCAATACATAATTATACGAAACTCAATAGAAGAAGAATTAACTCATTCAAAATTCAAGAAACTAGGTTAGATTCAACTCATTCTCAACAATCGATAGAACTAGATGTAGTGCATGTGGATGAACTCAATCCAACTCTATGAATAGACTTACATACCTGGGAGATTGATATTATAGTCGAAACTCAAAAAACACTAGCTTTCTTGGAGAAAACCTTTGGTCTTGAAATTTTGGTGTTTGATCTCGAGAAAAGAAACTCTTTTTATGGAGTTCTTAGAGTGGAAGAACATGGAAAAACCTTGGGTGAAGGTCTTCTCTTTGATTCTTGAATTTTTAATTTGAGTGCCTTAGGGTTCTTGATGAAGAAGAGGAACCCTAGGTTAGTTTTGAGAGAGTTTCTTGAGACTAGATTATTTGGATTGATGATTATGAGAGGAAAACAAGTTAGTGGAATGATATATTTCTTTAAAAAACCCAAAAATGACTTAGAATAGGATTAAAAAGCTTTAGAAAGGACTAAATTGACCCTAGAACAGGTCTAGGAAGTTGCTAAAAAAGGTATAGGAAACCTTCAAGGAAGACTCTACGGGTCGTCAAAATATTTAAGACCCGTAAAGGGGTTTTATACAAACACTCTGCTCGATAGGACTTTACTAAAATGGACATAAAATTTTACGCCAAACTCAAAATGAGGTAAACTTGGCGGTTTTGAAAAGAGGACTCAAATATATTATTACACTAAATAATGAACATTCATACATGCATACAATTATGAATTATTCGGTACAACCCCATACCCCTATGAAGGATGGCTCAGTCTAAGCTAAAATAATGATTGGGGTGTTACATTAGCATAGGGTATTACAAAGGGTTTGGACATATTTTAAGGTTTTGAGGTGTGTTGAGAGATTAAGATCAAGGTAATACCTTTATTTTATTGACTCTATCTTTGATAAGCACAAATAGTAATTTGCCATGGAAATGCATATTTTTTGTCAGATTATCGTGGTATGTTCTATTCTTGCATGTTGATTATGGTCCTGCCTTGTTGTAGTATCAAGGGAGGTGTGAGTAAAAGTATACAGGACACTTGAATTCATCGAAAAATGTATGTTAAGACTATTCCCTTCTTTCGACATGTCTCCAAAAAGCTTAACCATAATATAATTGGGTTGGTATCATTGATGTACTCGTAGCCATAATTATTGGTGGTTGGCTGCTCATGGGGTTATATTCCTTCCTTATGGGGATTCTTATTCTATTGGTAGTGTCCCTATGTTGGTCATGACTTAGGGACTATTAATATAGGTTGCTTATAGCTAAATAGTTTTCTTTTGGCCTATTGAATTGTTATTGTTGCCCTTGGGGTTACTGTGGTTAGCTGCAAGAATGTGATCTTTGCCTAAAAGGACTATATGCTACCTACAGAGCTATGTTATTGCCTAATATGGCTATAAGCTGCCCACAAGGCTATATTAAAGCCTAAAATAGCTATGTGCTGCTTATACAACTACGTTGTTTCCTGAGAGAGCTATGAGTAGCCTATGGGGCTATGTTGATGCATAAGAAGTCTATGTATTGCCTACAGGGCAATATTATTGCCTAAGAGGGCTATGCGCTGCCTCCGGGGCTATATGGTTGCCTAAGTGACTGCCTACGGGGCTAGGGGACTATTGATATGGGTATATTTATTGAATTGGCACCTTCATGGCTTATAGGGGCCTAGGTAGATGATCTTGTTTGTTTTTTGTACCTGCCGAGCTTATGGGGGCTTGGTTAGGTTATTGTTTGATTATTTTTGGTATTTTTAGATTCAGGAGCTCGCTAACACGCTTATCTTATTCTTGATTTTCTTACCTGGTTACTTTTAGTATATTATTATAGTTGCTCATTTAGTCTATTACCTTTTATACTCGATACATTATTTCGTATTGACACCCCATTTCCTGGGGGCTCTGCATTCATGCCTGTTGATCCCTGACAGACAACCCGATAAACCTCTCCAACAGTGTGGTTGAGCTTATGGGGGCTTGGATAAAGTCCTCTCGATGGTTAGTCATTATCACAACAAAACATCATGAAAACATAGTCATTAACATCATTGGAAAAAAAGTAAAAGATATCAATCCTCGTCATTAAAAAATCATAAGAAAGCTTATTAACATGATTGATTTATAATAATCCTTGAGTTGGTGAGAACTATCTTATCACCTCTTTAACGTGATTGTGTGAGAACTACCTTATCATGCCATAACTTCTTGATTAAAATGTCTTTGAAAAATCATTCATAATCTTTCATTAGTCATTCTTAAGCTTTGATAAGCATTCATAAAACATTCATTGAAATCCTTTGAAATGCATGATCATGATTCATTGAAAACATACATCCTTTGAAATTCATGATCATGATTCATTGAAAATATACTTGGAACTAGCATATAGCATGGGTCATTAAATTTCAACTTGAAATCATGAAATATGATGTGAATTATGCATAATTATACTAATAGCAGTGAAATACATTATAATTTACAAGACCCAATGCAAATTCATGAAACTAGGACTTTTAGAAGAATAATTCATAAGAGATTTTGAGAGAAAAACTTGGACTCCATGGTGAAAGGTCCCATGGATGGATTCCCACATACCTTGATTCTTAGAAGCCCTAATTTTGCTCTTGCTTGGAGACTTGATTTGATTTTTCTTGAAATTAGCATGTGGAAGAAGAAAGTTCTTGAGAGAAAACTTTAGAGAGAGGATTTAGGGTTTTGAGTGTTTGGGAGAGAATGAGAGAGTTAAAAGGACTAAGGGTTGTTATTAGGATAGAATAAACCCCTAAAAATGTCCACATTCATCAATGAAAATATAGGGAAAGACCAATACACTCCTAACTTAAACTATGTCGGCACTTGGACAGAGGGCCCACTAGGCCCCTGAAGCCCACCATAGCCCATGCTGAGGGACTCTATTTTTGGTCTGAAGGGGTGACCTCCACAGAGGTCACCACGGCTCGTGGTGCCCCTCATGGTCCTCACCCTAACTCAAGGGTCTTGGGGGTCGAGTTCACTGGAGGCTTCACGGTCTATGAAACTCTCCACGGGCCGTAGAGCCTTCTGTTGACCTTCCCTTTAACTTCCTTGATCTCTGACACTTACAGGGGACTTATCCTTGAACCATGATGCTGAGTACGGCCTGTGAAGGGCCCGTGGACAGCATGTAGTGCAAAGATTTTCTGTAACTCCCTTCAATACTTCTTTTGTCATTTTTTCTTATAATATCCCCCCTTACAAACATTCATCCTCAAACGGGACTCAAGCTAGCATGAATGGAATAGGAAAGAGACATAGCATCCCAACATGAACGCAAGACATAGCAAAAATTCATAAAACATGAAATATTCAATCTCAAGCTAAAATATGACTTTAAAACTCATTTCATGAACATGAATGCATATGAAAATATGAGAATGACTGAAACACATGATTTGGGCTGAGGGAATTCATGTCACACCCTGAGCCTACACCTTGGACGTTGCCAACACTCAAAAACCAATTTTAATTCTGGTCCCAAACAAACCCGTGGCTTACCTTACTACTAAACTAAAGACTCAACATACATGCAGAAGCTTTAATAAGTGAACCTTTAAAACATTTATGCATAACTCAAAACATCTCAATCATACTTTACTCAAAAACTGGAAAATAGCTTCTAATATAAATATCATAACAGATAATGTTAAAAAAATATATGAATGAATAGACTAACTAACTCACTAACTCTGTTCATGAAGCCTCTTCTAAACAGTGATAGGTCCTGAGACAAAACTCACGGCTACCTGACTACTCAACTATACATAACTCAAAAGTAGATACACTGATCTAACTAAAATGGAGCCCTCTGGAAGTGAGGAGGTCTCTCCAACTACTTATTGATAAAAGTCTTACTGAAGTGTCTACGATCATGAGTACATAAATATGCATCATGAAATGATGTAGTGCCAAATGATGTCAGTACATGGAATGTACGGTATGTAAAATAGTTGAAAGGAAACTTAACTCAACTCAACTCAAAGGAATCAACTCTGAAAAAAGCTCAACTTAATAAAGCATGCAATATATGTAAAAGAATGCTTTATAAAACATAAGTGAATGCAACTCAGTATATAAAAATGTAATACTTTACTTTTTAGGGAGTTTCTCTAACCGATAACCATCAATTATGAGCTAGTGATGATACAACGAAGCGATGTTGTCGCCACATCCATCTAATACTTTGCCAGGATAAAGGATGTCACATCCATGGATCCACATCAAAAGTCCTCCTATTTGGGACAAGTGAGGAGTTTCCCGAATCAAAAGACACGATCCTACCCTGCGCTGGCTATGTAGATTATAGAGTTTGAGTTGCATCTACTCTTACCCAAATAGGTGCTCAATACTACTTCCAAAATATTAATATGCTCATATATATATATATATATATTAGCTAGTCTCATTAGACTTTTTCATCAATTTACATTGTCTTTTCTCATCATCATCTCTTCTCTTAATTATGGGTAACATTCATCCCAATCATTCTTTTGAAACATGCATAAACTTCTCAAAATATGACATTCAAAATATATTAAACTCATGTTTGAAAATAGACATCAAAAGACTCTTTCATCTCAACAAAATACTCACATCATTTATACTCAATAATTCTCATGCTCAAAATAGTGATTGGAGACTTCTCAACTCATACCTCAAAATAATAGTTAAGAGACTTCCCAAAATAATGTTCAAAATAATAGTTAAGAGACTTCTCAAAATAATTCTCAAAATAATATTTAAGAGACTTCTCAAACTCATGCTCAAACTCTTTCTCGTTTAAATGATTGTAAATAATCATTCTTTTCTTAAAACAATGCATAAAATATTAAGTGCAAAACTCAATTAGGGTTCACGGGGATGCAAACATGAATTTATAATCTCAAAAACTCAACTCATGAAACTCATCAAGGTATAGTTGAATATGTACAAGAACGCAATGGAATTAGAAAACTCAAGAATTTGCATTATCGAAATTAAAAACTCAATATTCAAAACTCAACTTGACTGTATAGAGATGTAGGGAAGAAGGACGAACTTAGTCCAACATTATGATAGCCTTACATACCTTAAAAGCTCCACAAATCTTGATGAAAAATCATAACTTGAAGAAGAACAATCAAGGGACCCTTTTCTTGAAATTCTTGAATTCGTTTTCTTGGAAATCCTATGGTTAAGATTTAAGATTTCTCTTAGAGATTCATGAATAGATGAAGAAATTTTGGTTAAAAATCTTGAAATCTATGGAGGAGAATTTACATTGATGAAGAACCTTGAAAGAGAACCCTAACTTGATGTGTTCTTGAAAATTCTTGAGCGTTCAAGTTTAGAAGTTAATGAGAGGGTTTTTAATTATGAAACCTGATTTTCTACACGTTTAGGGACATTAAAATAACTCCCAAAGGTTTACAGGACAAAAATACCCTAAAACAATAAAAGGTATGTCATTTGACTTGGGAAGTGGAGTCTGTATCCTCTCTGCATCGCGGACCTCTACCAGGTTGGAGCGCCTCAAGTAAAATGGTCATAACTTTTTATTCCGGACTCGAATTAACGCAAACTTGGTGGCGTTAGATAGAAGACTATTACAAATTTAATTTGATAGTTCATGAGACACTAAATCTTAATAATTTGAGATCTATGGTTATTTGAAGTTGACTTTTATAAGATCTTATACGAAAACTTAATCAGTAGAGAATAGTAGAACTCGACTTAATACTAGAGGTTTCTTATGACCCTAATTCACCCCTAATACACTTAAAATACTTAGAAATTGATCATAACATATATATACAATTAGAATTCATCATGTTTGGTCTTATACATATATGAAGAATGACTCGGGTCTTAGCTTAAAATTTTTGAGGTGTTACAACTAAATACCTTAACTAGGCACGAAAGGAAAGAGATGAGGATATCATGACATCATATTAGCTTTGGATTCCTACATAGCACCCTCAACCTCTTGGTTCCTCCATATTACTTTATGTGAATCTAGTTCCTTATTTCTCAAATTTCTAACTTCTGGTCTAGGATCTCAATCGGAACCTCCTCATATGAAAGACTCTCTTTCATACTAATGTTGTCCAATGGCACAATGGAGCTAGGATCACCAACAAACTTCCTCAACAAAGATACATGGAACAATGGATGCACCGATGCCAACTCAGAAGGCAAATCCAACTCATATGCCACCTTGCCAATACGCCTCAAAATTTGATATGGACCTATATAGCGGGAACTAAGCTTCCCTTTCTTGCCAAAATGAATCACACCCTTCATGGGAGAGATTTTCAATTAAACCCAATCACTTAACTCAAGTTGAAGTTCTCTTCTCCTCACATCTAAATAGGACTTTTGTCGACTCTGGGCAGTCTTCAATCTTTCTCTAATTATTCTAACATTTTCCATATTCTCATGCACCAACTTGGGTCCTATCAAGGCAACTTCACTGACTTCGAATGTAACACCTCGGAAGTTGGAAAGTTAGAAAATGAGGTTCAAAGGAAGTTTCTCAAATAAATCCAGCTTTTGGCACCAAGTGTCTCTCCAAGAGTTGTGGTTCTCTTCATGACTTTAAGGCCACTGGTGACAGGGAAATTTATAAGAAGGACCATGGATGGTTCCACGGCCCTTTGGATGAACTACGAGTCGTGTTGAGGCTCGTGAAAGCGACTCCTCAGACCCCTCTTGAAGGTACCTACTACGAAAGGCATATGAGCCATGGTGAGCACCACATGCCGTGGTGGCCTCCGTGAAGGTCACTCCTCAGAAACCCGATTTCCCAGATCTTAAGTCCAGCACCAAAACCACCACCACAAGTCGTGGTGAGTCCCTGTCTCGGTGCAGTTTTAATTTTAAGTTGGGGGTATTTTGGTCTTTCCCTATTTTTTCATTAATGAATGTGGATGATTTTTGGGAGTTTATTCTAACCTATTAACTACCCTAAGCTCTCAAAAACCTCTTATTCTCACCCTAACACTCTAAATCAAAATCTTCTCTGTAAAAGTGTTCTCTCAAAGTCTTCGTCTTCCTCAAGCAAATTCTAAGGATTTCTTCAAGGTCAAGATTTCTCTGCAATTTAGGGCTTCTAAATATCAAGATAATGTGGAAATTTATCCATGGGCCATTTCACCCATGGAATCCCAAAGATTTCTCTCAAAATCTCTTATAATTTCTTCTTCTAAAAGCCCTAATTTTATGATGTTGCATTGGGTCTTCTTACTCATGATATATAATATGATTATTGATTAAATTATGCATAATTCACATCATGTTGTATGATTTCAAGATGAATTTTAATGACTCATGATATAAGCTAGTTTCAAGTATTTTTCAATGAATTATGATCATGATTTCAAAGTAATTTCAAGGAAAGATTTATCAATGATTATCAAGTTTGTGAATGATTTTCAATGATGCTATAAGCAAAGAAGTTATAGTGCAATTAGGACAATTCTTTCACAATCATGTTAAAGAAGTTTAAAGGTTGTGATGAAATTTCCTCACACACTCATGATAAAGTTGATAAATGAGTTATTCTTATGTTATTGTTATAAAGTTTATTATTATGTTTCCTAATGATACTAATGGATATGTTTTCATAAAAATTCTGTGGGATAAAGACTTAGCACCGAGAGGATTTTAAGGTAGAGTTCGGTCGAGTAGCCATTGTAGCTACCCAAGGGAATCCTAGTAGCACCTTTTAGTCCCTAACTACATTGCCGGCGTAGGTTTAAAGATGCCAATATGGCAAAGCTAGTGGATCCACATATAGCAAAGTTAAAAAGAGTACCATGATGGGGTATACCCTGGCAAGGTAGCCTCCCTCTTCTCGATGTGGGGATCATCAGATTCCATATAATAGCTGGTCTTAAGTCTTGGTTAATGTCCTATCCCACACCACTTACAGAAAAGGTATAAAGTTCTTATAATGATGATGTTCTGATGCATCGACCAATGAGTATGATATTTTAATATTTTCATGGTTTTACTCATGTTTTAAGATATTAGTTTACATCTCATGATTCATATTGATTATGTCATTTATTCATTATTCATGCATATTTCTCACATACTTAGTGCATTCCATGTACTAACTCTATCAATGGCAAATGATCATTCTATTTACCTTCAAGAATTAATGACGCAAGCTCTCAACACGTCCTCTAAGATCTGAATGGTATGCTCGACCGGACCATCCGTATGAGGGTGAAAAGAAGTATTATGCTTCATTTGAGTACCAAGACCCTTTTGAAAATATCTCCAAAATTGAGATATAAACTGAGTACCTCGATGTGAAATGATAGACAATGGGACACCATGAAGCTTGACCAATACTCGAATATACAATCTAACATAGTCCTTGGCCGAATATGAAGTTTTAACAAGAAAAAATGAGTTAACTTAGTCATTCAGTCAATAACTACCCAAATCAAATCATGTTGCCTACAAGTACGAGGCAAACCCATAATGAAGTCCATATTTAAGGCTTCCCACTTCGAAGTAGTAATCTCAATATTTTGAGCCAAACCTCCCAGTTTTTATGCTCAACCTTCACATGTTAACAATTAGGACATTTAGTCACAAACTCTGCAATATCCCCCTTCATGTCATTCCACTAATACACTTCCCTTAAATTAAGATACACCTTTGTGGAATCTGGAAAAATAGAATACCGCAAACTATGAGTTTCGAACAATATCATTTCCCTCAAGCCATCTACATCAGAACAAAATAATTGGACTTGATATCTCAAAACACCATCTCCCAATGGGGAGAAAGCCTCAATGGATTTTTTGGCAACCACTTTCTTTAAAAAAACCAAGGTAGGATCATTATATTGCTTGTCCTTAACATCCGCCGCAATAGAAAATTCAGAACCATTTTGATAATAACACCACCATCCTCGGAATCAACCAATCGAATGCATTGGTAACCACATTCACTTTTCCCGGATGGTACAACATACTTATGTCATAGTCTTTTAACAATTCAAGCCATCTACTTTGTCGAAGATTCAAATCTATTTGAGTGAATATATATTGCAAACTCTTCTGGTTGGTGAATACATCAACATGGACACCATAAAGGTAGTGTCTCCATAGCTTCAAATCAAAGACCGCTGCCACTAATTCCAAGTCATGAGTTGGGTAATTTCTTTCAGGAACCTTGAGTTGCCTAGAATCATAGAATGTCACTTAACCATTCTGCATTAGAACACAACCAAGACAAACTTGTTAGGTATCAAAATAAAAAACAAACCAATCGGAACCTTCCGGTAATGTCAACACCGGAGCAAAGGTAAGCCTATCCTTCAACTCTTGAAAACTCTTCTCATATGCCTCAGACCATTAGAATTTCACCATCTTTTGAGTCAAAGTAGTCAAGTGTGATGCAATGGAAGAGAAAATTTCCACAAACCATCTATAATAATCTGCTAAACCCAAGAAACTCTAAATATCAGAAGGAGACAACGGTCTTTAGATCAACCATAATACCTTCACCAGAGACAACATCGGAAAGAAAAGCAACAGACCTTAACCAAAACTCACACTTGCTAAACTTAGCAAACAACTGACGGTCCTTGAGAATTTGCAAGACAATATTCAAATGATCGGCATGCTCTTCCTCACTCCAAGAATAGATTAAAATATCATCAATGAACATAATTACGAACAAATCCAAATAATGCATAAACACCTTGTTCATCAAATCCATAAAAGTTATACGAGCATTCGTTAGTCCAAAAGATATAACCAAGAATTTAAAACGAATATATCAAGTTCTAAAATTTGTCCTTAGAATGTCACATTCCCTTACTCGGAGTTCATGAAAACTCGATCAAAGATCAATCTTTTAAAAGTTGCTTGCTTCTTAAAGTTGATCAAACAAGTCATCAATCCTTGAAATGGGATACATATTCTTAATTATGACCTTGTTAAAATAATGGTAGTCAATATGGAGAGAACCATCCTTCTCTCTAACAAAGAGAGTCGGAACACCACATGGAGAGATATTCGGTATAATAAAACCCTTATCTAATAAATCCTTTAACTGGTCCTTTAATTGTTTCAATTTTTCTAGGGCCATTTGAAAAGGAGGAATAAAGATAGCTTGGGTATCGGGGAGAAGATCGATACTAAAGTGGTTCCTTTTTGGGAGGAATACCTAGGAGATCATCAAGGAAAACTTGCGGAAACTCATTGATGATCAAAACTGACTCAAAAGTAGGAGCTTCGGAATTTATATCTCTAACCCATACTAGATGATAAATGAAACCCTTAGAAATCATTTTCCGAGCTTTCACGCACGAGATAAATTGACCCTTAAACATGGAATTATTACCTTTCTATTCTAGGACTAGCTCATTAGGAAACTGAAACTTGACCACATGGGTTCTACAACATATAGAAGCATGGCATGTATAAAGTCAATCCATACCGATAATAACATCAAAATCGGTCATACCAATCTCTACAAGATAAATTGAGGTAATTTTATGGAAAACTGAAACTAATGTCGATAGACTCTCTTAGCTACAATAGGAGTATAAACCAAAAAATGCTATAACAAATGATAAGGAGTAACAAATGATAGAGTATCACCATATCTAATAATGTATAAGCATCAAAGTCAAAGAATTTCAACATACCAGTCACCATATCAGGTGAATCCTCTAAGTTTTAACGAGTCTAGAGGGCATAAAATTTGTTTTGGCGCTAACCGTCACCCGAAGCAGTAACACGCTGATCCAAAAAATAAGTAGCTTGAGTCTGAGTCTATGGTCCAGAACCATTCCTACACTCACTCACCTTATTACCCAGCTTTCCACACCTATAGCATACATTTGATCCTACTAAGAATTCACCCTTATGGTTTCACCCACACCTTTTGCATGAAAGGATGACTTGACCACTCAAAGTTCCTCCTTGCACCTTAGGATTAGGCATCTTATCTTTATCAATTCTTGGAGCCGTAGTGATTGAGGAAGCTTGGCCGGAATATTTTGACAAAATAGAGGATGGACACCATTTTCGGACCTACCAGTGAGAAATTACCACCATCCATTCGAGCCCTCTTGGCCTCCCTTCTTGACTACTCTTTCAATTTTTCCTCTTCAATTTGCTTAGCATGTGTAATAAGCCTTGAAATGTCCATATCTTTGATAAGCATGGAAGTTCTATATTCTTTGACCACTAAATTGGACACACTCAAAACAAACTTGCTCATACAAGCCCTTGGATCAGCAACCATGAAAGGAGCATATTTGACAACTTAGTGAACTTGAGTTTATACTCCTTCACACTCATATTACTTTGGCGCAAATTTATGATCTATTACACCTTATCCTCCCTCAACTCCAAAGGAAAGAACTGATCAAAAAAAGCACCCTTGAATTCCTCCCAATCAATGAGACCATCTTCTCTACCTCTTTCATATTTCCACTGTTCATTCCAAACTTGAGCAACCCTTTTGAGTTGATATGCTGCCAAGTCTGCTTTTTCCACTGGGCTAACACCCATTATGTCAACAATCTTACCAATACCCTCCATGAAATCTTATGGATCATCATCCACCTTAGAACCATAAAAGTTGGAAGGGTTCATACGGATGAACTCACGAACTCGGGTAGCCACCGTACCCATATTTGGGTTCATAAGAGCTACTACCTCTCAGTTAACTTGAGCCGCCATGGATTAAGCAAGGACTTGGAAAGCAGCTCAAAACACTGCATGAGACACTTGGTCATTCAAAGGGTCATTTAGAACTTGTTGTTCCTCCTCAACATTCCTTCGAATGGGGTTCCTTCTTGGGGACATATTTCTGAAATTGAAAAGAGAAAGTGTTAGAGGGAGTAACATTAGAGTTCAACTCTATCGCACGATGAGATCATGAAAGAAGTGATGTTTCTACTAAGACACCTCATAGCCTCCTATTCATAGATGTGTCATACTTCACACTAATGAATAAGACTCTACTTGACATAGAATGTTATATTCCTTAGGATACTTTAAACCATGTGCTCTGATACCAAGTTTGTCATGACCCAAGCTAGACCCTAGATGCGATACGGTGATTAAAATTCTGAGAGACCTCAACCAAGCCTATTATCATATCATTTAGGAGCATATATAAGGTAAGTAAAGCAAATAAACTAAGACATAGATGTGGAAATAATGTTTCAAGAAAAGACAAGAAGTCTCAAACTCTAATGAAAGACAACATAGACTTCATAACATCCAACATGCCTCTACTAACTAGATGGAGGAATAAGACAAGATCCTATCTCACCCATGAAAATATAATAAAGTCATAAAGACATAAGAGAAATAAAATATCACATCCGCCAAACACGAGGACTCACCATAATGAAAGTACAAGCTTAACTCTACTCACGAATAGGAGGTGTGCGATGATAGTCCAACCCTACATTATGATACAATGTTGGAAAAAAGTATGCATTAGTACATGGAATACACAAAGTATGTCAGAAGTATGCATGAAAAATAAATATATGACATATCAATATGAATCATAAGATACATGACTAATATCTTAAAACATGAATAAAACCATGAAAACCTTAAAAAATCATAATCATATGGTCAGTGCATTAGAACATCATCATAAGAAATGTATACCTTTTCATTTACCTTGATGTAGGATAGGACCTTTGACCGATATATAAGACCATGCGAGCTATAACATGGAATTTGATGTACTCTTACATCGAAAAAGGGGAGGCTATTTTGCCAAGGTAGACTCCGTGATGGTACTTCCTCTAACTTCGTGTTATATGTGTATCCACTAGTTGCGCCATACTAGGACATTAAATATATGTGGGAAAAATAGTTAGGGACTAAAAATGATATAAGGATTCCCTTGGGTAGCTACTTGGCTACCAGACTGAACCCCACCTTAAAGTCCTCTCGGTGCTTAGTTATTATCCCACTTCATGAAAACGTAATCATTAACATCATTAGTAAAGAAAATAAAATATATTAAGCCTCATCATAAGAATAGCTCATTAACATAATTGATTCATAATAATCCTTGAGTTGGTGAGAACTACCTTATCACCTTTTTACATGATTGTGTGAGATATACCTTATCACACCATAACTTCTCATTTAAAATATCTTTGAAACATTATTCATAATCTTTCATGAGTCATTCATAAGCTTTGATAAGTATTCATAAAACATTTATTGAAATCCTTTGAAATTCAAGATCATGATTCATTGAACACATACTTGGAACTAGCAGATAGCATGAGTTAGTAAAATTCAACTTGAAATCATGAAATATGATGTGAATTATGCATTACTAGACTAATAACAATGAAATACATCATAATTTAGAATACCCAATGCAAATTCATGAAACTAGAGCTTTTAGAAGAAGAATTCATAAGAGATTTTAAAGAAAACTTGGAACTCCATGGGTGAAAAGGCCTATGGATGGATTCACACATACCTTGGTTCTTAGAAGCTCTAATTTTTCTCTTGATTATAGTAGAATCTCTATTTTTTCTCTTGATTAGATACTTGATTTGATCTATCTTAAAATTAGCTTCAGGAAGAAGAAAGCTCTTGAGAGAAGACTTTAGAGAGAGGATTTTGGGTTTTGAGTGTTTGGGTGAGAATGAGAGGTTGGGAGGGATTATATTAGTTATTAGAATAGAGTAAACCCCTAAAAATTTCCACATTCATTAATTAAAATAAAGGGAAAGACCAAAACACCCCTAACTTAAACTGAGTCAGCACCTGGATGGAGGGCCCATAATTGCCTGTGAAGCTCACCATGGCTCATGGTGGTGATTGTGGTGAGGAACTCTATTAGGTCTGAAGGGGTGACCTACACGGAGGCCACCATGGCTCGTGGTGCTCCTTAGACATATGGTTCCCTTTGTGGTCCTTACCCTAACTCAAAGGTCTTGGGGGTCGAGTTCATAGGAGGCTTCACAGTTTGTAAAACTCTCCACAAGATGTAGAGCCCTACTTAAACCTCTCCTCTTAACTTCCCTGATATTTGACACTTACATGGGCCTTCTCTATGAACCGTGATGGTGGGTACGGCTCGTAAAGGGGCCTGTGGTCAGTATCTGGTGCAAATATTTTCTAAAACTCACTTTAATACTGCTTTTCTTGACTTTCCAACTTTCAGGGTCTTACATCAAGTCCCTTTGGTTTTAACTAAAGAGTAGTAAGTATTTTCTAGCTTTACTAATAGAAGGTGGAAGAAGAGTTGTTATTTAGGATGAGTTAGAGTGCACTCTAACCAGAAAGGATGTTGAGGTATCATCTTGTTAGTAAAGACCAAGTATAGGTATTGATCAGAAAGGCAGAATAGTCATGAGTTTATAGATCAAAGCTAGACATATGATCTTGAAGTGAGGGCCCTAGGATTTTTGTAGAGTTATGATCTTAACTAGGCAATGAAGTATAATTAGTGGGTAAGTAGTACTTAGGTTGTAAAAACAAAGGTGATGATAGATTATAATTAGACAGGTTGTGAGGCAAAGATTGATTACTTGTCATGAGGTCTTAGTAGGTGAGTGTTCTTAATTTTACCTAGCAGTTGTAAGGTAGTATAGTATGTGAGAGGTACATGATGTACATGCTAGCACTAGACCTTAAACTTGAATTTAGATAAGCATTGTGAAGAAAAAGGGGGATAGCATTATGAGAGTGATATTATTAGTTTGGATATTGAATCTAGTAGGCTTGGTATAGAGTATGTGAGGAATTAAGATGTTGACTTGCAATAAATATGAGTGGTACAAGCGACCTTTAGAAGAGAGTAATGAAGTGGGGATAAGTTATTAGATAAATAAGAGTATTAAGAGGTGTACCCAAGATCGTATATAGTCAAATGAGGTTCTAACTCAGTTTATGATTTTCTATGTGTGATTAGATAGTATTCTGAAGTTGCCAATGTGGAGTAGATGGATGTAATCATCCTTTAATTCCCTTAAGAGTTTTGTTGAGTGGAATCATATATAGACAATGATGAGCCTCTCAAATATAGTTCAAGAGTCCTCCATTTAGGTAGACATGAACTTAGAAGAGAAACATTAGTGGGACAAGAAGAAGGAGTAGGAATAAAGTGGATTTATATGCCAATGTGGGTAAAGATTATAGAATGATGACTATAGAAGCAAAAAGAAGTTAAGAGAATCATCTCAAAAAGAAGCCTTAGAAGGTATCTTAATACATGCACTTAGAGAGTTCAGTAGGAGTGAGATTGGCATTCTTCTGAGTATTAGAGTAAAGCAAATATAGATCAGTTTGGAGAATGTAGAACAGGTCCATAGCTTTAGAGTGTTGGCTTCAGGCCCAAGGGGGAGATGAAAAGTTGAGGAACCAAGTCAAGTGATGAGAATCAGATAATGATGTGTTCAAAAAAATTGATGATATATTAGTCCATTCCTACTCTAGCACATTCGTAAAATTTCAATCGTTGTAACATCCTATTGATGTATCACATATCAACATTATGTCCATGACCTATTCTCATATACTTCAAACATATTCACACCCATTCTCAGCTTCTAGAATAACAGACGAAGACTTAATCTTATTCATATAAACACTTAGATCTCATAGTATGCTCAATATCAAAGATATATGATTTACCCTCAGTGGCTCACGAAGTAATGATATTCCATGTATTACATATTTTTGTATTAAAATTTCTCAAAAGAATTATTCTCTAGATCACTCTCTTTAAGCCCTCTAGTGACCCATTTCAGTTCCGATGGTGATACAGATGGTAGTAGCTGAGTATTGATAGATAGGAAAAGGTTGATGCTTCTTGATGAGATAGTGATGGTGTGAAATACCATTTAAGGTAAGGTTATGAATGCGAAGGAAGAGAAAAAGGAGGTGTTGTAATGAGTAATAATTAGGTGAGAGCATTTAGTATGTCTCCTTGTAGTGATACATGATATCTTAGCGGCCAAAGAATAAAAAAAGGCAGGAAATTCCTGGAAGAGTTGGTCACTTAGATTTCATAGAGTGGTTATAGTACTAGGATTGAATGTGGTGTTGATGACATGTGGATGACTACCCGGTGCATTAGGTGTCTTTTGATTAGGACTCGAGGTTTTTTAAAGATGTGGTAATGGTAGTACTTTTGGGATAAAACTCCCTAGAGAGGTATAGAACATGAATCTTGTGGTTTAGATTAGTATAATCTTCTCATGTGTAACACCCTGTGACTTAGATTAAGGCTTCAACATGGTAAAAGCTTGCAGTTAGACGCAGAGTCTTAGACCTTGATAGAAGTAGTTATATGTAGCCTTTTGGGAATGATGAGTTATAATTGATGAAGTTTTGTATTGAGAAACAAGAGTGTAGTCAAGAAACATTCTTAAGGTTGAAAACAATCAGACATATCGTTCAAAGCACCGTAGTCATATCCTTACTTTGTGCCCCAGACACCCATGCTTCATGTTGAATAGCTTTGTATATAGTGTGACTAGGTTCAATCCCATATTGTTCGTTCCTTACATTCCATGGAAAGTTCCAAACTCTTAGTATGAACCAGCACTATTTACGTTAGTAGACAAGCTCTAAAGTCAGAAGATCAGAAAGAGTAACTTTTTCCCATCTTAAGTTTAGTGTTTTTTCATGCAACCGAGTGTTTCAGAGCATGCATAGTGTTCATTCCTTGTGTACTATTCCTTTTACCTATCTCGGAGTTAGTACCTTCTTGAGTATTTGAGTAGTTATTATTGAGTATTGAGTTTTGAGTTCTTGCATTGCGTTCATGCCTTGAGTAAATTCCTAGCTTGGTCATCATTCAAGGAAAATGATCCCAAGGGAGAGATAATGTAACACCCCGTACTATTCTAATTTAGATCAATTCCGAGAAGCCCTGAGAAACTGAGGAATTTGACTTGATCAGTGAGTTTACTAGTGGGCCTATGACCCGCAGAAGGTTCTACGAGTCGTAGGTGGGGCTCGTAGAGTCTATCCACACTTATTGAAATTTTCCTAAGTTAGGAATCTTCCACGAGTAAGTCCTACAGACCATAGGAGACATTTGTACAAAGGTCCCCAAGCCCATTCTAAGCCCAGTTTCACAAGCCACGTTTACGACTCATCACCTTTCCTATGACTCATAGGGTCAAACGTAGACCTAAGTGTCATATTCCAGTAGCTACTGAAATATGCACCTAAGTCCTACGATAGGGTCTACGACCTGTAACAATTTGAATGACCCATAAAGAGGGCCCGTAGACACCAGTCCATTTAGCCAGGGAGTTTCTATGACCAGCCTTTACGACCCGTCAAAGGGTATACGGCCTATAGAGTGGATTTATAGTCCCAACGATACCCAAAATAGTAGTTCCCTATTTTGGGACACAACTTCTATGATCGGTCTTCTACGGTCCGTTGAAGCGCCTGTAAAGGACAAAAGTCAGTTTTTAATGAGGGTTAGTTTTCTTTTCCCACTTTTTCCAAACCAAAACCCTGATATTTTTGGAGTAAAATATATCCCTTATCAGTACCCAACGTTCCTTTTCTCTCATTATCACTTAGAATATTTTGAGAGCAAGAATTGGAGAGAAGGAAAAAAGCTTGGGTTCAAGCGTTCCAACCAAATTCTTTAAGTTTCGCTTAGATAATTGTCATTCTAGGTATGTAATGCTAATTATAACATTAGACTGAGTTCGTACATGTGCTCTACATCTTCATTCAGTCGAGTTGAATTTTGAGTTTGAGTTTTAATATTGTATATTGAGTTTTGAGGTAATTTATGAATCTTTCATTCATTTCCCTAGTATTTGATATTGTGAATATATGAGTTCAAGTCTTTGAGATTTTTGTTCATGTTTGCAATCACATGAACCCTAGTTGAGTTTTTGCATTGATTATTTTATGCATTATTTTGAGTTTAAAAATGATTTATTTCTTATTTTAATTCAGAAAGAGTTTGAGCATAAGTTGAGTTTTGGGAAGTCTCTTAATTATTTTTTTGAGATGAACATTATTGAGTCTAAATGAGTTGAGTAGTAATGCATTTTAATATTTATTTTGAGATTGAGTTGAAAAGTCAAATTATGCTTTTAAATGCATTCATTGAGTTGAGATTATATCTATTTTAAAGAAAAGAGATGAGTTGAGAAGAGTTGAGTTTTTAAGCAAAGTCCAATGAGACTAAATGAGTTAATTAAGTACATAAACTCACTTGAGATATGAGCATAATAAATATAATTTTGGGAGTAGTATTGAGCCCAATTCGGGTAAGAGTATAGAACAACTCAAATCCCATAAACTACATAGCCAACGTAGGATAGGATCATGACTTCATTCGCGCGACTCCTCATAGCCTCATTGAGGGCTTTTATTGGATCCATGAGATGAGTTGCATCCCTTACCATGAAAAGGTATTTGACGGTTGTGGCAACGACAGCAGTTCATTGTATCATCACGAGACTCATAGTAATAGTTGTCGGTCAAAGAAACTCTCCAAAGAGTAAAATACTTTCTTATACTGAGTTGCATTAAATATCTATATTTTGTAAAGTATTGTCTATTTAATATATTGCATGCTTTGTTTAGTTGAGTTTATTGATTATTCATTGAGTTGAGTTGAGCTGGGTATCTTAGAGTAAGTTTCTTTTCAGCTATTTTACATATCATACATTTCATGTAATAACGCCATTTCGCGCTGCATCATTTTATGAAGCAGACAAAGGTGATAGAGATCCTAAACAGGCACACTGTTAAAGATCAAATTTTCATCCCGCTTTTGGTAAGACCTCTTTGCATTTAGAGGTGTTCTTGATTCTTTACTTCACTCTTTACTTACTAGCATTTTGAGGTAGTTGCGGGCCTGCCCCTGTACCTAATTTTACAATCAGTTTTAGAGGATTCGCTGACTAGTCAGAGATAGAATTTATTCAGTTATTTTCTGTCATGCCCCAAACTAGGGGAGGTGCAATAGGCACCCGGTGCCTCACTTGATCGAGCCAACCAATAAATATATAAAATAAATGAAACCATGAAGGTCGACACAGCCGCCACAATAACCTGTTGAAACAAGATAACTAGACCGCGAGGTCACAGAAATATCAATGAAATAATGAAAGGGTTGCAAGGCCAACTTAACTGTTAAAGGAATAGCAATCCGACAAGGCTACAACTGAAATCATATATACAATAAGCTGACAAGGCTATAAATGGAAGATGAGAAGACCCAATAAGATATGTCCACAAGTCCCTACGAATAGTAAAACCCAACTGGTTGGGAAAAGTCTCCAACAATACCAACAACTATATATTATGCTCAAGTATGCAAAACCTATAGACAACCAATAGCTCTAGAAAGAATGGAGCTCACCAATCCTCAGCTGAGACACATTCATATTGCAAAGTATGATTAGGACCTATGTATGAACCTGCAGCACGAATGAAGTGCGCCCAAACAATGGGACATCAGTACGAATGAAAATATACTGGAATGAAAGGCAGAAAGTAGAATCATAAATAGATTCAGTAAAAAGGGTAATAGAGATACCACCTGAAACTGAAACTCTAATAGCCTTTGTGGCTAACATCTGATCTCATAATAATCAAATATGCATGGTATGCTTGTGTAATTGTATGTCTTGAATACATATATATAAATGCAAATGCATGACAGACCCAACCAAATGCTAGCAATGGCGGTCTCTTCCGGTAGCTAACCGGTATCATATTGCCAACTTGTGGCCATCTGTACAATAGATATAGTTTTTGGTCAAATAGGCACCATACCTCCAATTATAGCTATCATGACCCGAACTAGAGACAAGTCGTGACACGACGATCGGGATACGAGGGACCACAACCAAGCCATATTATCATGCATCGCATACATAAGGTAAAGAAACATATTAAAAATAATCAGAAGTAATCAACTCAAGGGGATGGGACTAAGGAATACCAACTCAATAGATGTCCAATCTGGACTACATCACATAGCGTCTAAACATGCCTCTACTATAATCTTTGATGGGGGCTTAGGACAAGCTCCCAGTTCATCCGAATATATGAAGAAGTCAAAATAGTAGCAACATGAAACAAATTCATTTCCCTCGATAAGATGAGGACTCAACAACTCTTGATATCTAAGCTACTCTAGTTATGAATAGGGTGATTGTGAGTCTCGTCTGTCCCTACATTATGAGATAATGTAGGGAAAATATGTGTTAGTACGTTTGAATGTATTAAGTATGTGAGGTATGCATGAACAAGTAAAGAAACATAATCAATATGCCATAAGATGCATGACCATTCATAATGAGCATGAGTAAAGCTTTAAACATTTGAAATATATAGAAACTCATGGTCAATGCATATCATAAAACTTCATTATAGAACTCATAACTTAACTTCAACTTGTGTAGAATAAGACCTTTAACCTTATGAGAGATCATGGACATGTGAAAGATATTAGTAGTCATAGTAAGAAATACCTTAAACATTTGTGAGAGAGACTTTTTACCTTTATAAGAACGACTATTAACCGACATAAACCATGTGAGCTATAACATGGAGTCCCAATGTTTATCCATATATTGGAAGAAATAGGGAGACTACTTTTCAAGGTAGACTCTTATATGCCTAAGTGGATCTACTAAGCTACACGAAGGATCGAGCCTCAACTACGGGTGACCCTCAAAGGAATGAAGCCTCTTGTACGGGTGACCCTCAAAGGAATCAAGCCTCTTCTACGGGTGATCCTTTATCCTATGGTGGTATGTAGTTATGGGACAATGGGATCTTACTACAAATTTCTTTCCTTTACTATGGGAGAGAATGCCTATCCCAAGGTCCACTCAATTCTAGGTAAACTCTCAACAAAATAGACAAACCATAAGACATAAAGTCAACATCATATGGAAGGGGGCCATATCTACTACCCGTCCACTCTTCATAAGAATATAATTATATAATAGCTTCTTAACTTTATCTCATGTAATGTAGGTATATACCTTCCATTATTACATATCTTTATTCATAAAACATCTTTAGGGCCTTAACTCACCCTATCTTTAACTTGCGTAAAACATCTTTCAATCATCATCCATAACTTATTTGATCTTAACTTTGGTCATCATCATAAATCATAAATCTCAACTTTAAATCATGAAAACTTTTCTTGAAATCATTGAACTCATAATTAACTCACGGAATCATCATTAACTCCATAATCAAACTTGAAAATAACTTTATGCATGGGCATTCATAATTCAACTTAAAATCATGCAATTCATGTAGAAACATGCTTATAATAATCATTGATAACAATTCAAAACGAAATTGAAACAGCCCAATGCAATTCATCAAAATTAGGGTTCATAATCAATTGAAAATTGAAGGAAAACTTGATAAAACTTTGGGACTCCGTGGGTGAAAGGAAACCATGGATCAATTCCCACATAACTTGATTGAATCCACTAATAAATTGAAGAGAAACCTTGTTGAGCTTAAGACCCTAGCTTGAGTGTGGAAGAAGACCTTTGAGAGGAGCCCTTGGGAGAGAAGACTTATGATTTTTGAGAGTTAATAAGAGAATGAGAGTTTAGGAATACTTAGGGTAGTCAATAGCTGAGAACCAAGTCCCAAAAATGTCAAAATACATTCAGGAACTTATAGAGAAAAGAACAAATAACCCCTCATAAAATCTGATCGGAAGACCCTATCAATCACTCTTTACGGGTCGTCAAAATATTTATGGGCCGTAGACCCAACTTGAAAACCCTTGAAAAAAGCTGAAAAAATGAGCCTTTGATCTTTTTTTACGACTCATGATTATGGGTCATAAACATTTCTACAGTTCGTAACTTGTTTCCACAGGTCGTAATTCAAGGTCATAATATTTCTGATTTGACAGTATTTAGTAAAATGGTCATAACTTTTTACTCTGAACTCAAAATGAGGCGAACTTGGTGGCGTTGGAAAGAGGATTCAAATACCTTTAATTTGATAGGTCATGGACTACTAATTCATTATATTCTAGGAGATAAAGATCATTTTAAGTTGACCCAAGTAAAATCTTTCACCAAAACTCAATCGGTAAGGAAACTTTCAACTCGACTTTGTGTTAGAGAATTCTTGTGACCTTGAAACCTCTCCAAATATATTCTCACACTTAATAATTGACCTTAACATCTATTCACAATAAATAATCATCCCTTTAAAACACTATGGATGTCTTCTATGACTCATTATTTAGTCTACAGATCGTCAATATGAGTCGTCAAAGTAGTGCTCCAAAATCATAGGCTACTTGAATTAAACTTGGTCCCTACGAATCATCCTTACGAGTTATGGACTTTCCTATGAGTCGTACAAATGACTAATCAATTTCCTTCTTCACTTAGCTAAAAGTTAGAACTCATCCTACGACTCGTCCTGTTGAGTCGTTTCGAAAGTATTGAGGCTTGTCAATTTCACAAAATTAGATATCAACTCTATGCCTCATCTACGAGTCGTCACCATTCCTATGAGTCATCAACTTAACTCGTAAACTCAGTTCCAAACTTATTCAATTGTCCAACCTCAATATCATTCCTACGAGCTGCTCCTACGATCCGTAGGACTCCTTACAACTCGTAGGCCAAGTCATAAACTCTGGAACAGTCCTTTTTCTTAAAATTTTCTTTCATTTAGACTTTTCTACTTTTAGGGTGTTACAATAGTTCAAACTCCATGCATAATATACCATGAATGATATGAACTTTAAATGCACATAATAGGTGAACAAGAGCTTAACCAATCTTGGCTCTTTGGTACCCTTATTCTAATTATCTCATAATCACTTTCGTATAGCATGTAAATGTCTCATGAAACCTCATATGCTTTTAGAACAAACTTGAACACTTAAGTCGACTTTAGAATGGTTACTTAAACCTTAGGATGTTCATGAATCTCCTCGTGACTTCATTTAACGTTCATATGACCATTTAGGGATATAAAATTCATAACAGACTCAACTTTAACTTAGAACATTAATCATTTAGGAACTCAAAAGGAGACTAACATGCCTGGCTTGATTTAAGAATGACTCCAAGATGGTAACAGTATGATCCTTTTTAGAAACAAGGTGGTTGGACAAGTATATAACCAAAAGAATAGAGTACATGATGTAGTATGAATATCATTTTCAAATAACATTTTCGTAAAAGCTTTTGACAAGAAAAAATAGTTTAATAACTCCCTTAGATACAATGTAACAATTTTCCAACTTTTCATCCTCACTATTAGGACAACAACTCGCTAAGAGACATAATGAATAAGAAATTCGACACAAATTAGCTTTAACCATCTAACATACTTCACAATTTTACAAGCACAATAATGATACAATAAAGTCAAAAATTAAGATCAGCTGACATCTCAATGCCCTTCACAAAGGGTCTTCCTAGCAATAGAATAGTAAAAATGACTCATTCAATAATTTATAATTTTTAGGATTCATGCGATATGAAAAAGAGAGTTTTGCCTTGACATACCTTAAATACGAACTTAATAACATGATGTAGTTAATCTATTTTTTTTTTGGTGACCAAATAAAATATCAAAATTTATTTTGCCTTGATATACCTTAAATACGAACTTAATAACATAATGTAGATAATCTATTTCTTTTTTGGTGACCAAATAAAGTATCAAAAAATTTCCACCAAAATCTCCTTAACGTATGCATATATATACAGAGAGCAAAAGATATATAAGGGTTCTCAGAACTTAATGTGCAGATGAATAAACTAACCAACTTGTAAACGTGAGAATATATTTATATAATATAGAGATGCTGGGAATTATTTAATGAGAAGTTATCTCATTTATAATAATTTAAAACATATTAACCATTACTTTTACCATATAAAGATGCATCAGATGCCCCTTGCTTCCACGTGAGGTAATGTGGTGTCACTACCATAATTATTGTTATTCATTTTATTGAAAAGGAATCATATTACGTATATATTTGGGTATTGCATAGGTTCATGATAAAATAAATATAACTCTTTGAATATATTCAAATTAATTTTAAAAAAATTCTGAATAAAGTCTATCTTATATAATAATAATAATAATAATAATAATAATTTCTTGACATAAAAAAATGTACTATTTCTGTTAAAATATTTCTAATTTATAAAACTCCTAAAAAATAAATACATATACAAATAAATATATCGTAACTAAGAATTTTTTCATAAATATTTCAGATATTTAGGAAGACAATAAATATTTTTCTGCCAGATTTTTAATTAAAATAAAATGTTATCAAATCACGTGTGATGCTACAATAAAACTCTCAAATTTAGACTCCTATACTTTTTATATGAGACAAAGGACAACCGTAAACACCTGAGGTGTTACATCCTTCCCCCCTTAGGAATATTCATCCTCGAATAAAAATAAATAAATTCATGTGGATGTAAAACTAGGAATACTTTTGAAATCTCAGCAATTCCATCTATATATGGGATTATCCCAAGCCTAAAATTCATAGGGTGATACACACCGTATCAATAGAACAACGTCTGAGAAAATATTATTAAGTTATCACATAATGTAAAATGTTGCTTAACCAAGAAAACCTTTCTTTACTATCTATTTCAAGTAGGCATAGAAAATGAACAATATGCCATTTAGAATTTAGGTATTTAGTACGAAAGAGAACATAATCATATAAGTACGAACATGTGAATTTAATAATAAAATTTTCGTGTGATGGACAAGATACTTCAGCCCTCAATTTATTACTGTCTTACTATGAGTACAATATTTGATCGTATATTATTATGAAGTTACACACAGAAATAGTAGGTACGCCAATAAACTGTAAGTAATTTTTTCGATACAAATTTCAAAATGCATATGTAACACCCCTCAAAAATTCTTCCCTAGGATTCGGACTCTTCTTGTATTGTGCCGGGTCGAACCTAATTATTTAGAAGTGTGTGCTTGAGTTGAGATGAGTCCCCGAGTAATTGAGGAGTGTTGGAGGTAATGTGGGGTCACGGAGGACCCCTAGGATCGAGCTAAGACCAAAAAGGTTTGTCGTGGCTAAGCTTGAGGAGGAGTTTGCATGAGGAGTTAACTTCTAATGACCCTATCCTTTGATATATGATGATCTGGGCGGCCCACGACCTATTAAATTAATGGTCGTCGAGTCTTCTTTCCAACGCCACTAAGAATGTAATTTTTGGAGTTCGGAGTCGAAAGATATGATGATCCTAAGATGAACTAGCACAGCAGGAATTTTAGGCCTAGGGTTCAACTACTGGAAATCTAGGCCTGGCGCCGCAGTGGCGCAACGCGCCACTATCGCGCCAGAAACATGCCTCAGTAGTTTGGGCTCAGGAGCGGCGCGCCACTAAAAGGTGTGAAGGGTTTTTCAAGCCAATTTCCAGAACCCAGAAAATATTGGTATTGGCACTATAAGGGCACGATACGCCACTATCGTGCCAGAAACATGCCTCAGTAGTTTGTTCCTTGGCGCGGCGCGCCACTGCGAGGTGTGCAGGTTTTAGGCGTAATCAGCCTGGAGCTGTAATGGCGCGATGCGCCACTATCGCGCCAGGTGCATTTTTGGCCTATTTTCAGAACCTTTGAGGAGGGGCAATTTGGGAACTTACCCAAATTATATATGTATTACCCTTGGTCTTTTGGGAACACATTTTACAGACTCATTCTCTCTCTAAAAGCCCTAGAAACCTCTCTCTCTCTCTCTCTTCTTCTTCCTCTCCAAAATCCTCCTCCAACAAGAAGAGTTCCAAGAGCTTCAAGGTTTGAGTTCTCCATTGAAGACCCAACCACAAGGTTTTCTTCAAGTCTTTACTAAGGTATGTAAGGCTATCCAAAACATGGGTTGAGTCCACCCATGTGCCCTACTCTTGCTTTGAGGTTAGATGTCCATGAAAATGGAGTTCCTTGGTATGGTTTATGGTTGAATGAGTTTTGTCTCCTATTTACTTCATGCTATATGTGTTGATGTTGTCGAGCTAAGAATGTTCCTAAGACCTTCATGTAAGTATGAGTTGATGGAGATGACTTGTTATTATGTTTTGTTGATCTCTTTAGCCATGTGATAATGTTGCATAAGTCAATTTTCTTGAATGTGTTATTCCACTTGTGTTGTTGAGTTAAATTCATAGAGTTGTGATGAGTCTTGAGGAGATATCATAAATGCTTACCTAAATGAGGCTTGATTAAGTCAAATGGGAGGATAGAATTTACGAGTGGACGAGGTCCTAAATGGAACTTTCCATTATGACTTAATTGAGTTGAAATAAGAATGGAGTTGATAAGTTGGAAATTTCCCACATGAAACTAGCTGTGAGGGCTTGTTTGAGATGATTGGAGGGAGTCTTATGAGCATAGAGTCATGGGAGGAGTATCGAGCACCGAGGCGGGCGAGAGTATAGTCCGTACTCAAACCCCAGGAACTACGTCGCCAACGTAGGTAGGGATGGAACCGTTAAAGTCAAGTGCTTCCCATGGGATCGAACCGTTAAAGTCGAATGTTTCCCATTTATTTGTCCTGAAATGATAGGACTTGACTAATCGATGGTATCCATGATTAGGGAGGCGTTAATGCCCTGGCAAGGTATGGACGGATGTGGCAACAACGTCTGATTGTTGTACTATCACCAGCTCATAGGTGATGGTTGTCGGATAAGAGAAACTCCCATTTAGGCCTTGATAGTACTCCGAGTCAGTTGAGTTGAGTGGCTTATGAGTTAGTTCCGTCTAAACTATTCTTGTTAGACTTAGGACACTTGAGTGAGTTGTCATGTATATATGAGTTGAGGTCCTAAGTTGATATTGATGTCTCCTTGATGTTGTTTCATTCGGCCATTTTACATACTCGTACATTCCATGTACCGACGCCCTTTGGCCTGCATCGTTTCATGATGCAGAGACAGGTACTAGAGATTGTCAACCGGTGCTCCGTTGAAGATCCACATACACTCTCAGCCAGTTGGTAAGTCCTTCTAGTTTTCCGGAGGATGTTGAGCTTTCTTGTATAGTTTTGTTGTCGTTTCCTTTATTTTGGATTGTTGGTAGCCATGGACTTGTCATTGGCACCTTCTAGACTTTGATAGAGGCTTCATAGACTAGAGTGTGGGAAGGTTGGATTGCTATTGTTGAGAAGTCCTATTTTACTTATCTTGTTGAGTTTAACATGTTTGGCCTTCGGCCCCTATATTATAAATAGCATGTTATAATTGAGCCTTTCTTTGAGCATATATGACTGAATGATGGAATGATTGAGTTAGGTGGTTCGCTTGCAGGTCAGAAATGGCTTTCAAGTGACGTTCACGTCTAGGGTACCCTCTCGGGGCATGACAAATATGGTATCAGAGCATAGAGTTCAAGTGTCCTAGGGAGTCTATGAAGCCGTGTCTAGTAGAGTCTTGCGTATGGGTGTGTTGTGCACCACACTTATAAGTAGGAGGCTATAGGACATTAGGAATTGTTTCACTTCTTTCATACTCTGGAATTCGTGTGATAGAGTTAAACTCTATAAAACTTCCCTTCTAATTCGTGCATTTATACGTTACAGATAATGCCTCCAAAATGTACTGCCAGCCAAAGAAATGCTGAAAATGCAGAGATGCCTCAGTCTGAAGTATGCCCGGCAAGAGCTAGAGGCCGACCTGTGAGGTATGCGGAGGCGCCCCAAGTGCCTGCTACTCCGCCTGCAACCACATCAGAGGCAGAATTTCGAGGGGCAATTGCAATGCTCACGCAACTAATGGCTGCCCGAAATGGTAACCAGAGTTCGCCGACTCTTAGCTCTAGTTCCCAAGAGCCATTTGCTGCCACTAGAATTAGAGACTTTCTGAGGATGAATCCGCCACCATTCATGGGTTCTAAGGTTGATGAAGACCCCCAAAATTTTATTGATGAGATGTAGAAAATCCTAAAAGCTATGCATACTATGGAGGTTGAGGGGGTTGAGTTGGTGTCCTATCAACTCAAGGATGTGGAAAACATCTGGTATAACCAATGGGAGCAAAGTAGGGGTGAGGATGCTGAACCCGCTAGGTGGGATGAATTTGAGGGGGCCTTTCTTGACCACTTCTTTCCTCGAGAATTGAGGGAAGCAAAAGTGGAGGAGTTTGTAAATCTGAAATAGGAGGGTATGACAGTTAAGGAGTATGGCCTGAAGTTTATCCAGTTGTCCAGGTATGCTCCAGAAATGATCCCAGATATGAGGTCAAAGATGAGGAAGTTCATCTCTGGATTAGGGAGGCATGTGAAGAAGAAATGCAAAGCAGCATTATTGATCTCGTATATGGATATTTCCAAATTAATGGTGTATGCTCAACAGGTAGAGGAAGAGAAAAGAAAAGACAGAGAAGAGCACCTGAGCAAGAAGGTAAAATCAGCGGGCCATGAGAGTGAACAGAGGCAGAGCAAGGGCCACAGGTCCTTCTTCCAAAAAAGGCCTTCCAACTATGCCTCATCCACCGCCAGTGCACCTATGCCGCAGGATAGGTATGATCGGTAGGGACAGAGTCGCCAAAATCTTAAACCCCAGAGTTCTCAATCCCATGCCAGTGTAAGTCAGGGCTCAAGAGGGAAGCCACCATGCGGCAAGTGTGGTAGGCTCCACTTGGGAGAATAAAGAGAGGGAAGGGTTGGTTGCTATAAATGTGGCTAAATGGACCATTTTCAGAGGGAGTGTCTAATAGGGGGAAATAGAGTTCAGCATTCTGCCGCCGCACCGCCGGCTAGAGATAATCAGAGGGGCACTACTTCAGGCGCCAGCGGAGGTACAAACCGTTTATACGCCATGGGTAGTCGCCAAGATCAAGAGAACTCTCCAAATATCATGACGGGTATGATTCGAGTCTCTTTTCTTGATTGCTATGTTTTGATAGATCCGGGTGCCACACTATCTTTTGTGACTCCTTACGTGACTAGTAAATTTAATAAAATTCCGGAATATCTTCTTGAGCCTTTTAGTGTAGCTACTCTTGTCGGTGATTCTATCTTAGTTGAGAGAGTCTATAGAGATTGCACTGTGTCAATTCATCACAAGGATACCTTGGCTGACTTGGTTGAGTTGGACATGGTGGATTTCGATGTGATCCTTGGCATGGACTGGATTTATGTCTGTTACGTCTCTATTGATTGTAGGACTTGGATTGTCAAGTTCAAATTCCCGAATGAGGCAGTCATAAAGTGGAAAGGGAGTCCTGTCATGCCTAAGGATAGGTTTATTTCTTACCTTAGGGCCAGGAAGCTAATCTCAAAAGGGTGTATCTATCACCTTGTCCGAGTGAAAGATGACAATGTTGAGTCTCCATCCCTTGAGTCGGTTCCGATTGTCAACGAGTTTCCGGATGTCTTTCCTGAAGATCTGCCTGGAGTCCCTCCTGATAGGGAGATTAACTTTGGGATTGATATTCTTCCTGATACCCAACCTATCTCGATTCCTCCATATAGAATGGCCCCGGCAGAGTTGAAAGAGTTGAAGGAACAGTTGAAGGACTTGTTAGATAAGGGATTCATTAGGCCGAGCGTCTCACCATGGGGTTCTCCGTTCCTATTCGTGCGAAAGAAGGATGGGTCCCTTAGAATGTGTATTGACTACAGGCAGCTGAATAAGGTCACCATAAAGAACAAATACCCTCTCCCCAGAATAGATGATTTATTTGATCAACTTCAGGGTGCCACGTGTTTCTCAAAGATAGACTTGAGATTCGATTACCATCAGTTGAAGGTAAGAGAATGTGATATTCCAAAGACTGCTTTCTGGACTCATTATGGCCACTTTGAATTTTTGGTCATGTTCTTTGGACTGACAAATGCCCCCACAACTTTTATGGATCTCATGAACCGAGTGTTTAAACCATATCTTGATATGTTTGTGATTGTATTCATAGATGATATTCTGGTCTACTCCAAGAATGAAAAGGAGCACACATATCATCTTAGAGTCGTTTTACAAACTTTGAGGGACCAGGTATTGTATGCAAAGTTCTCCAAATGTGAATTTTGGCTTGCATCAGTGGCCTTCCTAGGCCACATTGTATCTGGAGATGGTGTTCAGGTTGATGCTCAGAAGATTGAAGTTGTGAAGAATTGGCCAGACCCACATCCCCGATAGAGATAAGAAGCTTCGTGGGTTTGGCTGGCTATTATCGAAGGTTTGTAGAAGGATTCTCATCCATATCATCACCATTGACTAAGCTGACTCAAAAGAAGGCTAAGTTCCAATGGTCCGATGCCAGTGAGGAGAGTTTCCAGAAATTGAAGACCAAGCTAACCACTGCTCCTGTTCTAGCTTTGCCCGATGGAACAAAGGGCTTTGTGGTCTATTGTGATGCATCCAAAATTGGTTTGGGTTGTGTGTTGATGCAAAGGGGGAAGGTGATAGCCTATGCTTCAAGACAGCTTAAGGTTCATGAGAGGAATTACCCAACTCATGACCTCGAGCTGGCAGCCGTGGTGTTTGCGCATAAAATTTGGCGCCACTACTTGTATGGAGTGTATGTTGATGTGTTCACCGATCACAAGAGCTTACAATACGTCTTTAGCTAGAAGGAACTCAACCTGAGGCAAAGAAGATGGCTCGAGCTACTCAAGGACTATGATATGAGCATCCTCTACCATCCAGGTAAATCTAATGTTGTTGCTGATGCTCTTAGCAGGTTGTCTATGGGTAGCACTACCCATGTAGAAGAGGGAAGGAGGGAATTGGCAAAGGAGGTACATAGATTAGCCCGATTGGGAGTCCGTCTGGAAGAGAACAATGAAGGTGGAGTTACCGTTCAGGATGGATCTACATCCTTACTTGTGGCAGAGGTAAAGGAGAAACAAGACCAAGATCCCATCGTCCTCAATTTGAAGGGAGTTGTTCATAAACAAGGAGTGATGGTTTTCACCAAAGGGGGAGATGATGTGTTGAGGTACCAAAGTAGATTGTGTGTACCTGATGTCAATGACGTTCGAGAAAGGATTATGGACGAAGTGCATAGTTTCAGGTACTTTATTCATCCAGGCTCCACAAAAATGTATCATGACTTGAGGGAAATCTATTGGTGGAGTGGGATGAATAGGGATATTGCAGAATTTGTTTCCAAATGCCTGAATTGCCAACAGGTGAAGGTGGAGCATCAAAGGCCATATGGTTTAGCCCAAAACATAGAAATTCCGGAATGGAAGTGGAAGATGATCAACATGGACTTTATTACAGGCTTTCCGAGGTCCCGAAAGCAACACGATTCCATTTGGGCGATTGTGGATAGAATGACGAAATCATCTTATTTCTTGGCGGTTAAGACTATTGACACCGCAGAAAATTATGCAAGGTTGTACATTCAGGAGATCGTCAGACTGTATGGGGTTACCTTGTCTATCATCTCAGACAGAGGAGCTCAATTTACTTCCCAATTTTGGAAATCCTTTTACAAGGGACTAGGTTCAAAAGTGAACTTGAGTACGGCTTTCCACCCCCAGACAGATGGCCAAGCAGAGCGCACTATTTAGACGTTGGAAGATATGTTGAGGGCATGTGTGCTTGACTTCAAGGGAAATTGGGATGATCACTTACCTCTCATAGAGTTTGCATATAACAATGGTTATCATGCAAGCATTCAAATGGCCCCTTATGAAGCCTTGTATGGGAGGAGGTGTAGATCGCCCATTGGGTGGTTTGAAGTTGGTGAGACCGAGTTGATTGGGCCCGATTTTGTTCATCAAGCCATGGATAAGGTGCGAGTCATTCAAGAGAGGCTAAAGACAGCCCAAAGCCACCAAAAATCTTACACCGACGTGAGGAGGAGAGACTTGGAGTTTGAGGTAGGTGATTGGGTATACTTGAAAGTGTCACCCATGAAAGGTGTCATGAGGTTTGGAAAGAAAGGGAAACTTAGTCCTCGATATATTGGTCCTTACCAGATCTTGAGGCGGATTGGAAGTATTACCTATGAGTTAAAGTTACCCTCAGAGCTAGCTTCTATTCATCCGGTATTCCACGTTTTGATGTTGAAGAAATGCTTAGGCGATCCTTCGTTGGTAGTCCCCATTGATAGTATTGGAGTTAAGGACACCTTATCCTATGAAGAGGTTCCGGTCTAAATTCTTGATCGCCAAATTCACAAATTGAGAAACAAAGAGGTCGTCTCAGTCAAGGTCCTGTGGAGGAACCAATTTGTTGAGGAAGCCACATGGGAAGCAGAGGAAACCATGAAATCTAAATATCCACATATATTCGTGCCTATCGATGAGAATGTTGAAGGTAATGCCTATTTCCTTGACTTGAATTCATTTATTCATTTTGAGTCTTGATTGATAATTGATTGATTGACTGAATTCTGATTGTGATTTGTACTCCGAGTCCATTCTTGGTTACTCGTCATTCGAGGACGAATGATCCCAAGGGGGAGATAATGTAACACCCCTCAAAAATTCTTCCCTAGGATTCGGCCCCTTCTTGTATCGTGCCGGGTCAAACCCAATTATTTAGAAGTGTGTGCTTGAGTTGAGATGAATCCCCGAGTAATTGAAGAGTGTTGGAGGTGATGTGGGGTCACGGAGGACCCCTAGGATCGAGCTAAGACCAAAAAGGTTCATCGTGGCTAAGTTTGAGGAGGAGTTTGCATGAAGGGTTGACTTCTAATGACCCTATGTTTTGATATATGACGATCTGGGTGGCCCACAACCTATTAAATTAATGGTCGTCGAGTCTTCTTTCCAATGCCACCAAGAATGTAATTTTTGCAGTTCGAAGTCGAAAGATATGAAGATCCTAAGATGAACTAGCACAGCAGGAATTTTAGGCCTAGGGTTCAACTACTGGAAATCTGGGCTTGGTGCCGCAGTGGCGCGACGCACCACTATCGCGCCAGAAACATGCCTCAGTAGTTTGGGTTCTGGCGCGGCGTGCCAATAAAAGGTGTGAAGGGTTTTTCAAGCCAATTTCCAGAACCCAGAAAATATTGGTCTTGGCGCTGTAAGGGCGCGACGCGCCACTATCGCGCCAGAAACATGCCTCAGTAGTTTGGTCCTTGGCGCGGCGCGCCACTGCGAGGTGTGCAGGTTTTAGGCGTAATCAGCCTGGCGCTGTAATGGCGCGATGCGCCACTATCGCGCCAGTTGCATTTTTGGCCTATTTTCAGAACTTTTGAGGAGGGGCAATTTGGGAACTTACCCAAATTATATATGTATTACCCTTGGTCTTTTGGGAACACATTTTACACTCACTCTCTCTCTAAAAGCCCTAGAAACCTCTCTCTCTCTCTCTCTCTTCTTCTTCCTCTCCAAAATCCTCTTCCAACAAGAAGAGTTCCAAGAGCTTCAAGGTTTGAGTTCTCCATTGAAGACCCAACCACAAGGTTTTCTTCAAGTCTTCACTAAGGTATGTAAGGCTATCCAAAACATGGGTTGAGTCCACCCATGTGCCCTACTCTTACTTTGAGGTTAGATGTCCATGAAAATGGAGTTCCTTGGTATGGTTTATGGTTGAATGAGTTTTGTCTCCTATTTACTTCATGCTATATGTGTTGATGTTGTCGAGCTAAGAATGTTCCTAAGACCTTCATGTAAGTATGAGTTGATGGAGATGACTTGTTATTATGTTTTGTTGATCTCTTTAGCCATGTGATAATGTTGTATAAGTCAATTTTCTTGAATGTGTTATTCCACTTGTGTTGTTGAGTTAAATTCATAGAGTTGTGATGAGTCTTGAGGAGATATCATAAATGCTTACCTAAATGAGGCTTGATTAAGTCAAATGGGAGGATAGAATTTACGAATGGACGAGGTCCTAAATGGAACTTTCCATTATGACTTAATTGAGTTGAAATGAGAATGGAGTTGATAAGTTGGAAATTTCCCACATGAAACTAGCTGTGAGGGCTTGTTTGAGATGATTGGAGGGAGTCTTATGAGCATAGAGTCATGGGAGGAGTATCGAGCACCGAGGCGGGCGAGAGTATAGTCCGTACTCAAACCCCAGGAACTACGTCGCCAACGTAGGTAGGGATGGAACCGTTAAAGTTGGATGCTTCCCATGGGATCGAACCGTTAAAGTCGGATGTTTCCCATTTATTTGTCCTGAAATGATAGGACTTGACTAATCGATGGTATCCATGATTAGGGAGGCGTTCATGCCCTGGCAAGGTATGGACGGATGTGGCAACAACGTCTGATTGTTGTACTATCACCAGCTCATAGGTGATGATTGTCGGATAAGAGAAACTCCCATTTAGGCCTTGATAGTACTCCGAGTCAGTTGAGTTGAGTGGCTTATGAGTTAGTCCCGTCTAAACTATTCTTGTTAGACTTAGGACACTTGAGTGAGTTGTCATGTATATATGAGTTGAGGTCCTAAGTTGATATTGATGTCTCCTTGATGTTGTTTCATTCGGCCATTTTACATACTCGTACATTCTATGTACTGACGCCCTTTGGCCTGCATCATTTCATGATGCAGAGACAGGTACTTGATATCGTCAACCGGCGCTCCATTGAAGATCCATATACACTCTCAGCCAGTTGGTGAGTCCTCCTAGTTTTCCGAAGGATGTTGAGCTTTCTTGTATAGTTTTGTTGTCGCTTCCTTTATTTTGGATTGTTGGTAGCCATGGACTTGTCATTGGCACCTTCTAGACTTTGATAGAGGCTTCATAGACTAGAGTGTGGGAAGGTTGGACTGCTATTGTTGAGAAGTCCTATTTTACTTATCTTGTTGAGTTAAACATGTTTGGCCTTCGGCCCCCATATTATAAATAGCATGTTATAATTGAGCCTTCCTTTGAGCGTATATGACTTAATGACAGAATGATTGAGTTAGGTGGTTCGCTTGAAGGCCAGAAATGGCTTTCATATGCCGGTCACGTCTAGGGTACCCTCCCGGGGCGTGATAACATACTGGTGAGCACAAATTCAAAATGCATACTGATGAGCACAGGGAGGATTACAAAAATTTCTTAATTTTTCAAGCTTTATAGCTATAAGAATACATGTCATGCAAAAACCCAAGCTATGACATATAAAATGAGATTTAAAGAGATAAACATAAAGCCTTCATTTCATTTAAACACTTGCCCATTATCAAATGGTACCATCCAACGCGTTGGTCGGGGCATACCGTAAGTGGACAATCAATTCATGAAGGATTTAACATTTGTACTAAAGGTCTTCTGGTACGTACACATATAAACAATATGTATTTCATGAATTGACAATTTAAGACACACGTAAGATATACAGAAATAATTTCTAAGGGACCACAACATGTAATCCTTAAACCACAAAGATAATTAATATATGAGATACCTTCAAACACAAATACTTATTTCTTACGATCCATCAGTCATAGATTATACAAGCGGTTTAAAATAGATGCATCAAGTGTGACACTATCCTTTAAAGTGCTAAGCATATAGCACATAAACACGTTCAGTATGAAGCACATAATATTTTGGCCAAGACTCATCTAGCATGTTACTTTTAGCATGGGATAAATTGTGTTTCACTACGTAGGCATATGATATATAATTGAATATTTTGTGAGACAATTAACATATATACAAATAAACCTTGAGCCATATAGCATATATGGTAACATTTTTCTGGAACATCTAGCATATAAACATATTTTCTGTGAAACGCAGAGTATAAATAATTGATCTGGTAAAAACTAATTCTTATGAACAAATGATCTATAAATAGAATTTAAGTAGATAATGTTGAAGGAACACCTGAGATGTAACTACTAGGCTTTATGCTAGAGGTGACCTATTCATACATAGATTATTATTATTTTTTAACAAATACATTTATGTCCTATAGGCAATAAATTGTAGATCAATTCAGTGGTTAAACTTCAACACACTAATTATATAAAATTTTAAATAAAATATATAATACTCAGAAAAATTATCTACGAGGCATTTGACATATAAACAAGTGGTTTACAACATCTATAACATATAAGTCATAAATCGTAAATTTGTGGGTGTACATTCTTTAATGTGTATGCACATAACATGTGATCTATTATTTTATGAAGCATGTAATGAATGAGCAAGAAATCTGTAAATCGTATAACATGTGAGGCCTTATCCTATGAAATATATCACAAATAAACATGTTCTTTAGGAAACAAGTAAGATTTCAACAATGATTCATATCGCGCATAGCCTATAAACAATTGATTTAAAATGCAATTAACATAAAATAATTACCTCGTGAAGAATATTACACATGTGTCGATACTTTTATGAAATATATAACATGTAAGCACATTATTTATAAAACAAGTGGTAGATAACGAATGCTTCATATAACATATAATCTATTTATGTGGATAATCATTTTAAATGATTCATGACATGCAAATAAATAGTCTATGACAAGTGGACATATGACTGTAGCATGTATGCACACAATCATGTGATCGAGTCTTCTATAAACCAAGTAATATATATATCTTGAATCACGTAATCATGTAAATTCTTATCTTATGAAACATATGGCATATAAATAATTAGTTCATGTATCACATATACAAGTTTCATTCAACAAATAAGTAAGCCTCTTATGGGTTAGCAATTAAGTTTCGATAAGCGTATAAATAAAATTGTGACAAAATGACAAACAAGCCTCGATTGATAACACACAAAAGAACTTAATAGGCCATCAAATAAAATTACTCTCAAACATACATAGTTATGTCTCATACTAGATATCACAAATATTTTCTTATGCATATAATTACCTAGCTTAAACAATTATTCCTTATTAACTCCAAAATATTCTTCGAGTAACATAATTATTCAAATAATACTATCATATTACGATAAGGACTTGAAGAAGTTTAAAATACAATAAAATATTTTCTTATGAGATGGTCCACACATAAAATTTATGAAACGAGTTCTTATAAAAATAAGATAAATGATCACTAGGAGACGTAAGATACCTTAGGTGGATCTGGGGAGCTTCGTTACCCCTATATACGATATAAGACAAAATAAAGACAGACATCAAATACCTAACATGAAATCTATAGAACTCTTTCATAGTGAACTCTTATTATTTTTCTTCCAATAAAGACTCAAAACTAGAGACATACCATAAAACTTGTTTCTTACAGCAATACAAAATAAGTAAGATTTAACAAATTAAAAGCTAACTCATCACGTATTTTATTTTTAAAAATTATGTGTTACAAGTATTTATCAATTGAAATCACTACGAATAATATGGCATGAGGATTATATATATATTTTTTAATATTTTCCAAAGAAATTTTAAAAATAGTCAAGAATACCGACCTTGGTGAACACAACAAAAATACCAAAAGGTGAAGAAATATATCAAGATATGTAATCAATAATGTGAATAAAATAATTATGACAACATGAAGAATGTTTATTCAGCAAAATTTATGTTGAGGAGATTTCATGTGTGACAACACTTCATATAACATGTAGCATGTAAACAGATTCTTTATAAAATGAGTAGCATATACTTCACATAACATGCAACTGCAGACAAAGGATCGGCGATACAAATAATGTGTAAATCATTAACTCAAGAAGGACACTTGGCATGTAAACTAATGAACATATAGAAATAATACCACGTATATTCTTACTTCTTTAATATGGGAGCGTAGACATTCTGGTGCAACTTGATTATCCGGTAGATCTAACGCCATTTCCCATTCATCAGGCTTGGGAGAGGAGGTAGACATCATGAAACACTGCGGGCATATAATTTTACAAGAAAATATACCATAACATATTCATATATAGATTTTTGATGACTTACTCTTATAGGCATTCAATGCCATGACCAGCTACGAAATATTCAATAGGGTCATTTTAATCATGATTTATAATTTATAACATGTATGACACGTAGGTCGATGTATAAAATATAATTATATATATGAAACTAGGGACACGTAAGAAATTGATCTAATGTAGCACATTTTTCATGACAAATTTCTTACAATACAACTATCGTAAAACAAATAATTTTTGAAATAATAAGGAAGATGGTATAAAACTAGCAGCTTATACACCAACAAGTAATAATTAGTATGTAAGGTGTGTGCTGATTTTTCAATAAAGAACTTAAGAAAATAACATATAAAGACTTTGAGAGAAAAATACTGCAATGAGGCCAAAGAGAATTATTTTCTTTTGCTTTCTTGGACTCTACATTTATAAGAACAAAAATAGTAAAAAGATAATGGTAAACTAGCCTAAAATATCTCTGCAAAATATCTTAAAAAACTAATTACTAATAAATAAGAAAAACTAGCTAACCAACTATAAACTTAGATTTATTCAAAAACTAAGCAGTAAAATAAATTTACTGCAGTTCAAAAGCATAACTCGAACAACGTGTAAAGGGCAGCCCGGTGCACTAAAGCTCCCGCTATGCGCAGGGTCCGGGGAAGGGCCTGACCACAAGGGTCTATTGTACGCAGCCTTACCTTCCATTTCTGCCAGAGGCTGAACTCGAACAACGTGTAACATACATAATCATGTAACCAAATAAAGTCCAGTAGATGCACACATAAACTTGTATTAACTTAATTCAATAAATAACTAGTACTTATGTAATTTATGCAATCATTCACTTAGCCCTTAGAAGAGTCACAACCTAACGTAGAACTTCATTTCACACATATATATACGTATGTAATTCAGCTAATTCAGAAAATATTTTTCTATATCTTAGAAGTTATCACTTGCTTTCTGATAACAATTAAGTGATACAACATGCTCTGCTATTCTAAACTGATAGCTAACCCTTTGATATTCTTTAACTCTAACCTTCAGTCGTGTAGTAATGTCCTTTAACCTTACTATAAAACATAATAAGATAAATTTTCACAAATACATTCTTATAAAATAACTTTAGATACTTACTTCTGAACTAAATACATTTTGAAGGACTCACATAAGTCATTGTCTAGTAAGGATATTCGAATACACACATTTTAAAGAAGTCATACATGTGGTCAGGGGTTATAAGCTAGAAATTGATTCCTTGGAAAAACTAGCATTTGACCTTTTGGACTAATATAAGGCCGCATTTAATAGATGAAATTTATATGACACTACGCAGATTGTGAATTAGAAGAAACTACCTATAGCTTAGTTTTGTCGCACGATCTAAATGATGAAAGAATAGTGACAATCTATAAATGCCTGGTAGCCTCTTGATTATAAATGTTGTGAACACGCCCATAAGCAAGACTATACTAGACACGACTTGTGGATTTCTTGGGACACGACCTACTCTGATAACAAGTTTTTCATTCCCCAAACTAAGGGAGGCACCACAGGCACTCGGTGCCTCACTTGATCGAGCGAGCCAACAGATACATAAAAGATTGAAACCATGAAGATCGACAAGGCCGCCACAATAACTGCTGAAATAAGATAACTAGACCAGCTAGGTCACAACAATATCAATGACATAATGAAAGGGCCGGCAAGGCCAACTTAACTGATAAAGAAAGAGCAAGCCAACAAGGCTGCAACTGAAATCATATACAATAAGCTGACAAGGCTATACGTGGAAGCTGAGAAAACCCAATAAGGTATGTCTACAAGTCTCTATGAATAGTACAACCCAACTGGTTTGGAAAAGTCCCCACCAATACCAACAACTATATACTATGCTCAAGTATGCAAAACCTACAGACAACCAATAGCTCCCAGGAAGAATGGAGCTTACCAATCCTAAGCTGAGACAACATTCCTATTGCAAAGGTCGATCAAGACTTATGTATGAACCTACAGCACGAATACAGTGCCCCCAGGCAATGGGACGTCAGAACAAATGAAAATGTACTGGTATGAAAGGCGGAAAGTAGAATCATAAATAGATGCAGTAAAAAGAGTAATAGAGATACCACCTGAAACTGAAACTCTAATAGCCTTCATGATCGACATTTGACCTCATAATAATCAAATAAGCATGGATGCTCTTGTAATCATATGTCTTGAATACATATATATAAATGCAAATGCATGACATACCCAACCAAATGCTAGCAATGGCAGTCTCTTCTGGTAGCTAACCGGTATCACATTGCCAACCTGTAGCCATCTGTACAATATATATAGTCTTTGTCCAAATAGGTCTCATACCTCCGATTATAGCTCGGAGTCCATACATAACATGTCATATATGATATGAAATTTAAATGCACATAGTAGGTGAACAAGTGCTTAGCCAATATCAGCTCTTTGGTACCCTTATTCTCATAATCACTTTCGTATAACATGTAAATGTCTCGTGGAACCTGATTGCTTTTAGAACAAACTTGAACACTTAACTCGGCTTTAGAAAGGTAACTTAAATCTGAGAATGTTTATAAAGAGCTTAAGGTGCTTAAAGAATCTCCTCGTGACTTCATTTAACTTCCATATGACCATTTAGGGCTATAAAATTCATAATAGACTCAAAGCTCTTGACTCAACTTCAGCTTAGAGCATTAATCATTTAGAAACTTAAAAGGAGACTGACATGTCTGACTTGATTTAAGAATGACTCCAACATGGTAACAGTATGATCCTTTTTAGAAACAAGGTGGTTGGACAAGTATATAACCAAAAGAATAGAGTACAAGATTTAGTATGAATATTATTTTCAAATAACATTTTCGTAAAAGCTTTTGACAAGAAAGAATAGCTTAATAACTCCCTTAGATACAGTGTAACAATTTTCCAACTTTTCATCCTGTCTTAGGACAACAACTCGATAAGAGACAAAATGAATAAGAAATTTGACACAAAATAGCTTTAACTGCCAAACAAATTTCACAATTTTAAAGCACGATAATGATATGATAAAGTCAAGAATTAAGATCAGCTGACATCCTAATGCCCTTCACAAAGGGTCTTTCTAACAATAGAATAGTAAAAATGACTCATTCGATGATTTATAATTTTTAGGATTCGTGCGATATGAAACAGAGAGCTTTGCCTTAATATACCTTAAATATGATCTTGAATAACGTAATTTAGATAATCTATTTCTTTTTTGGTGACCAAATAAAGCATCAAAATAATTTTCCACCAAAAACTCCTTAACGTATGCACATATATACAGAGAGCAAAAGATATATAAGGGTTCCTCAGAAACTCAATGTGCAGATGAATAAACTAACCAACTTGTAAATGTGAGAATATATTTATATAATATAGAGAGTGCTGGGAATTCTTTAATTAAAAGTTATCTCATTTATAATAATTTAAAGCATATTAACCACGACTTTCACTATATGAAGATGCATCAGATCCCCTTGCTTCCACGTGAGGTAGTCTGGTGTCACTACCGTAATTATTGTTATCCATTTTATTGGAAAGGATTCATATTACGCAAGTATTTGAATATTGCATAGGTTCATGATAAAATAAATATAATATTTTGAATATATTATAATTAATTAAAAAAAAATCGAATAAAGCCTATCTTATATAATAATAATAATAATTTCTTCACATAAAAAGACGTACTATTTCTGTTAAAAAAATTGTAATTGATAAAACTCCAATAAAATAAATACATATACAAATATATCGTAACTAAGAATTTTTTTATAAATGTCTAAGATATTTAGGAAGACAATAAATATTTTCTTTTCAAATTTTTAATTAAAATACAATGTTATCAAATCACGTGCGGTGCTACAATAAAATTCTCAAATTTAGGCTCGTAAACCTTTTATATGAGACAAAGTACAACCGTAACAGCTGAGGTAATACATTTTCAGAGTTTATATTTTTAAAATATTGAGTTATATTACATATATATTTGGATATTGAGATTTAAATTGAGAAAGTTAAGTTTGCATATACTTATTGTGCCCATCAGAGTTACTTTTCTATGAATTAAGTCTTCCACTTAGTGAGTTAGCCAGGCTAAAGACTCGCTTGGAAACTAACAATGATTTCCAAGTGCCGACCACGCCTAGGGTGTAGACTCGAGGCATGACAAATACATGATGGTTGCGTACTGATACTGCACTTGTTCTATTGAGTACAGAGCATATTCGACACCTGTCTCAAGACTTGAACTATGATACACACGATTTCTGAATCCAATGATAAGCTAATTCTTTCGGGTTGTCATAGATTCCTTCTAATTCTTTGTCCATCTTTTCGAACTCAGACATTTCATAAACTTAGTTTATGTTGCTTTATTAATTCAGGTTGCATCCCATTATTCTAAATACTTTAAAATTTTGATACTATGACTTTCAAATTCTACAGATGAAATTCTATAATTGTTTGGATGATAATTGATTAAGTTTTTCGTTTTAATTGTTTCCTTAGCATTTTACATTATAAGTTGCTTCTTAAATGAACTGATGAGCTAAGTTTGAATTAGAAATGGGTTCTCCTGTGGGTGCTACTCACGGCGATTTGAATCGTGACAGAAACACAGCTACCTAAGGAATTGATGTCACTTTCTATAAACAAGCATCATCTCTCTGAAGTGTAGAGAGGGAGTCAGATTGAAAAAAGAATTAGATTCAAGATATAACAGAGCCTCTGAACAATGAGAATCATTGATTTTCAATTTAGAACAGCATATGCCTCTATATGTCCTCTATAAAACATCAATTTAGCATATCTTACTCTTAAAAGATAAAAAAGTCATCTAGCCACAATAACATTAGAGAAACAGATGTTGAAAATTCCGAGATGCAGCTCCAGCCACAAACCTGTATCTCTACCAAATCCATTGCTAGATGGTAACAAATTGTCAAACGGGTATTCAACTTCTAGTAGAATCACTGTCTTGGCTTTGAAACTGCTCTAATATTAGGTTACAATTGTTAATTGTACGCGCATCAACAAGGCCATGGTTCCACAACTTCATCATGAATAATCTCCAACACCTGCTATATTAAACATTAGACGATACATAAAAGCTACACTAACAATGAGCAACGTTATGAGTACATGAAAATATGCTACTGTAGATGATGAGACACATCAGAGTACATGACAACATGATACTGTAGATGATGAGCAATTATCACGTATTGAGATAAATCCAAATCAGCAATCTGAAGTAAAACTAGTCTATCATGTTGGGAACAAGTTGTTCTAGGATTAATTATCCTGGAATTAGCTATCCCACCATCTATATGGGATAACTTATCATATCACTATGGTATAAATGATGGGATAAATTATCCCAAATTTGACAACCAAACAAGACACCAAAATTTTATCTCTGGACTATTTATTTATGTCCTTTACACCAAATGACCCCTAAATGTCTACATGTTTGCTGAAAGTACTATTACTGCTTCATCCTATCCGAGAAAACATGCATTTATGCGATGCCAACAATAAATTTGCTAACCACTTCGCTATATTGTCATACACTAAGTAAAGATAAATGACCCACCCCAAAAAAAGTAAAACCAGAAATTCCAAATAAGCACTGTGATCGACCAACACTCCAATACACATTAGTAGTGTTCAACAGAAAACAGAGCACCTTCTTTCTGGAAAATATACAGGATCTTGGATACACCAAGCAAAGGCACAATACAGGCGTATGGATTGGATAGCATTCAGATATAAATGACAGATCTTGACATAGGTAAATAAGAAGATTAATTACCACAGCAAGGCTGGTGCTTGCGCAAACTCCTGACCATGCAGTTTTGAAAAGGCCTCACAAGCCCAAGGGATGTGACCATCTGCCAACACCCTGCCACAGTGACAAGAACATATTATACTAAGAAGGGAATTCAGCAACAAAACTATTCCAACATGAATCACTTTACTATTATTTATCACCAGCATGTATGTAAATCAGCAAGAGAAGATCCACAAGTGTTGCCCGTTATTGCATTATATAATTATGTGTTTTGCTCTATATAGCATGTATCAGATAATCTTACCCGTCGGCTTGAGCATGAAGCGGGAAGAAAGACACACCCAACTTCATAACAATTTATATTAGTGAGAAGTTCGTGTAACTTATAAAACAGAGAAACCAAGTTACGTACTTCCCGAAACCCTTGAATGGCACAACATTTTCCAGTTCTCATGAAATGTCTATTTCAAAGATCAGATCAAGGACAGCCTTTTCTTCTTCTTTTTTTTGATAAGGTAACATTTGTATTGATTCCAAAGCCATAGAAGCCATAATCACAAGCTACATCTAGAATTAGTTGGCAAAAAATCTAAAGAGACTCTAGAAACTGTTATAGATTGTGACCCTCCAGGTCATTATTGTCGTTTCCCAACCTTTTCAGCATTGAGAGCTTTCCTGTAGTGACCCCAAGTCATTTATAATTTGATGGCACTAACAGTTCGGTCGCCTAGTCTTTCGTTTGGGTTTTATGCTCGTTTTCCTGTTTTGGAGCCCTTGGAGTTTGAACGGTTGACTTCAGTCAAAACTCTAGGAAAACGATCTCAAAATGAAATACTGACGGTTACATCAGCTCCAGAATGGACAAATTAGGTTGATAGCATGGTCGACACGAGTATCGAGACTGTCAGTTCGAGTTTGGGGTCATTTGGCACTTTAGCCTTTGAAATTTGGCATAAGGTTGACTTTAGTCAGTATTCTTGAAAAACGCGCTTGAATTAAAATTTTGAGTTTGGTCTAAAACGACCTTTTGTTCGCTTTCCGAGGCTTCTGATCTAATTCCGAGCCCCATTGTAGAATTTGACTAATAACAACTTTTAGGCGTGGGCCCCCCTTTTTGTCGAGACGACCTTAGTTGGAAATTTCGACTTCTTCGTTGAGTTCGGAACGTCGAATTTAGTGGGGTAGCATAATCTGTTTGCTCGCACGGTGTTCCAAATGAATCCCGGACACCCCATCGGAGACTTTAAAAATGGGAATAATATGCTAGTGTGCTGGTGCACTGTATCTAGGGGTGGCAAATAAGTGGATAGGATTGAATTTTGATGGATTGAATATGGATTGAGTTAAAATTGATTGAATCACAATCCACCCATATAAAATATGGGTAAAATATGAATTTGGTCAAATATGGTTTGGATAAAATGGTAGTAGCCCACTTTAATCTCCTAAAGCCCAAAAATACTAAATCAAGAAAAAATTATCTAATTACACTCCTTTATTTACCATATTTTTCATTATTCCCATCCATTTCAAAAAAATTCAAAAATCTCTTCTTTTCATCCGGATATATTAATTCTGTAATCCGGATACATTAATTTTGAAAATTATCTTTATGTTCAATATATCATGCTTTAAATGTAATCAATTGATACATAAAACCCTAATTAATGTATTCGGTTTACTAAATTAATGTATCCGAATTATCACGTTTTGAATGAATTTCTGTAAATTGAAATAGGATAGGAAAAAGTGGTAATTAGCCCTTTACACTATGTGATTTATGTAAGTTTCCCTTAAATCAAAGCTAAATTGTTAATACTTCAACTCCTACAACCCCACCTCACCCCTATATTATTATAATTTCACATCCTAAAGAAGAAATTTAATTTTTTTTTACTCTGTAACCCCACCTCACCCCCACCTCCCCACCCATACCCAATTTTTTTTCTTCGGAGCCTTTTCTTTTTCTATTCCCCTGCCTCGGCATAGCGCTTCGCTTCCTATCCAGTACCTCTCACTTCTCGGAAAAGAAATCCATAAAATCATCGGTAGGATGAGCAGATCTTGGTATGCCCCGAAAAAAGATATGAGGTGCTCGGAAATGATCGAAGTAGTTGAATAGGAGGATCACTATGACTATAGCCATTGGTAAGTTTACCAAAGACGAAAAATGATTTATTTGATATTATGGATGACTGACAACGGACTACTTAAACTACTTAGTTAGAGATTGTTTGCTATTGCTTATGACTCAGCAGAGAAGTAAAGTTGAAACAAAACCGCATGTTTCTTTTTTTTTGGGACAATAATATTTCTTTTTTTCTTCTCCCTTTGCATTCAAAAAAACGGATTAAAAAATGGCTTATCAAAAGTATTGGATTTCTCAAAAAAATAAAAAAAAGAACTTTCAAAGTAAATCCAATTGTATTATTTAGATTCAAAGAAATTTTAAAAAAAATTATTTGAAAAAAATTTTAAAAAATTTTGCCCACCCCACCCCCTCTCCCATACCCCCCCTCCCCCCCCCCCCCCCCCGTAAAAAAATAATTCAACACAAAATAAGTTTTTTTTGAAAAACAAAAAACAATTTGCTCACCCTACCCCCACCCCCCACCCCAAAAAAAAAAAATCCCACCCATCCCCATCCCACACCCAAAAAAATTTAATTAAAAACTTTAAAAAAATCCAAATTTTTTTCATCTCCACCCCCAATTTTTTTATTTTCAAAAACAAATAGTGCAATTAGAGAATTTTTTCTTTTATAAGTGGTGATATATTGGTATATATGAATTTTCATGTTTTACCTATTTTGTCCATATTTGTATGAGCTTAAATAGGTTGAAGCCATATTTACCCATTTTAAAAAATATGAGTGATCCACTTAATTTAATATGAGCTAAATGGACTCATTTCACTTATATGGGTTGAAATTGCCACCCCTAACTATATCTGATGCACCCTCGCCTATAAGACAGCCATTTTCAGCTTTCTTCTAAATTTCAAAGTTGAACATCTTGAGCTATAGAGGTCCAAATTGTGTGATTCAAGATGCTAGGTTGTGAGAATTTTCGAGGAGAATGGGTTGGTGAGTTCGGAAGCTGCTTTGGAACCTTCGATTGAGGTAAATTCTCGTTTTCACCTGCTGACATGGCTACTTTGTGAATTCAATTTTTGGGGTATTTTGGGACTTGATTTCTCCCTCATTCTAAATCCGAATTTGATGATTCCCGTGGCTATTTTGAGTGGTTTTTCGAGCAGAACGTCGTGGTGTTGTCGGAATTCACTGTAGACCTTCCGTTTCTGCAAAATTTACAGATTTCAGCTGCCATCCCATTTCTAGTTCTTGAGAAAATTCGAGTTTTGGTTGCATGTTGATATTGTGATGTTTCCGAGCCCTGAATTTTGTCCCACTTTGGAACATGAGCTCGAGGAACTTATTAGGACCTATTTTGGGGGTTAATTTCGGAATTTCCGATGCAGATCCCACAATCCCGTTTAAGACCTGATTTTGGGTCTGTCTCCAAAGAATGTGAAATTGATGTCAAAACGTTCATATTGACAACGTGATCAATATTTTGTTAGCGTGGCGGCAATTGGAGGCAATTTGGAGGTCGAGAGCTTCATTTTGGTGGATACAGGGCGCTCGTGATCAGCTTCGAGGTACGCTACGATCTCCCCCTTTGACTGAGTTTTATTAGATATTGTTTAGTATATATTGCATATGATTTAGGTTGGTATTGACCGGGTTTAGGGCTTTCCTGCTTTCATCTCATTTCCATGACTCCGGTTGAACCTTAGACTAGCATAGTCTCTTGAGACCCTTATTTTGGGTTTGTGATTTCGCTTGCGTTATGGTTGGGTGAGTTTATCCCTCTTAGGATCAGTATTGATGGCCTTTTGCAAGGTTTGCGCCTTAGATGCTTTAGTTTGTGTTCTAGTGCCCTTATAGCTAGGCGTAGCTTTCGGTAGGGCTTGTGATGGTTAGTGTGGATAAGTGCTAGTGCCAGAGACCTCAGAGGCTCGTCATAGCAGTAGGTTTGGCTTAGTTGTGCTCGTTGGGAGCTGGGATGGCATATCTTGGGGTAAGGCATCGATCCTAGAGATATTTCTCCCCCTACTTGATACTGAGCCACTTCTCGATTACTTCGCTTATGTTTAGCGGTACACTTGTGTTGCTTTATTGACCAGTATTATATTGTTGGGCCCAAGGCCGTGTTCGAAGAGCGACTGGATCCCAGTTTAGTTTTCCTTGCCTTGGTAGTTAGTATGGTTTGGTATTATATGTCTAGTTGTTTGTACCTTGTTTAGATACTGGTGATGGCATGTTTACACTGATTGAGCATTTTCACTTGTTTTGTGGTTCGATCCTAGGGCATTCACTGGCTTTTCACTACAGCTTTGAGAGGACATTCTCACATTTCTACTATTTTCTAACAGTGGGTTTTAACGGGAGTCGTACCACTTGACTATTTTGGTAAACTGATTTTGAGACTTATGAGGTATCGAGGACAAACTCTTTTTATACTGGAAGTACCAGAACCATTAGGGATGCACTCAATTTTATTGATATCCAATGCGTCGACACCCTTTTTATATGATCTGACTACTTATTCCTCCAGTACCATTGACAGAGATGACTTGATATAAGACCTAGTTCAGGCCCAGGTATTGTATACGGACTACCGTGTCTCCTATGGGCCCCTTTGGCCGAGAGTACCACGATACCGGATGAGGGAGCTGCATGGGTCCTACCTGGCTGGCCGAGGGTCGAGGTGGGTCTATACATTTTGGGTTAAAGGCCCTGGTTACAGACGACATTATGGGTTTTACTACAAACTTGCATTCATTAGCATCGCCTATCACCGGTATATTTGTGTAGTGTGGTCCCCCAGTTTTATGGGGGGCGAGGGTATGTTTGTTATTGTTTGTACCTTTCGGGTTATGGGCGTCAAGTCGATTATTATTTGATCATACTTGTACTTATCCCTTGTTGTATTTGTAGTTGGTCTACAGGGTGTCTTAGTTGGATTTGTTGTGGTATGTCTTGCTAGGTTCAGTTGGATTAGTCCTTAGGTGACTGTGTGATTAGCGGTGTCAGTTAGTACTCCTTTCTTGTTTAGTTGACTCTTATGGTACCCTCTTATTGTAAATAGACTGTTGGCTTGCATTTCAGGTGTGTTCTTTGACTCTGCTCCTTTATCCTTGTATTTTATCTCTTCGCCTTATTTCCTGTATTGTCGTGTGTTAGTTCCTGATTAGTTACTTGTGTTGTATTTACCTAGTTATATGATATTTATATTTGCTTTATCTGTGGAGCTCAGTCGGCCTATGCCTACCGAGTACCATTCATTTGGTACTCATACTAAACTTCTGCCCACTGTAGATCATAATATGGGTTATTGCCGGTGATTTAGACTTGGTGCAGAGCAGCTTGCATTCAGAGATTGGATGAGCTCCTGGCATCCAGAGTTGCCGATTTTCATCTATGTTGGATTAGGATCAATCTTTACTTGCTTTCGAAGACTGTCCGTACTTATATTTGCATCTGTAAAAGCCTTTTATTCATATTTTGATTTAGATGTTCGATTATCGACTGATGTCAGGTCTTGGGGTGGTTCCTTGTGATTTATTTTAATTGTTCTCTCTTCTTATTAGTATTTATTTTCCGCTTTATTGGTTCATCTTCCGCCTGTTAGCCCGTTGCATCTGGTTCCAAGCTAAGGGTTGAGGGTTAGGCTTACCTACTGGTGGGTGTTAGCAGGTGTCATTATGACCTGAGAAATCTGATCGTGACATAAAGTCCCTGTATTTACTATAATACTTTTTGTAACACCAAAAATGCAAAAGTTGAATACAATTATGCTTCATGTTCTAGATGGGGTTGCTTTTGTTGTCAAAACATCTTGAGTTCCTTTCCTTCCAAACAGTCCACCATATGCATCCTGGAATCATTTTCCTTCTAGGTTGGCCTTTTCTTTTGCAATGAACTCTTCTTTTTTTTGTTTTTCCAATAAAGGTACAAGGTGATGTCACTCTCGTATTGGAACTAGAAAGCTAGCTCAATCGTAACAAATGACATCTACTCACTAAATAATATTCCTTTTGTCCCAATTTATTTGAAAGTGTTTCAGCTAAGAAAGAAAGGAAGATTTTTGAAAGTTGTGGTCTAAATAAGCTAGATATATTTGAGTGGCTATAACTCATCTCATTAGAGGTAAAATGAGAACTATAAAGTTATATTGTTACTAAATATAGAAAGGTGTCATTCTTTTCTAGACTAACTAAAAAAGGAAAGAACGTCACATAAATTGGGACGGAGGGAGAACTATTTTTGGTTGCATATAGCAGAAATGTAGTGGAAGGGAGAGGTGAACTGGTCCATCTACTTCATCTGAAACAGGTTGTTAAAGAAGAAAATGATATTTACATTTGTATCACTCCACGTATTTCCGGGAAAAGTTGGAGAAGCTAATTGTAGAGAGTTGCACTTTCACTAAATTCCCAAGTAACCAACCATCTATTACTTCATCAGCCCTCCCTCTTCACCCTACCGAAAATAAGAGTAGAAGATGCACATATCTCCATACACAATACCCTTAAATCTTAATAATATTAAGGAAAACCGTATTAGAAAATAAAACCAGACACGAAGTAAGACAGTACCTTTGCTTTCTAACAAATGAGTTCCACAGATGCATCATCTGCTTTTCATCTTTGGTCACATCCACAAAATCATCAAGCATCTGTAACATGTCTAAAGTTAGTTGAATGACTTCTTCAGATATCCACGACAATCAAAATCTTGCCCCTTCAATTGACTAAATTTTGCAGCAGTTCTGAAGGGGAATTAGTTGGAGGGAACAGTTCAGATCACAACCTTTAGCAGTTCTCAAACGTATTCTATTAATGCAGCTTAAGGAGTTTTATGGTTCTGCGTAATTTCATGTTGAGACTACACAGTTCCTTTAAGAGTCAAGCAATTATTCGGTAGAAAATATTCATCAAGTCAGAACCATACATCAGAGCACTTTCCCTAGTTAGTTTCCAGAGGTCAATATTCATCCAAACCCTTCAAAGTACCATTTTTGTATGAATAGATAGCAATCTGCAATATTTATACACTGCTTAGACCTTTTCTTTTCTTTTAAGAATGATGTTTAGACCTTGGTTTTAGTTGAGCAATGAAATTTACCACTTATCAAAATGTTTACGCCATTACATGAGATTTTGAATCCAAGCACACAACGGTTGAGAAAATTACAACAGCATCAGCAGCAAGTCATATGGACGCAATGGCTTGCTGATAACTTTGAAAACTCTATACATGGGACAATATAACTCACAGATACAATTATAGAGAAATCTAATACATATGGCCCTCCAGAATGAGCAAGTGGAAAGTAAAATGAATACCAAGGCTGAAAAAGAGACATTTGGCCCTATGATAAGTCTCCACAGAAGAACACATGGTTCTATTTCCATTTTTGGTAGCCTGGTGTCATGGACTTAGACTTCAATTAAGGCCTCCGTGCGGCACTCGACAACTTACTCACGAATCTTTCACGATCTTGCAAGCTCAAGTAAGCCTTTAAAACTAGATCGCTACGGGAACGCTAGATTGTAAGAAAGACAAGAGAGCTTTTATGAAGAAGGTTTTGTATTACTTGGAAGAATGCTTGATTTCTGGATGGTTTGTTACTACATAGCCCTGTCGTCCGAACCTCCTGCCATCGGACTTGTTGGCATCATGGCTCTTGGTGGGAGGGTGTTGCTCCTTACCCTTGCCACGATCTCCCCCACCTTTGGCATGACTACTCTTTGTTTCTTTTGCCTTTGCTCCTGTCATGCCTAAAGTCCGTCAGGGCTTCAGCTTGGGTGATGGCCTCATCGATGGTGCTAACTTGGCGACGCTCCAACTCCGTTTTGGCCCAACCTTGCAGTCCATCCATGAAGTGGAAGAGCACGTCTTCATCCGTGAGGTTGGGTATTTGAAGCGTAAGGGTAGTGAACTCCTTCACATAGACCCGTATGCTACCCGTTTGCTTCAATTCCCGGAACTTGCGTTTGGCCTCATAGATGACATTGTTGGAGAAAAAGGCCTTCTTAAACTCGTCCCGAAACTGCTCCCAGGTGTTGATGGTGCATAGACCCTTCCCGATCTCAGACTCCTTGCGCTTCCACCACAACATGGCCATCTACGAGAGATACAGCACGGCTGTGTTGATCCTCGTCTCGTCATTCTTCACTTTGTTACGCATCTCCCTGTCCGCGCTGGACGTCACGCATCTCCCCACTTCTACGTCTCCCTTGAGTGCTGCCATCTCGGCCCTCATGGTCTCTATCGTGCTTAGCGCGTCTATGAGCCGACACTCCAAGGAAGTGATCGCCTCTTTCGTCTCGTACTCAGCCGCCTTGCGCACATCCAACTCCTTTCGGATGTTGTCATTCTCCTCAAGGGTGAATTCCTCTAGAGACTTGAACTTGTCGTCGAACTTGTTCAAGCGCTTACCCAATATCTCTACAGCCTGCCGGGCAGCATCCACCCTTGCGATCCACTCTATGCCGGGGGTGACTTCCACGGGTTCCTCACCTTGCTCATTGTCACTTACCTCGGTGGCCGAGGGTGAGTAGGATGTTAGGGCCTCGCTTGGTGTAGGCTCGATCGGCACCTCATCGTTTCTCTTAGAGTTCTTCTTTCCCTTGCGGTGCTTTTTTCCAACATCTTGCTTGACGTTGGTGGCGGTAGTGGCGTTGATGTCTCCCTCACTTGCCATATCCCTTAGTAGAGATACCACGTTGTCACGGACTTAGACTTCAACTAAGACCTCCATGCGGCACTTGACAACTTACTCACGAATCTTTCATGATCTTGCAAGCTCAAGTAAGCCTTTAAGACTAGATCGCTAAGGGAACGCTAGATTGTAAGAAAGACAAGAGAGCTTTTATGAAGAAGGCTTTGTATTATTTGGAAGAATGCTTGATTTCTGGATGGTTTGTTACAAATGAATGCTCCCTCTATTTATACTACTCCTAAGGGGCCTAAGTGTAAATAAAAATTACTATACAAGTCCTTCCATATTTACAAAGAAGTCTCTACTCTAGAATTTTCAACACACTCTAGAGAATTCTAGAGAACTCTCAAGTCTTTTAAGACTTTTCTACAAGAATCTAGAGTCTTCTACAAACCTCTCTAAGACTCTAGGTTCTTACTCCTTCTTCAAGATCAAGTGGCAAGTCATAACACAGGGTTGCTTGTCAAATCAGTTTTTAATTGCATATTTTGGATTTTCCTTTTGGAGGGGGTTCTCAAGTGTCCTTCCTCATGTCCTAGCCCTTCAATGACAATGACCCGTCTCAAGCCCCCTACCCCCCCCCCAACCAAAGAAAGACCTTGCATTGATCTTCCTTCCCAAACTTACTATGATGGTCTACCTCCATTCACCCTCTATGAAGCAATGTTATCAAAGGCGAAAAGCGTAAAAAAGCTCTAAGGTCTGTTGGGGCTTTAAGCGCAAAGCACAAATAAAGCGTGGGCTTTAATGAAAAAAGGCACAAAGGGAGAAAAAAATACAAATATATATGTTTAGTCCAAGACTAATAATTATAAACATGATTGACAAATACAAATATGTTTAGTCCAAAGGGAGAAAAAAATATTAGTCCAAGACTAATAATTATAAACATGATTGACAAATATATGACCAAAGAAATTGAAAAAAAATTATGATCAAGTGAAATATCAATTGTTTAGTGTCACTTCTTCAAAAGAGACTCATTGGCAAGGAGAAGTTTGTTTTAGAACCTTGATGACAACACTGAAGCACACATAAAGCGAGGCGAAGCGCTCAACACATTTTGAGCCTCGCTTCAGAGCTTAAGTATGCTTAAAGCGCGCCTTTGACTACACTGCTATGACGTTGATCTTCCTCCACCGCCATACAATGCCAATCTCCACTTTTATTCAAAGATCTAGCTAAATATTCTGCATTTGATTTCTTCCAGTTTTTCTGTAACTTTTCTTACCAAAAGAGAAGGACAGAGAAGCTTTTGTAGAATACAAGAGAGCTATGAGGGAAGCTAAGAAGGCTCTAGTAAAGCACGAGGGGAAGTTCTATATGGCTGGTATCAAAAGATAGGGACACGAGAAGGAGAGAGAATTGTTTAAACTAGCATGACTAACAGAGAAGAAACGCAAGGACTTAAGCCAGGTGAAGTGTATTAAGGACGATTCTCAAGAAGTGTTGACGGGAGATAACGAGATCAAGGAGAGATTACTTTGATCAATAATTCAACACGAACCAGGAGAATTTAAGATCTACACACGTTAGTGAAAGATAGAAACTTTAGCTATACTTGTATAGTTAGAATGTCAGAAGTAAAGGATGCCGGGAAAAAGATAGGATTAGAAAAGCTTGTGGCCACGATAGTATCCCTATAGAGGTTTGGAAGGGCCTTGAAGATGTAGAAGTGGAATGGCTCACCAAACTATTCAATGCTATACTAAGAAGTTGCCATAATTTCTTCTTCGCCAATACTTGCTTTCATGTAAGTTCTTTTTGTTGGACGATTGAATTGCTAGTGTTGAAGTTTGTGAAAATCAAGTTAAGATGCCCATGGAATTATTAGAAGAAACAGGTGCAGCACTTATGCAATCAAAATATCAACTCATTGAACAGGGTGTTCACAGCAATAATTCTGATCCGCTTGTCAAGAAGATGTTACTATGTGACTCCAGAAGCAGTCTGGTCATTAGCTGGTATACAAAAATCAGATAGTAGTCCAGTCAATAATCCTGTCACTGTAACCAAATTATGGTTTCTAAGTCCTGTTTGGTGTTGCAAAAGACCCTTTACAGATTCCCACTACTCTCAAGTCTAATTGCGCACGACCCAATTAAACAAAATTTGAAAATGAAGGGAACAATTTTGAATGGCACAATAAAGTAATTTAATACAATATTCTTAAAATAGATGTTCTCATGAATGAAAGTGGGCAAGTTCAATAAGATAAAACACTATGGCGAATATATGGTTAGTTCAAATATGTAAAAGAACATGTTTTTTCCATTTATTTGAAGGGTCAAGACAATCAGGACAAACTAACCCAAAAAGTCAGCCAATTAATTTGAACACAGAGTACAATAAAGACCAATATATATAATTATGCTGCATACCCTTCGATCTTCAAGATCTGCAACATCATCATCAACTTCATCCTCACTGTCTCGGTCTGATAAAACTTGCTCCAGTGCCATGGGCTTCACCCAAATAAAAATTTTCATTAGAAACATAAGTTAAAAGGACTCTCCGTCGCTTCAAAGATTTCTAACGCCATATATTGGCTACCTCATCCCTTTCGAAGACTATAAGATTCATACAAGTAGACAAACATTTCAAAATCTATTTAACTCTGTGTCACATTCAGCAAGATAATTCACCTCTAGACCCCAAATCCTGGGGCTATTTCAAATGGAAATCACAACACACACTACAATCAAAACCAATATTGCACTGTCATTACAATAGATCTTTGATTAGTTTTTATATATATATATATATATATATATATATATATATGTGTAACATCATAGATTATACACGTCCCATGAATGACACGAAATCTTATCACATCTCTGGTTAAACAGTTCATTTACCTTTCTCAGAAGAAATTTTTCTGATTAAACAGAAACCATGAAAAGTAAGAAATTTTTTAAACTTTACATTGCAGGAAGCTCCCAACAATGAACCCTATGTACCAGTGTATGACTAAAAATATCAGCAGTACTTTGCAATGGCAAAGCTAGGGCTTTTGATGAAATTGAAACTTAGAGACCGAAGTCCTGATCATTGAATAATTTAAGTTGCTTAATTATAACACTCCATTGATAGATATGCAAGTAATCTATCCACCCTTAATTAGAGGTCTCTGATTCAAGCCATGGGAATGGATAAGCTCCTGGCAGGAAGCACTTGCCATAAATCTGGATTAGTAAGGCCAATGGATTCCGGATATGAGGGTTATAACTTATACCAACAAAAGTACATAAACAAAAGGTTAACAACTTGTTAATGCCTACAATGCTTCCAATTAGCAATTTTAATTATTTTTTAATAAATTTTAAATTACTTTATTTATTTATAATAGGTTTAATTTAGAAAATTCTTAGAATCTGTGACATAATTGCCAAGAAATTACTATGAACTAAATATCTGACTGTGTTAGTTCTAAAGTTAAAATTGATTTGAGGCATGTTAAGCGGCATCAATGATTTGTTGTATTTAAAATATAGTGACAAGTCAAGTTGCTTTCAACTGCATTTCGTAAAGTATTTACATTGGTACCATAAAGCCATTGCTGATTCCATAATGAGAAATTTGAAGTATCCCATTACTTAGACACTTAAGTCAATGTGCTGAACTAATATTTCATGAGAGCCCATGTAACACCCCACAAATTCTAAGCTAAGATCTGAACCATTTTCATATGTGTATAGACCCAAACCCGAGGATTTCTAATTGTACATAGATGTTATTATGTTAAGGTCAATTCTTTAGTGTGGAAAGTGATTTGGAGAAGAATTAAGGTCAGAAAAATCTTCTAGGACAAAGGTCAGTTCAAAGTTCAACTTCTTTACTGACTGAGTTTCGGTATAAGTTTTTACTTGAATCAACTTCAGACAGGCGTATCTCCTAGAATATGGGGAGTTACGTGAACATAACCTACCAAATTAAAGATCTTCGAGTCTTCTGTCCAACGCCACTGATTGCTCGTTAATCCGATTTCAGAATAGAAAGTTATGATGATTTTACCAAAAGGTAGTAGTCGAACCGACTCACTGGAAGCATGTGTAATTCACACTTGGTATTGTGCGTTTTACACAATGCCAAGTGTGAAGCGCACTTCATTCCGCACAAGGTATCAACGGGAACCCTTTTTAAGTTAGTTCTATTGTTTTTTTTCCTTTCTTTGTCCATTCTTTCAAGATGTAGAATTGGTTTTCTCTACTCCTCTCATCCTCCATCATCAAGGTAAGTCCTTCTCTAAGGATGTCAAGCTTTCCAATAAAATTTCATCATCTAATCATGAATTGTTAATAGAAATCTTAACCCTTGGCCATAAAATTTTCAAGAAGAGAAATCAAGAATCTAAAGAAAAGGTTTCTTGATCATTCTTTATCAAGTTAGGGTTCATCATTAAGATTTGTGGAGCCTTTCAAGTATGCAACGCTATCATAGTGAGGAAATTAGTTCTTTCTCATGCCCTACATATACAGTTTCAGTTAGTAAGATCAAAGTTAGAATTTTTACATAAAGTCCATGAATTCAAGTTCTTTCTAATTCAAAAATCTTATTGTTGATTTCTACAATTGAAATTACTGTATTTCATGTTCATTGATGATTCTTTATGATGGTTCATGGTTATTCTACAACTTGGACCCTTTTTAGCTAAAGGTATCTAAAAACCTTGTTATAGTATTAACATTCATCGTTTCCAAGATTAAAGCAAGTTTTAAGATTTTTAAAAAGTATTTCAAGAAAGTTTTTTTAAAAAAAAAAAAGAAAAGTGAAAGTATTTTTAACTTCAAGAAAGAGCTTAAGAAAGTATATTTAGCTTCAAATGCATTATTTCAACAAACTGTTTCAAGAATGTATATTTAGTTTCAAGAGCATTATTTCAAAAAGAAAGAAAAGGCATATTTTCAAAAAAGCATAGTCAGTTTAAAGCAAGTTCAGTTTTAAAGAACTATTTGAGCAAGGTCTCAAAGAAAGTGATTTTCATTTTTCCCCTAAAGTGAGACATTCTTCCCTAAAGTGGGACAGCTTTAAAGTTATTGAGCACCAATGCATATTTTGGGAGTAGTATTGAGCAACGAATCGGGTAAGGGTTCAAATAATCCAAATGCCAAAACTGCGCCACCAGCATATGATAGACTCGTGTCGTTGATTCGAGCGACTCCTCAGAAAGCTCCTGGTAAGGGATTAGAGATTGGGATCCATTAGTTAAATTCGCTTTACCTTGGCAAGGTATAGGATGGCTCTGGCAACGTAGGCAAAACGATGTATCATCACGAGGCTCACGTGATAGTTGTCGATTAGAGAAACTCCCCAAGAAATGGAAAGTTATATTATTTTTAATATTGCTATTAATATATATTTTTAATATATATATATATAGTTGTAAAGTTTTGTTGTTAATTTACAGCATGCTTTACTTTTTTGTTGATTATATTACAATTTATCTTCAAATTTACTATTCCAGTTTACTATTTTCAGTCTTTAGCTGGTTGTTTCATTCAGCTATTTTACATATTGTACATTTCATGTACTAACATTATGCAGATCCAGGTATTCAGGATCGGCAGTAAATGCATCACTAGGACCCCACTTTCATCCAGCTCTTGGTAAGGCCTCCTTGCTTTCGGAGGATTCCACTCTATCTAAAGTTTTATTAATAACCAAACGTTTTAATAGAGTATTCAGGTAGTCGGGGATCTTGTCTCGAAACCTATCTTTAGTTCATCAGAGGCTTTATAGACAAATCAGTAGAGTTGAGTCATAGCTTCAATTGTTTTACAAACATCTTTATTATTCAAATTTTCTATCTACAACATTGTTGAATTTGTTTTCCAAAGTCATTGCATGCTCATGTTTTTAAAGCTTCCACATAGGTGAAATCGCCTTCAGCATAATAGTAAGACAGGGCAAGGATTCGCTTGGAACCAGCAATGATTCTATGCCAATCATGCCAGGGTATAGGCTCGAGGCATGACAGCCCACACCAAATATATTTAGATTAAAGAAAAACTTAGTAGTTTTCTATTGAATAAGGAGCCAACTGCTAGCTTCAGAACTTTATTCACCCATATAAATCCTTCAGCTCCCTCCAAAACACGATAAGGAAAAGAGAAGCCACTTAATCAACACACAGGCAATTTCAGTAAAACCATATAAATTTCCCCATACATGTCACCAACAGTCAAAACAACACCAAGTATAACCCAAAAATTATACTCCATCCGTTCACTTCTACTTGCCACGTTTCACTTCTCAGAGTCAACTATAGTCAAACCTCTCCATACTGGCAGCATTTGTCCGAAAGCTTCATTATTACTATAGTGAGGTCTCGTTATATATGCATACAGACATTTGATGTTTAGATCTTATTTAGCTGTCATAAGCAAAAGTATGCAAAATAATAAAGATTATGAATATGAAAAACGCAAACATCAGTAGTCATTCCTCGTGAAGATATTACCATAATTGATAGACAACATTTAAATACAATTCTTACTTAAATTTATTGTGCGCATGACATTAATGATAATTATCATAAATATTTTAATATTTTATTTTATACATGATATATTTCTTACAGAATATTATTATACACTATTTGAGTATGGCTATGTAGAGGGGTAATTCTATAAAGAGTGTATTGTTAATCAATGCCATTGCTGTTTTAACGAGGTTTGACGGTATATGGACTTTGACCAACATTTAAAGATACAACAACAACAAGCCCAGTATAGTCCCACCATGTGGGGTCTGGGGAGGGTAGAGTGTACGCAGACATAACCCCCACCAACATTTAAAGATTTTTTTTTTTAATTTTAATGTCTTTTTTCATCATATTAATATAAGAAGAATTCAAATTATAGTATTTTTCTTATAGTTTTCGAACATCTAAATTTTAATTTTAAAATGTTGAATTATAGTATTTTTCTTCTGATACTATTTGAAACATGGGAAACATTTAAATGCAATTTTCCCAGTATTTCAAGATCACCAAGGCTTCCTGATATATTTTGCTCATATATTCACCTCTTGTCATTTTTCCCAAAAATGATTCACCTCAACAATGCAATGAAAACAATGTAACAAACTGAAGCCAATTTTTGGATGAAAAGAAATCTCTTTATAAGGAGAAAAATGAATAAATTAAATTAAAATTCTTTATTTGGCCTGGTTTAAGATTCGAAGATTTAGCTTGTATGAATTATTATTGATTTGATACCAATAATGGTAGTCATTTCAGTATCTTATGGATGCATATGTAGCTTAAGTAGTGGAGCTTAACCTGTGGTACACATGGTAAATTGGAAGGACAAGAAAAGGAAAAAGAAGTTCTTATAAGTGTCCAAGTTTGTCAAATGAATTGTTCGAAGATTTAGCTTGTATGAATTATTATTGATTTGATACCAATAATGGTAGTCATTTCAGTATCTTATGGATGCATATGTATCCACAATTCATTTGACAAACTTGGACACTTATAAGAACTTCTTTTTCCTTTTCTTGTCCTTCCAATTTACCATGTGTACCACAGGTTAAGCTCCACTACTTAAGCTACAGAAATTTTTCTTAATTAGAATGACACTGACTAATTTTTTTGACTGGTTAATGTGTTGTGCTAATTCATCTTTCAAACATCATCCATGACACACATGAACAAATAATTCTAACACTAAAAATCAAATAATCACTAAAAACTCGACTGGCATCCCATGTTTTGTCTGGATTATAAACATCATCCTAAGTTGTCATATCCAGCACACACCTTGTTGGTTAATGACTTTGAGATGCCAATTGATCCTTTCTTATACCAAGTATATATTGATCATATATATATTATGTTAAAAAGGCCCTTACATATAGTTGCAAGGAGGGTATCCATCATCCCTGATAGGATACTCAGCTTCCGTACAACTATAGAATCTATCAAGCAACTTCACTTGGCCAAAAGCTTCACATTTTGGACCACTTACTGTGATTTTTAAGTGTAACATCCACTCTGTAGGATTTTAAGACAGTTGTATACATCGAGTAAATACAAAATAATCCTGCTTGTTAAATAATTTCACATTCTATTGGCTTATGAGGAACCAAATGGAAATTCCAAGATCCTCGAGCATAAAGTAAGAGATTAATTACCTGGGCCCTATGAGAATGAAAGAATTGCCTTTTTTGCAGGAGTGCACGACTGTAAGAGAGAAACAAAAGTATTAAAAGCCAGACAATCTTATCTACGAACTACAAAGGTAAACCATAATTCAAAAAATTGTGTAGTCAATTTTCTCCCAATTAGTTTCACATCTAAGACATTATGCAAAACAACAAGACAGCGAAAAATAGATAATACAGAAATGCATCAGGGGACAGTTCCAATATAATCAATGTTACCCTACTTAACCTAGATACATGGGACCAATCCTAATTTTGTAGTGTATAAGCTCAGATTGATTTAACAACTGTTGGAGAAAGAGAAGGAAAGGGTTTGTTGCATCATCAAAAGGGAAGTAAAGCCCAACCAACGACAAATTCAAAACACTAGTGTACCATCACATTGCAGAAAGGATAGTCAAGAACCACTCCATCTGGCGCACATAGTAAAATGGTGGTCATGGTTGAGGTTTTGAAAAAGTTTAGATTGAGGCTATTTAGAAGGCAGAACAGAAAACCACCATAACCAGGCCTTATTTGGCACTAGATCAATGGCAAAGACCACATTTGAATATGAGGACACTGTTGAATACTTTGGAAAACTAGAGGGGTAGTATATCTTTCAAGGTATTTCCTATAATTCCAAGAGTTACATAGGCCAATAAGAAACCCTATAACTGCAGTAGGCCCGGATTGGATACAGTGACACTACTGGTCACTAAACCAGATGGCAAGACAGATTTTGAAGGCACCTCGCACCGTTGAATGAGAAAAAAGTAAAGGGGGAGTAAGTAGATCTCCCACAGGTATTTCCTAAAATTCTCAGAACTACAGGCATCAAAACCTCAAATTTACAAATCATGGGAGCAGGTGTACACCCGCCTCCCAAAAACAAAAACATAACTGCAATAGGCCCAATGAGGTATAATCATAAAAGGGAAAATAATAGCTCCAGATTAGACAGCCAATAATCCACAGTGAAGTTCAAGGGTTTAATGCCTAAAGCAGACAACAAAATCAGATAATTGATGATTTATTGGACACAATACTGAAGGTTTTCAACAGTGAAATCTTTTCCACCCAAAATCATTTGGTTAAGTAAAAATGCTACTTGACATTGTGCCGTTGAACATACTTTCTGGGATCAGAGCGCTCAACTGATAACTTTCTTGACTTGGCAAACTGAAGCAGTGCTGGGGGTGCAAGAGTGCTTCCTGATGCTGACTGAACAGAATCAGGATCTGTATACAAGTGACCAGATGAGGGAACACTTGCACCATTGGAACTTGATGGATCACACTCTACAGGGTCAGCAACACCTGATAAATATTTATCAACAGAAAAATCATTATTAGTAACAATGGTGCTTCAATATCAATTCCAACAGACTTGTATGCCAAGGCTTCAGACAAAAACGAAATAAAATTTTGATCCGCACTCAAAAGGCTAAAACAATAAGAAATGGCATTCAGACTTGAACATGATTCACTTCCTGCTCACCCAACCCCTAAATCAAAAGGCAGCACTCTCAAGAAAGCTAAGTCAGGAAACTGATTTCCTATGGTTCTTATTTGGCGGTGGTTTTAATTTTCTTCTTTTTTTGTGTGTTATTTTCACTCACCCCAACAATTCCCTACTACTCACATTTTGGTGGATCCGGTGATTTTCTGATTTTTGGATTTTGGTTGGGTGGTGATTTGGTGATGTTTTAGATTTTCAGATTGTGGTTTGGTGGCAATTTTAATTTCAGGTTTTGATTTGGTGGTGATTTTTGAGACACTGATTCCAATAAATTTTTAAATTTGAAAACTAAATGGGGGGATTGAAGGGAATTTTGTGAAGAGAACATGGATTATGGGAGGCTGTTGTTTGGTGGTGTTTTGATTTGAGTTTCGGTGGCTTTCATGATGATTTCCGGTGGATGGCATGGCAAAACGTGATTGGTGTGTGTCATGCACTGGTTTTCTTCGAACAGGTGCCAGTCACAAAAGGTGACTTTTGTACCACTTTAAATGACTACAGAGCCATAGGACCCCCCCCCCCCCAAAAAAAAATGTAAGTATCTTTTTGGAATCCAGAGGCTAGTTCAGGGGAACCTTTGTGTATATTCCCACTAAAATTTTGTATTACACCATCATAAGCAAATTTTCCGGTAGGAAGCTAATTCAAAGCACCACCAGTATACCTATATCAATATGATATACAATTATTATATAAGCAAAATCAATTCCATCAGAAAACAATTAGGCAAACGAATCCCATTATATCATATTTATTTTTTAATAATATTCTTACACCATCATATAATGACTTTCCTAGTAGAAACATAATTCTTTCTCAAAGCTTCACCAGTATACATATACCAATAAGATATATTTATTGTCATATAAGCAAATCAATTCTACCAGAAAACAATTAAGCAAATAAATTCCACTACACTGTATCCTTACACCATCATAAAATGATGTTTCTAGTAGGACGCTAATTCTCTCTCAAAACCCTACCAGTATACCTATATCAATGTGATATACTATTGTTATAAAAGCAAATCATTTCTACCAGAAATCATTAAGCAAATGAATTCCATCGTATTACATTCTATATATACATACATATAGCAAATCCCCAGTTCGCCACCTTAAAACCAATACCCAGATTCCATCTCACTTGAAGTCTCGAATGACAAAAAAACGCTGCATTGTAGAAAAAAGCCTATTTCTCTTCATGATCAGAGGAAGTCAATTCTCCCTCCCTTCCTAAAACAGAAACTCAGTCACTATCTGTGGAGCTATAGGCAAACAGAAGACTATGGCATTCAACAGTTGGGTTGGCAGAACGACACCGGTTTTTCAGATTATACCGTTAGATTATGGCACTCAGTAACTTGTTAAGTTTCTCTATTCCATCAAGCAATTTTCTGATTAACTTCACAAACAAAGAATCTGAGTTAGCAAATTAGTGGGCATTAAACGAAAAATTGATTTTGCAGATACTCAAACCTCCTGCATTTTGGATTGTTATTGTGGGTTTGAGTCCAGGATTACTTAGGACTTTGAAGGGAAATTGAACAGAATTCAGGTCATGCATCAGGACATGCCCGAGCAATTGGGCCATGCATCTCATGGTACGCCCCAGCTATGCCTCAAGATGATTTGCATTCACCTTCAACTGTGGCATGCTGCAGTTCTGCTTGTTAAAATACTGGAAAAAGCAACTCGCATTTACATAAATAAGAAAAAACTAAAACCCTCTTCTACCTTGAAAGAGCATCCATAGGTACATAAAGTATCTCAACTCTCCTGGAAAATACTATAAGGAGAAGTAGAGTCAGATCTAAGATTTAAAATATATGGGTTCTGCAAAGAAAAAATTCAAGCCCTTTTTAGCTATTGGGTTCTAAATTAATAATATATACACATAAAATCATTATTCTACTAGGATTTTTTTTGATAACCAAGAATCCTCAAGGGCCAGTAGCACACAAATTCCACCATTATAATTTGCCAAGTCTTCATCGAGAGAGGGGTGTGGACAAGGAACATCAGCTACCATTTGCCATAGGCAAGACAATTATAATTTTATTGCACAGTATGCAAGGAAATGATCATCTAGATAGTTCCTTATCTACAACAATCAAACATTGCTGCACTTTCAGACAGCAACTGTGTACCTTTCAACTTACGAAAGGAGGATGTTGATGGAACTTTGACAACAAGTAATAATCCAAGGAATGCAATGGCAAAAAGAAAGAAAAAGAGTCATCATTACCATTAATCTTCTCATTGAGATCATTCATTGACGTAGGGAAATCTGAATCTAAAACAAGTGGGTGCACATGCTTTGAATTTTGAACTAAATCTGCCCGTTCCCTCCGTCTTAGTGGCTTTGAACTGAGCATAAATTACAAATAAAGCAGTGGAATATCACAACACTTCTGAAGTAACATCAAATAGCTACAATACAAATTGGAGTAGTGTGATAGTGCCATACCAAAAGAAGAATGTCTGTTGCTTAGGATCCACGCCATCAGCAACAATCTGACGATCAATCCAGAGAGCAAGTTAATTTGCACAGAAGAAAAGGCATGAATAGTAACAGTAGTCAAGCATTTCAAGTATCAGAAATTAATTATATAATACAGAACTGACTTTTCAAACCATAATTAAAAAAAAATCAAACCTTTGCCTAATCAAAATTATAGAGGTAAGAATTTAACCAAATATCATACAAATAAAACACATGACCTTATTAAAGATATTCACCATTAAACTACATGTCATTCATCAAGAACCCAGTAAAGCTTCCTAGAAGGTCAACTGCAGACATGTTTACAGAAATCAAAATACCTAAAAGAAGAGTTAAGCATACATCCATCTCCTACAGGCATATCGAGAAATCTACTGTGTATTGCAGCAGATTTGTGCTAGGAGCAGATACTACAGACCATATACGATTCACCACTAAGTTAAAAGAAAATGTGCTGACCTCAGATCTCCACATCTCACTTCTTACAGATACATTTACAGCTTGATATTCTTCATTTACCTAAAAAGGATACGAGGTTAATTTGACAGCTTAGAGAAATACACAATTAAAATTTTATTTGAAGCGTGCTGAAGTTTACCAACCCAAAATTCAAAGTTGAACAGATCATGAGATGAGCATAAGTGATATCTCAAACCCTAAAAGCAAAAAAGCAAAGATACAAAATTATTAAACTAATTATTTAATTACTTTAAATCAAATTTCTCGCCAAAACCATTTCAAACTGGATCCATATAGCTCAGTTTTATTAAAGAAACAAAATAAGACTATCCCAGTATTTACCTTAAAGCTGACACATTTTACCAAGCAGAAAGGACAGGTGAAGTCCTCCGTCACTGCAAGTTTAGAAAAGGAAAAAAGAAAAAGCAAACTAAGTAGCTTGAACTGCACAAGCAATATTTATATGGAAGGAATTTGATCAAAGAAAAGAATACCGCGCATATGGAAATGTCATCAATTTCACCATTCTAAAAGCTATTAACTGCTCTCACTCCAAGAGCTAAATACCTCTTGATATATGTAGGATGGTGGCAATTCAAACAGATTGACTGACATATGAAAGCCGCAGACTAAAGTCCAAGCAGAAAGTTGGAGACCTTTAGTTGATTGCTCTTACAATTTATTTCAAATGGATATACGGTGCACTATTTTGCTATATGCCCAGAATCTAAAGCTGTGCCTAAGAGATAGTACTCAAAACTCCAACTTAGGCGCATTTTACATGACCCAACAACATGAAGCATACATATACAACAAAGGGAGGGTTCACCAAAGTAAGTGAGACATTCGAGTAACAAAATACCAGATGAGTTCAGGACGTAGTTTAGGCGAGAAGATTTTATTTTCAAGAAAAGAACAAAATGGAGCAGATTCTATAACTGGAAAAGAACCCTGCTTTAATCATTTTAAATCCATCCAAATAACAGAAAATGCTTTACAAAACAAAACTAGCCAACATAGAGTCTGACCTCAGTTCAAAAGCACAAGGAACAACCACCCAGAGCAAACACAGATATTGGTGGTAATATCATAAAATTAAACAAAAGTAGCCAAATATGACGTCAAAAAAGCCACAGCTTTACAATAGAAAGAAGAATTAAGTTTACCTTCTGTTCTCTGCAACTTATTGTTATAGTACATATAGTTGAAAACAACATTTCCTGTCCTCAACCTAGAAAGCGTGATAAGCAAAAGTATTAGCTACATATCTACTTCACAATGGACATAAGAATTCTGAAGCTCTTCAATTTCAGTATCAAGCTAAACCCACACTTTCAAAACTCACTTAAAACTAAAGGAATGAAAAGAAATAAGGAAATGTTGTTTGCTAAAGAAGAAAATGAAACTTTAAAGGGGACATGCGGCGGAAAAAACATAAATCAGCATCTTGACTTATCTTCAAAACCGCAGAGTGCAATAGAGCATTCAATATTTTAGCATGTTTATGACTTAGAGTTGCATCACTACATTCACATTGGAAAACGAGATGGGCTCACAGGGTTGACCAATTGGGTTGAATTGGTTGAATCATTTACAACAAGCGAAGGTAGCAAAGATGGGTAAGAATGACAAGGTCTACAAAACATGCACAAAAACTTGCTGAGAACATACGAGGAAGCTAATCTAACAAGCTAGATATATACCAGTATAATTTTAAGGGCAAATCTACCTAGTGGCACAGGCTCAAACGAGCAATAAATTGAATGCAAGTATGTGCTGGGAAGAAGAATTAACACAATGATGGAAGTATTGCTGTAAACAATGATAGTATTGATAATTTCTTGTACAGCTAGGAAAGAAGGCATTGCACAATGACAAACACAAGAAAGGCAATACACACGACAAAATAGAGAAATATGCAGCGCAGAAAATAGTGCTTCACCTTATTATTCGAGCCAATGAAGTTGTAGGAATGTCATCATAGGAGAATGAATCATATGGTGTTCTTTCTCTTGCAGCAGCTTCCTCTGAGGCAATTTTGACTTGCAGCTGTTGTATTGTCGCCTTTCATAATCCAACCATTAAAGCATCCAAGAAATTCAATTATATAAGCAAAAAGATCGAAAATCTTTTATTAAAATCCTCAGGGACATAAGCACTGAGTACAAAATGACGTACCAGAGCCGCAGAACTGCGGGGATACTGAAAGGAAATGCGTCTGTCTTTGTCCAAACAGCTTGTCTGCAGATGAAGACACAATAGCTGTCAGAGAAGATGGTTTCTCTTGTTATTCTTTATTTCTTCCTTTCTTCAACAAGTTAACTGTTCACTAATCGTTATTCTGACTATGTATCACTATTACTTGTTTCATTATGTGGGAGTGTGACCATGTATCAACACCAGAACAACATGCGCGAATTAATTAGAAGTACTTCAGCAATGCCCTTCCAGCATCATTTATCCAGAAGAACCAGCCTCTGCAAAGCATCTGGCAATGGCCACTATAAACGGATTCGACATCATGAAACACTAAATGAAAAGAGTCTATCTAGAAGAATTAGCCTTTACCAAATATGTGAAGGTCCGGCTGCTAGGTTATCAAACCCTTCACTTATGATTAACAAAAGAGAGGACAAAAATTCCTTGTTTTCACCTATGGACCTACTAAATATGACATATATGAGCAACATAGGAAAGAGAAGACATATCTACCTTAATTAATAAAAGACAAATCCAAAATTTAGTAATACTTCGGAGAAGCCATATCGATTCTAGAGTTCCAGACGTAGTCAAGCGAGCAGATGAGATAAATCGTATCCAGTATCAACCTCGGTATAGAAGATTAGTCAGATTTTTAAGTAAACCAGAGCTGGTTTTTAAATCTACTTGCTCTGATTTTTGGTAAGGAAAAGGGAGGCATAATAACATGACTAAGGGCAGCTGCAACACCCCCACCAGTGGCAAGACTTCAATTTACTGAGCTGGCGTTTGTTTCCAGAAAGTGTTGCAAACTTTTTACGGAAAAAATTATTTCAATTTTTTCTCAAGTAATTATTCAACCAAACACCAACATAGAAAAACTTTTCAGTTTTTACAAAATCTGAAAAGCACCTGTGGAGCAGTATTCTCAATGTTTTGCAGAAACGCAGAACTTTTTCTATTGGTGTTTGGTTGAAGAAAAGTTCCCACAAGGATGTACATTTGAAGCATAACAACAAGTCGTGATCACTCTTCCAGATTGATTGTCAGTGAGATGTTGGTTCACAAAGCAGTCAACAAAGCAATATCAAACTAGCAATACATACTACTACTATTTTTTTTAGTGGAGAAAGGTAGAGGGGTAGGCCCATTATCCACCGAGTATTGACTCATGCACCACCGGCTATCAGGGTTTCTTGATCATCAAAACAGAACAAACAAAAAAAAAAAAAAAATAACAATATATACTTCTATTCAGCAACTTCAGCTAGGGCGTACCTTCATGAAACAAGGGTTCAAGTCAACAGTTGATAACATCTCAGCTCCCTCCCCTAAACTCAAATTGGGAGACTTTTCCCACAATAAATGAAGTAATTCCATCGGCATTCTGCCCAACAAGCAGTGCCCTTCATGATTCACTACCACAGTTTTGAAAATAAGATTAGAACAATAAAGATGATGGATCATGAGAAACCTGAAGAAAAGATCAAAAACTTAAGAGCCCGTTTGGATGGGCTTAAAAAAAGTAACTTTTATGTATGAAGTGCTTTTAGAACTTTAAAGTGCTGAAAGTTATTTTTATAAATAAGCAGTTGAGTGTTTGGATAAAAGTGCTTAAATGAGGAAAATTATGTGAATTTTAGGGTTAAAAGAATAAAAAGGATAGTTTGGAAATTTAGTTAAAATATAAGGGATATAAAAGTAATTTCCATTGTCAAAGAAAATGACTTTAAGCACTTAAAAAAAAAGTTAGGAATCCTAACTTTTCATTTTTGACTGACTTTAAGAACTTTCTGGCTTAAAATTAGCATTAGGCAAACACGTTCAAAAGCTGAAAAGGAGTTTTAAGTTGATTTTGATCAACTTAAAGTCAATCCAAACGGGCTCTAAATCAACTAGATATGGAAAAGGGAGGTTATCAAACATACTGAAAAATGTAAAATTACAAAGCAAAAGACAATAAGGCATACAGACAACCTAACATGATGTAATTTGATATAATAACAACCTCTATGTGGTTTTTCTTTTCATGTGCTAATGAATGCCTATTCAAACTTCCCAAGCACTGACGAAAGTCTGTGGACTTCTTTCAGATCCATTTATTGAGAACATTCCAGATGTAACATTCAAACTTTTTTTTTGAGAATTGGTAAGTTTGTATTCTTCAGCATTAGGATATGCTGGCCACCTTCAAAATTCATCACAAAAATTATAAATATCCTATCAACTCCACAATTTGATCTACATCCACTATACATAATGGTTTACACCAAAAAAGTAAACATACTAAACAATTCCATTTTACTTTGTGAATGGAAGTGGATCTATCTTCAAAACATCTTCCATTCCTTTCTCACTACACAGACCACCATATACATGATGGTATCAACTTCCACCATCTCTTTTGAGTCTTGCTTCCCCCTCTTCTACTCCAACAACTGAATAGATTAGTTGTGTGCTCTGGCATGGTCCAACTTTGACCGGTGATGTTGAGAAAAAAGTTCCCAGAGCTGTGCTGTGAACTTGCAATGTAAGAATAGGTGACTGTTTGTTTCTCCAGTTAGATTATATGGAAAACATCTTGGAACCAGTATCCTTACTTTCTTCTGAAGGAATTCTTGGGTTAGGCATGCTTTTTTGATTACTAAACAGGTGAAACATTGCACTTTTGTGGGAATTAAACCTCTCCAAATATTCTTCCTTTGATATTGAGCACTTCCAGATCCCCATGTCTCCCTATCTTATAGGTACTATTAACTATGAACTTTCCCTCCTTGTTGTGCTTCCAGATAACCCTGTCTGTTGCATTTGTGTTGAGGCTAGTACCCCCCCCCCCCCCCAATTTTTCAAGTAATGAGGCCACTCTCTCTATTTCCCAATCATTTAAAAGTCTTTTGAAGGATAAGTTCCATCCTTGTGTAGACCAGCAATCACCTACCTTGACATTAGGATCGGTTCAAATGGAGAAGAGGTCTGGAAATGACTCACTCAAAGAGGTCTGGTCAATCCAACCATCTCTCCAAAATTTGAAATTGTTGCCGCTTCCCACTTTGAGAATCAGATTTTCTTCCATAATGCTCTGATTGTTCTCCATACTCCCCATGCATATGGTGTTGTAACTGCCTCTGTACACCTCGGATTCAGTTCCCTATATTTTGTTGCTATCACCTCCTTCCAGAGAGTGATATCCTCATTTATATATCTCCACAACCATTTCATTAAAAGACTTCTGTTTTGAACTTTCAAATTTCTGATACCCAAGCCTCCTCTTGCTCAGCATTACAGTATTCCACTTCACCAGATAGTAACCCTTGCCTTATTTCCCTCCTTGCCATAGATAGTCCCTTCTAAGCATGTCCAGTTTCTCGACAACTTTTGAAGGAATTGGGAATAAGGACATAACATAAGTGGGGAGGGAGTCAAGAACAAAGTTAATCAGAATCACTCTACCTCCCAATGAGAGGTATTGTGTTTTCCACCCTGCCAACTTCCTTTCTATCTTTTCCAGAATCCCATCCCAAATCTCTAGTGCCTTGTGTTTGCTCCTAAAGGCATACCCAGATAAGTGGTTGGCAATCCTTCAATTTTACACCCCAAAATGTTTGCCACACCTTGAATTTGAGGTACATCTTTAACAGGAATCAAGCTACTCTTCCCCCAATTAACCTTTAGGCCAGACATTGCTTCAAAGAGATTCAAAATCAATCTAATAAAATTCAGTTGTTCAGCTTTTGGTTCACACATGATGATGATGTCATCTGCATATAATAAGTGACTGATTTCTTTTCCCCTTCCTGATATGTCCCCTATATTGAAGCCTTTGATCCATCTGTGTTGTGTTGCTATTCTCATCATACTATCAAAACCTTCCATTGCTAAAATAAAAACGAAAGGAGATAAAGGGTCCCCTTGTCTCAATCCTCTTTCTGAGGGGAAGAAGCCAACTGGTTCTCCATTTACAAGGTCTGAAAATCCAACTATCTTGATGCATACTTCTATCCTTTTCAGCCACTTGTTGCCAAATCCCATTTGTTTCAATATGTTCAATCAATAGGACCAAATTACATGGTCATAAGCTTTCTGGATGTCCAACTTGCATAAAACACCTACATCTCCACCTTTCAATCTTGAGTCCATGCATTTACTAGCTATTAATGCAGCATCCATGATCTGTCTCCCTTTAATGAAAGCCATTTGGTTCTTGTTGACCAGTTTGCTTACCACCTTTTTCAATCTCTCTGCCAATAACTTGGCTATGATTTGTATACTCCTCCTATCAAACTGATTGGTTTATAGTCCTTCAACTCTAACGCTCCAACGTTTTTGGGGATCAAAGCTATGATAGTTACATTGGAACTCTTTTAAAAGGCCTGTTTGGAGTGGAAGTGAGCCATAGTGTTGATTAGGTCTCCCTTCAATACATCCCAGAAAGTCTGAAAGAAAATCATAGGGAATTCATTTGGGCCAGGTGCCTTCTCCTTATCCTTATACTTTCCCAAATTTCTTCCTCTTCAAAAGGTCTTTGAAACCAAGTTTGTTCTTACTCAGATCTCATAGAAACATTCTGCATGTTTAGATCATGCCTCCATTCTTTAGGTTCTTTGTGTAGATTCATATAAAAAATTTGAACTTCCTCTTTGATCAAAACTTGATCCTTCAATATGCTTCCTTCCACCTCAAGTTGTTCCATGAAATTTTTTTTTTAAAGTGGCAATTCTATGGAAGAACTACTTAGTATTTTTGTCATCTTGTTTCAATCATTGTATCTTGAACCTTTGTTTCCAAGCTATCTCCTCATTGTTAGCAATCTCTTCAAATTCCATAGCTAGGTTTGTCTTTTGCAATACTACATCATCAGTGAGCACCCTGTGTTCCTGTATGGTTTCAACATCTTGCTATCTGATCCAAAATATCTTGCTTTCTCTGTTTCCAATTACATTTGTTGTCCCTACTCTATTCCTTCAGCTTTGTCTTTAATAATTTCATTTTTCAGCCAATATAAAGTTTGGCCGGCCTTCCATATTGAATGAAATCCACCACTCCTTTACATTGTCCTTGAAACCCTCCACTTCCGGCCACCATGATTCAAATTTGAAATAGGATTTCTTCCAGTTCCATTCTCCACATGTCAAAGCAATAGTGTTGTGATATGATGTTAACTTTGTTAGGACTTTATCCGAGAAAATTTCTCTCCCCATTGTGCACGGTGTAAAAATCTGTCAATTCTTGATGTTGTTTTGTGGTTTTCCCCTCTCCTCCAAGTGTATGATCCTCCAAATAAAGGAGGATCAACCAGCTCCAGTTCCTCAATACAGGAAGAAAATTTTGTCATAGCTTCCATCTAATCGTAGACAGTTTGTCCTTTCTGAGGAGTATCTGGTAACATTGAAATCTCCACATACTATCCACGGCCCAGTATATCTGCTTCTAATTGTTAGTAGTTCCTCCAATAAGGTCTTCCTGATCTGTATGATACAATCTTCATTGATTGTAGTGATGTATCAACTGAACTCCTATTTACTCCAGTGAATTTCCCAGTAATACTCTAACTGCCAGTCTCCAAAAGTTCTCCACTCCACACCCTTCTACTACAAAGGATTGCAATACCCCCACTGCTTCTTATTGCCTCTTTGAGAAACTCTCCCACCCATCTATTACTCCATATACTTTGAACTACTCCATCAAAAGCCCCTTCTAATTTTGTTTCAACTAAAATATAAATGTCAGCCCCCTATTGGTGAATGAACTTCCTAACAATATCCCTTTTATCACTCCTAATTAACCCCCTCACATTCCAAGAGATTAACTTTACTCTCATTGATTGGTTAATGATAGGATCCTCCTACTAGATCTTGGTTCTCCATCTTTGAAGTTTACATCAAAGAACAAGTTCCTTACTTACTTTGGTATAGTATTTTTAGAGCTTGATGCCTGCACCATCTCATTCTTTTCCTTTCTCCTTCGCTCTCCTTTGATCCATCTTGGCTAACATCATGTAGGCTTCCTTCTTGAATCCTCTGAAATCTACACCAAATTGTTGTCCAAGCTTGATCATGTTTGCTTGAACCCAATTGGTAGTAGCCGCAGCTAGGTCCTCCTCTTGAGCACTACTATCAAATCCACCTCCCGTTCATCAATTTTTTGGATTGAATTGCTATTCAATTTTGACTTTCTTCCTTGTATTTGCATGTCTGATTGCAGTTGTTCCTCTTGACTGTTTTCCCCTTTTTCTCTTCAATTTGCATTGTCTCCCCTTTGAACTTAACAAAATTCATACTTGATGTCTCATTATTTGATAAAGTTAATAAAGTAAGTGAAAGGCTCAGTAAAAGGCTTTTGACTTCTTTTTGGGCCTAGTAAAAGGCTTAAAATGTTATTCCATTTAAGTGGAATGGTACACACACCACTTAAATGATGCCCTTGCCAATTTCTCTCTCTTCTTCTCCCCTCATCGATCTGTCCAGTGATGGAACCCCCATCATTTATCTCCCCTTCATTTGAGTGGGGCCCATCTGTTAGCATGTGCCCACTGCCAGCCCATCATTCCTTTTTCTTGTATATATTGGGGTAAGATATATCTCCTTCTGCAGATTCCATACCTCTGTTGTGAATAGACTCACAGGCATAGTTATCCTAGGGTTTGACTCATCCCCCATCATACCGCCCTCGACAAACATCTTCTCCGGCGTCTTTTTTCGGTAGGTTGCCAGTTCTTTGCACTAGATTGGTAGTGAAAAAAATACATTTTCGTTTTCGACTTCTATGTCAACAGGGATTTTTTCCCTAAGCCCTTTAACTCTGATTCTAGCCCATCATAGGTGATTTTTGAGTTCCGTCTCTTCCTCATTCTCCATACATCCCCCATACCCATCTCCTATTTTTCTCATAGTTTCAGAGTTCCACAGATGCAGAGGAAGGCCTAAGACCTTAATCCAGAACCAGTCGAATCTCGTTGTGTTTGGGAATGTTGTTTTCGTCAAGCTCCACCAGTCAAGCGCTAGGTTTTGGCATTGTCTCTTCCATTCGCCCATCAAAATGTGTTTTGCTGCTCTTTTAGACGAGAACTCAAAGAGAAAATTGAATCCGTGACCTGAATATTAGGGACTCCTTTCCAGGTCTCGATTGGCCATCTTCTAAAATCATTTCGTGTTCGGGCTTCTTCACCACCAATAAATCTTCCTAAGCAGAGCATTGTCCTTCAAGATAGGAAGCTTTTGCTACATTTATAGGCTCTTTTCTGTCTACATTCTTGCTTCCATTTGTTTCTTGTAATAGCTTCTTATCCTCCCCTCAATTACTTCCCCCTTGTATCCCCATGTGTAATAAATATGCCTTGTGTACTTGATAGTCTATTAATGAACTCTTCAATTTTGTGCACCACTCTTTCCATCCCTCATTAATTTTATTCTCTAGTAGTATAATAATTGTTCTGTTCTGACCCTTAACAGCTATTATTGAGATGAATCGACCAAATTTGTTTGAACTTTTGATTGCAATAAATGTGTGTTGACATGTCCTTATATCTATGGATTTAAAACTCTTCCCCTTGTTTCCAGAAGCTTCAATCAGTGTCTTGCACAGCCATAAAAGAACCCCTCTGCTAACTGTCATTCTTCTCATTGAGAGTTTTTTGCTCTCCACCCCGTAGAACCATATCCCTATGCCTGAGAAAAAGGCTGTGATGTCAAAAGACTTGGTTCCCATTCTGAAAAATAGAGGATTTTCCATAATGGAAACAGAAAGAAAAAAGAAGATTTAGAAAATAAAAAGTGTAGGAGGAATCTCCGATGGTGAAAGACCACCGGAGAGGATTTCAGAAGCCCAGAAGGGACTTCTAAAAGTTGTCTAGGGAAGAATGCCTGGGTTAGACTTTTAACTTAAGAAAGACTTCTCTTATAACATTCAAACTTTGTAATGTATGTTCTTTTAGTGCTGTGAACCCATTAGATTGAGATATACAAAGGATTTAGTGCTGCTGTTAAGTGTAGGACTGGTTTCACACAATCCTTGCTTGTTAGAAGATAGTAAGAAACTCCCTGAAAGCATTAAAACTAAAGATGTTCGTATCTTGTCAGGTCCTAGAGAGACTAAGAGGAAAGGAAAAGTAAAGAGACAGTGTTCATGGAGGAGATTGTGAAGGAGAATCACTTTTATAAGGGCATAAAGGGACATGTAGAAGGGAAATTCCGAAATTCTCTTTCCTCAATCAGCTAAAAGTGTAGAACCAGAAGGAAATGCTTTCTAAAACTATGAAAGACAAGAATAGGAAAGAATTACAATAGAGACCTCATGTATTGGTTACCATACTGCAAATACTATGTCATTGCCATTATATTCTTTTCCCTTTTACTTCAGGCTTGTGAAATAGGTCACTCACAACTGAAGAAACATGTTTACAGATGTGGCACATTATAGATGGTTAGACTTTTTTACTTTAATATTTAAATATTTATTATAGACGGTTAAGACTTGCAATATTTAAACAATATACATATGCTTAATTTTTTCTAAACCATCAAAACAAATAGCAAAAGAGAACAAAATGAAAAGTTGCTGAGTTTGAAAAGGCTAGAAATCATAAGTGCCAGATAAAGTTTATTTGACACCTGTAACTGCACAAACTCAGGATCTTTCCAACCTCCCACTACTTACATGGAAATGAAGATATATCCACACGATCTCTCATAAGTTCGGCTGCAAAGGCAGAAAACCATATATAGTTGGCCTTCATAACGAATCTCAACAAATAAAATTCCAGAAACATTTTTTACCTACCAAAGCTGACAAACAGGATGACAAGAGAGCCAGCCCTTATTTCAGCAGAGAGTTTATTCATTTCAGGGAGAAAGAATTTTGCTTGAGCTCGATTTATGCCATCAACTCCACTGAATGAGGTTGACATGCATGCCCGCTTAAACTGATAGACAGCAGAATGCTATAACCAAATGGCATTAGCAAGGTACCCAACAGCATGAAAGATTAAAGTCACTGGATGTATTTGCACAAGATAAGAACTTACTGCCTCAGCAGCTGCAGCACTTGATACTGGCTTTGCCAAAATTACACACAAAGGAAATAAATTCTGGACCTGTGATTCATCGTTCACAGTTGCTGGCACAGATATTGCCATTTGAATCCTAAAAAATTAGCCACAGTAATAAATCATCTCCAAAACAATCTAATTGCAAGTATACATACACTCTGCCATCACTTTTTGCTAAAAGTGATGAAGCGATAGAAGTGAGAGACCATTTCTTCATGGCGAAGCCATGAGTTTCAGCGAAGTGTGGGCTTCAAACAATTACACACAAATTGATCCTAAGCAGGTTGATTCTTGAATTTCACCTTTCAAGCATAGGAATTTTTCGGATACGATATTTTATTCAAAAAGATATTTTTTAAGCTAAGGAATTCCGAAGGGCTAATGTCACACGGTTCAAAACTCGATGGATAATGGGTCTAGCCCTCTACCCTTCTCCACTTAAATACCAAGCTTTGCTGCGAGGTAATTGAATATCACATTTGAGGGGGCGGGTTTTTTTGTTAAGTGAAGGTACTTTATATTGGATGCTAAATTTAGTTATTTTAATTGAAATTTGCTTATTATAGTACATATACGTTTTGCTATTTTTTTAATAATATGTAAATTGTGCATTTCACTTAAAAAGTTGTGAGCTTCACTTTCCTTTTCACTTCAAACTCGTGCACCTATATAATTTTTAACTTTTTTAACATTTGATGAATTATGGGGTGGTATAATGAGTAACACATATGATATTGATCACCAACTACAGAGAGAACCAAATTGTGTTTCATCAGCTATTTCAAACAGTGGTTTGCCTGCAATTTAGACAAACTTGCCAGCAGTAACTAGATCTGTCTTTTAAGACGTTACTTTGCAGCCATAAGGTGAAGCCACCATATCATACAAGCTACTACACAAGTCTTAAATGTGTAAGTACTTATTAACAAATTTTATAAGGAAAAATGTTTACCAAAGAGTCGAAATGTAGTACTACAAAATTTAAACATTGAATCGTACTGTGCAGACATATCTTGTCACTAGGAACTTGTTTGATTTAGATCACTGAATTCTCGACAGTTCATTAAATTTAATACAATAATATTGACTGAACAGCCATTGTCAAAAAAAAAAAGAGACTAGATAATTAAGACACATTCAAACAAACATTCCCAATGGAATAAAGTAAAGAAAGTCCTGTCTCCACATAAATTTAGATTTCACTCCAAAGCAACATGGACAATATCACATGACAACTAAAAGTACCTCACAGCATCTAGTAGAGTATATGAGACATAATCTGGCATTCAGGAAAAATTGGGAGTGAAAGCAATCACAATCAAAATATACCTCCTTTTGTGCTTTGCTTGAATTTTGTACTGTAAACATCTTTGAAGGAAGGAAGGCTGCATGATATTCTACACTCTTTAGAAACATCTTACACAAAATGCAGATGATGAATGTATAATTAGCATGTCATAAAAGTGATGAGACCAAACACATTAAAACTCATAACAATTGGTAACAAGCAAAAAATCGAAGTCCGGATCTAAAACATCAGTTCAAAAGCATGGCTGAGAGAAAGATAAAAAAATTTAGTATGCTTTTCTAGAAAACACTTGGAACTGACATAAGATGCATTTATTTAGAACATCATGGCTGAGAAGAACGATAATACTCTTGACTATTTTACCGCAAAAACTTTAACTGACATTCAAAATGACTGTTTGATGCAGATAAAAAAAACTAATAAATCAACAATATTTGTAAGACCATTAACATCAACTTGGAAATTGACACCAAAATCGTTAGCCTTGATGATAAATAGGCAAAAAGCTGTCTCCTCACATAAGTACATTACATTTCTAACAGCACGGCGTTGGAGAATGTTGTAGAGTTCAACAGGTTTGCAATAACTTGAAAGGCTTTCTTCAGCAGCAATCTCCTCCTCTGCAGACAAATGTGTAGCAGAATCTTGCCTGCACATTGAATCCGTAACTGTAGCGTAACTGCAGTAGCAAGTGTAATTCCTGTTCCACAAATTATAATATAACAATCATTATCCATGCTTCTGTAAGTGCATTTGAGTATCTTCAAATGTAATTGAAAAATATAACTATAACACCTCAAATGCAAGGCACAGGAAATATCTTACGTGGTTTCACGAGCCACTAAAGGTATGCCTGGCATCCTTGTCACAACGTATTCACATGTATATTCATAGTTTGCTCAACTTCACTAAATTCAGAAATTAAAATTGTGTGAGAAAAGAATCATAAAGCACTTGACATAATAGGCAACAAGGGAAAGATAGATAATGGTAAAATCTGATTCAGATTTCACCTTCAGATAATACATGAGTCTTATTTTCCTTTTTCTGCTTTTCTTTAGTTGCGGGGGAGGGAGATATCCAGAAAAATCATTCTCATCTCACTTGAAAAAACATAGCCATGAAGTCTCACGATATCATTGTATGGAAATAAATAGCCTTGTTTCAAAATGCAACCCAACAACCATTTTAAGAAGAAGATATAATAAAGAGAATGAGATTACATGTTAGAAACCTTTTTGATAAGCAAAGAACCAATAGAAACCTACTGGAACTACCAGATGCAAAATGTGAATGGAGCTTAACATGGCAACTCGTGTGCAGCTTCTTTATTGAGCGAAAGGGCTATACTTGTGGCATAATAAAAACTTGTTCTTTGATTTTATAAAGGAAGGGGGACCACAGCAATATACTATTGGAACTCATGTATAAATGGTTTAGGAAAAATACAACAGTTGTTGAAAAGGTAGTGTTCAACTGAAGGAAGAATAGGTTGCCCATAATCTACATTAATGGCATTAATTCATCAAAAAGAATAGGAACATTGTCTCCCTAACAATCAAGATTGATTCACAAAAAAGAGAGAGATCCGCAACATTTTTGTCTCTAGTGAAAAATATGAATAAGTGAGTCTCTCATATAGTTTGACCAAAAAAATAGGTGATTCTCTCCTATAGTGATCTGAGAACTACCAGGAAGAAAAGAAAATTATGGAGATCACAAAGATGTTTGCATGATAGTATCTGCTAACCAGTCAAGTTTTCTTAGTTCTTACCTTCCCAATATCAGCATCGCCCAAATATTCTTCCTACACTAATGCAAATATGGCCTTCTCCCTATCCTTTCTTAATCCCCACTAACCCTTGATGAAAGAAGAGTCTGGCAACAATGCCCACCTTCATCTTACCAGACTAGTGAGCAATTCCATTTCCTTGAAGCTGAGAAAACTATCTCGGCACAAACATAAGCCAATGGAATTATTGATCCAGTATAATCGATCAATAGCTCATCTAATATATTCATTCCAGCACAAATAATTGCTGAATTTGATCTTTAAAAACTTTAAACAAATTGAACCACAACTTCCCCTAGTTCAAGCAGAATATTTTTCCTCTGAAAATCTGATCCTACTAGAGGGCAATCTGGTAGGTCTGAAAACCCCTCTATGATCATTTCTCACTAATTCTAAGGAAAAATGTCTGAATTCACATAATAAAGCTGTGGTTTACACATCTCACTCAGATGAATGACATAGAGATACTCTATAGTTCATTCTTTATCAATAAAGACTATTTCTTCCAAAAGGGCTATATAATCAAAAGGCTATAATCAATTTGCAGCTGAAACAGCCAGTATTCGAATAAAATAAACACTAATTTATCAAGAAAAAAAAAATTGGTCTCTCACATAAAACGTAGTATTTTCTTTGAAATATTCGCGGTTCCTCTACCAGCTTGCACAGACCTGGTACTCTTACAAGCACACCCACCCACTCAGCTCAACCCTAAAGCCCCTAAAGCAGTGGCTTTAGGTCCCAAAAAATAAAGGAACCAAAAACACCCCAAATTCAGTACCGAAGATGCACAAAAAAGAAATAAATTCGAGCAAGAGGCGAGATTAAACGAAGAACCAATAGCAGATGGAGGAGATACATACCTACATAAAAAGAGACAACCAGATGAGATGAAGGCATTGTGAGAGGCACCGTAGAATTATGTATTTATTGTTACTATTAATTAAATATTTTCTTAATAATTTGTCCTACTAATTATTATGCACATATTTTTGAAATTTTACTATTATAACTATAATTTAAAGGAAAAACTACATAAAATAAATTAATTGTGATACTATTTATTCAAATTGGATCAATCCAAACTATTTACTCTTAATAGACTCATGGTCAAACTATTTACCCTCTTACCTCACTTTTCTCCCTTTTAATTTCGCGCATAATGTTATGCGAACGTCACTATCATTGCTTCTCTCTGATACTATCAGAATATATATACTCTGATGGTATCAAGCCCACCTGTGAAATTTCACTGGATATGTTTTTGTTGTTGTTGTTGTTGGTATCAAGCAGTTTCTTCTTGATACCATCAGATTATAATATATTCTGATACTATCAAGCTGTTTTGCTAAAGCATTGTCTCTTTCTTTTTGATACCATCGGAGTATATATATCCTCTCATGGTATTAAATGTGTATTTACGCTAGTGCCCCTTTCCTTGTTCCTCTTTGATGCCATCAGAGTTATTATACTATGATGGTATCAAGCAGTTTCTTTTTGATATCATATACTCTGATAATATCAAGAAAGAAAAGACAGTGCTTTAACGAAACTGTTTGATACCATTAGAGTATAAATGCGCGAGATAGTTAAAAATAAGGGGTATGAAAGTAATAGGGTAACCAATGGTAAATAGTTTTCTTTTTAGGGGTATAACAATAATTATCTCTTTTAAAATCATAGACAATTAAATTTGCAATTACTTTTATTTCTTAATTTATCTAATTCACTTCAATTTGAATCAACCATTTTTAATATTGACTTTGTAAAATTGTTTTCAATTCTTTGACATGTTTTATTAAACATTTCAACCTCAAACTAATTAGATTATCAAATAAAAATATTGTCTTAACTTTGAATGTCTTCTAAAGGTAACAATCACTACATATTGATTTTTGTAACTAAAAGTATTAAATATTATATAAGTAAAAAAAATGATACTCTAACTGACATATTCATTGAAGTGAAGTCTTAATTTTATTTTTAAACACTTTTAAAACAAATTGATAGTTTATTTAACAATGAGATAAGTGTCAAAAACATACATGAACTATCCCTGTTTTTTTAAGTTTTATACCTAAACTATTTTGAGTGTGAGTTTTATATCTAAACTATCACTTATTAGTTTGAAAAACATATTTCTCTCTTTTATTCCACTCTCATCATGGTGTGTGTACTACACTCTCTTTCATTTTAAAAAAATATCGTATTACACTCCACATGGACAAAACATTACATCTTAACAAAAATTAAATAAATTATTAGAATTAGTTAAAATTAAGATTAAAATATAACTATTTCCCGCCCTAAAAAAATTATAAAATAAAATATAAATATTTTTCTTACCTCATCCCACCACTTTCTCTCGCCCATACCCCCACTCTCACCCCATTTTTTTTAGTTTTATTTTTATTTATTAAAAAAAATTATAAAAGTTTTTAATTTTTTTTACTTCATCTCCCCAGCCCCCTTCCCCCTTCAAATAATAATTTAGATATTTTTATTTATTTTTTAAAAAAACATTCTACCCACCCTACCTTACCCTGCGCTTTCAAAAAAAAATTTCTCATTTTGTGATTTATATATATATTAGAAAAATATTTTTTACTTGCCACAAGACTTTTCTTAAGATAAAATTTTATTTTGTTATATTCAGTACGTAAGTAGAAAAAAATATTTTTCTAAAAATATATGTACAAATCTAACACAAAATGAGAAAATATATAAAATAAAATATAAATTAAGAGCGGAGGGTTAGATGGAGTGGGTATAATTTTATTTTTAAAAAAATAAAAATAATAACACTTTTTAAGGGGGAGGGGGTGAAGTATGAATTTTTTAAAAGTATTTTATAAAAGAAATTTAAAAAGAAATAAAAGAACGGGAATTGTGGTGAGGGGGAGGGGAGAGGTGGTGGAGTGCGTGAGCAAAATATTTTAAATTTTATTTTTTAAAAAATAATTTCTTTTTTAGAAAAGTAATTTCTTTTATAAAAAATAATTCCTTTTTTTGGGACAGAAATATTTAATCTTTAACTTTTAACTAATATTTAATAGTTTATCTAATTTTTGTCAAAATCGAATATTTTATCCATGTAGAATGTCATGTGGCAAGGTGTTTTTCAAAAAATAGAAAGAATAGAAAGAGTGTATTACACACACCACTGATGTGTGTTTTTCAAACTAATAAGTGATAGTTTAGGTTTGAAACTCCCACTTCCAATAGTTTAGGTATGGAACTCAAAAAATGAATAGTTTATGTGTGTTTTTGACACTTATCTCTTTAACAATTGATTCTATTGAAAATGTTTTCAAAACTATAACCAATAATAGAGATTTAAATATTTGTGATGTTAAAAGGGCAGCCCGGTGCACTAAAACTCCCGCTATGCGCAGGGTCCGGGGTAGGACCCGACCACAAGAGTCTATTGTATGCATCCTTACATTGCATTTCTGTCAGAGGCTATTTTCAAGGCTTGAACCTATGACCTACTGGTCACATGGCAGCAACTTTTTTTCTAATTCAATTTTTTGTGGCTATTAGGTCTTTTTATTTCTCAAAACACCAAAAAAACATACTAAACACTCGGCTCAAGTCCAAATAGTAAATCAAACACGGCAAAGCCCACTTTCCTAATGACCTATCTATATATTGTCTATATCCTCTCCTTTGTTTCTTTCTTTACTAAAGGTGCTCTCTTTAAATTGTTTTTCAAACACCGTCACAACTGCCTTTTCAATATTTGTTGTATTTTTAAGTAAGACACCTTGATCATCTACTATCTCATTCAATTGAAGCCTTCTTCTACATTTTATAAAGGAATGGGAAAATTTTGTATTTGTATCACCATTATTGAACCATCCCATTCAAGATTTTCGCTTTAAGTATTCTTTGTTCAGTTATTAAAATTTTTGGAGATCCTCTTATGCCATCGTCAATTCTATCATGTTATGTTTTGTGCTATTGATCTCAAATTGCGTTTCTTTTATCTTGACCACATCCTCCATAGTTGTAATCTTATGAATATATTGTCACATGTTTCTTTGCTCCACTTGATTAGAACTTTCTTCATTTTTTTTCTGGACTATGCGAAATAAACTTCCTTTTACCTCTATCTCCTAACTTTCCTTTACCAGTTTATAGAATTTCTCATATTTTGCCCAAAAATTCAAAAATCTGAAAGGTTTACTGATTCTTTCCTGATTTGTATTACAGTGCACTTTTTATGTAACGTACAGTAATTTATATATGTGTATTATTGTCTTACAAAATATTACAATTAATGTTATATTGTCAATTGAAAAAGAAAAATTAATTAATAAATTGTAATTAATTACAATATTTTTTCAGAATTTATGAGGATACAATATATATAAAAATAAATAAATAAATAAACATAACTCTCTTTTTAAAATTTTGGGTTTAGGCCACCCATCCTATTGAGCCACCCCAAACTCAGCTCACCAAAGCTTATCAGATGCAAAAAATTCACCTAATGTCATATTTACTCGATTGTAGTTGAATGCTAGGTTCTTTCTAGTTGTTCATTGCTTATTGTCTTTCTTTCTCTCTTTTTCCCATCGTTTCATTAGGCAACTCCAAACGACCATTAAAATTCAATACTTCAAAATTCATAGGCAAGCTCAATAATAATAATAATTAAAAAAAGATAATCACTGGAATCTCCAAATTCATAGGCAAAACATGGATATATGCAAAGTTAAATTATTGCAATGTTCACAACAAATAGTAGAAGAGATAAGGAATTTTTCCCAGAGGGACAAAGAGGAAAGAATATAACCCCCGATTTCTTCAAAGATGGTGGAGGACGGTGCTCGTTCTATCGATTCATCGGATGAAGAAGACCTGTGCCGTTTGAAATTGGTGGATCTAATTCACACGAATTTTTAGATTCATATTTGATTTTGGTTTGAACTTTGACCGCTAAACAATAGACCTTTTTTGACATGGGTTAAGTTTTTAACGGGAAACAAGAATAATTTTAAAGGGTCGTTTGATAGGATATATAAGAATAATGTTAAATAAAGTGAATTTGTAATGTTCGTGAGTTGATGTATTAAAAACAATGATATTTATAAAAATATCTATTTACAAATATATTCTGCACAAATATGATAGAAAAGATATAAAAAGAGATTTTGAGGGAGAATTGGGTCTTTAATCAAGTTAATGCATGCATTAAATTTTCTTGCATTACTAATATCATGAATTTTCATGTATTAGTAATACACTTTTCAATACACAATAGAGAAGTCATTTGGTAGAGTGTATAAAAATAATATTAAATAGAGTGTATTAGTAATACTTGCATTAATTATACATAGATTATTTCCTATGCATTGTTTGGTTTGGTGTATTAAATTGCATGCATAGCATAAAACATTTGTGTAAAAAAAATCCTCCACAATTATGGTGGAAAAAATGTAAAAAAGAGTTTTGAGGGGTAATTATGTCTTTGTCCATGCTAATGCATGCATTGAATCACATTGCATAATACCTAGAGATTCATGATATTGGTCATACACACCATAATACACAATAGAGTGTATAAACAAACAAAGTATTACTAACACATAGAGCTAATGCATGAATTAGATTTACTAATACACTCTACCAAACGACCCTAGAGTGTATAAATAATGTAATTATACATAGGTTGAAACAATGTACCAAACAAGGTACTACTAATATATGAAGTTAGTGAATGCATTATTTCTTTTAATACACTTTACCAAATGACCCCTAACTTCTTACGAAGGTCAAATTGGGTACTTCAGTTCACACAAAAAAATGAATCTAGTCATTTAATTTCAATTTAAATTGAATAATTATTACTAATTTGGAAAAATCATTAAAAGAGGATTTTATTTGTTAAGTTTATTAGCGAGAGGTAACACTAGTTAAAGATGTTTGTGAATAATGTGGATATTATTTGAAAATAAGTAGTTTGGATAGAATTAATTTTTTGATAGATCTCGATATGCGGAATCCCATGGATGAATTGAATAATTCTATTTGATCAAATACCTAGCGACAAATTCCTATGTTCCTTTCGTGATGATATTTCAATATAACGAGGAAAGTAGAAAAGTCCAGCCCAAATGCCTCATAGGGTGATACAACATACTAACAAGATGCAGCTCGATAATCAAATATCTTAAGCAAATCATAATTGTAATAAAAGTTTTAACTGAATGAGGTAACTCACCTCAGATTATGAAATCTAGGTTGGCATACTCTCACGCTAGTTCTTGAAACATGTATGGGTGTCTGGATCTCATATCCTTCTTATCTTCCAATGTCATTTCTTCGAAGTTAGTTACATCTTTATGCAGACAATCTAGTATTGTAATTGGAATCTCATCGCAGGACAACTTCTCTGAGATCTGAACATCTTCAAATGGGACAATCCACAAAAGGGTCTCCTATACATTTTCGCAACATTGATACATGAAAAACTAGATGCTATGTTATGTATGGTCGTGCCTAAGGGCACTCTAACTCTAAAGGAAACTCTAGCTCATAAGTTATTCACCCTATATTTGGAGGATTTGGTATGGCCCAATGAATCTCAGAATAAGCTTACATTCATATCAAATCTCACCATATCCTTCATAGGTGAGACCTTCAAGGATACGCAATCGTCAACACTAAATTATAAGTCCTAATGTCGCACATCGAAATATGATTTCTAGAGACTATGGGTTGTCAATATCTCCTCTCAAATATGCTTAAACTGCTCCATTTTTTGGTGTATTAAGTCATGTCCAATCAACCATTACTCACCCACCTTGAACCATCTAATGAGGGATCTGCATTTTCGCCCATACAAAACCACATAAGTCATCATCTTGATACTAGAACAATAGTTATTATTACATGCAAACTCAATAAAAGGCAAGTGATCATTCCAACTTTCCTTAAATTCTATCACTCACATTCGTCATATATCCTTAAACGTTTGAATTATGCACTTAGTCTGACCAATTATTTGAGAAAAAAATTATGTTGAAATTAACTTGCGTCCTCAAACTCTTCTAGAATGACCTCTAGAAGTTAGTTGTAAATTATGCCCCTCTATTAGAAATGATGAATACTATGACACTATGGAGATTGACTATCTCTCTAATATACAACTATGCATAATCGTTGGCCATACAATTAGTGGCAAAAAATGGGTTGATTTTATCATTCCGTCAACAATTACCTAAACAGAATCAAACTTATTTTGCTAATGGGGTAATCCTGCAACATAATTCTTATTCAATGCTTCCCGTATCCACACAGGAATAGTTTTATCATGCATTAGCCCACCAAATTTTTGATGCTTTATTTTCACCTACTGACAATTGAAACACTTAGCCATAAACTCGACAATGTATTTTTTCAGCCCGTGCCACTAATGGATCCCCTTAAAATCATAATGCGTCTTGGTTGATCATGGATGAATAAACTAATGGAAATGATATGTCTCTACCATAATCTACTTTCGAAGTCCTACAACATCTGCAATATAAAGTTAATTCTAATATCTTAATAATTTGTCTCTTGTTACCTCAAAGGCTAAAGATTCATTGCCCCTAAACTACACTAGGATGGGATCCTCATACCTTCGCTCTTTCATTTCTGCAACTAGAAATGACTCTACATAGTTTGAACTATGACCCCACCACCATCTAAGTCCATAAGACCCCCAAGCTATCCAATTGATGTAGCTCTCGATCTAGCTATTTTCATCTCATAAGTATGATAAGTTTCCCATAGAACTACGACTGAGGATGTCATCTACCACATTTGTCTTGCCTGAATAATACAAAATGTCCATATCTTAATATTTTAGCAACTCAAGTAATCCTCGTTGTCGCAGGTTCAACTACTTCTACTTAATGAATACTGCAAGCTCTTACGAATTATGAAGATATCAACATGAACACCATAAAAATAGTGTCTTTGTCTTCAACGTATGTACAATTGTAGTCAATTCTAAATCATGGGTCAGATGATTCTTCTCGTTCTTCCTCAACTACCTTACCATATTGCATCAAAACACATCCTAATCCAACACCTGAAGCGTTACAATACATTACATAGTTCCTTGAACCCTCTGGTAAGGTGATGTGAGTGAAACAAGAAGATGAAAACAAGATAGCAATTGAAAGATATATAAAAGAGAGATAGGCACAATTAAATTCAAACAATAAAAAGATGTAATAGTTAAATTAACTAAAACACCACTTATTTTAGAAATAAAAGCACCTAATCTATTAGAATCCTTAAGAAGGTAGCAACCTTACTTGAATGTGTTATGGAAAGATGTATAAATTCAATAAAGAATTTTCAAGCTCTCATAAGAGGCACAAATTTTCATATGTCAAAACTAGTTATGAAACCCTAATATCTATTATTTATACTAAGGGATAAAAGTAGTTAAGAAAGACCCAATTTTCCCTCATTGAAATTACAAAGTAATTAAAATGATAGAGCACTTAATATATTGAATATCTTCAAGTCTTTCATATTGGAGCCTTAAAAAGGTTCCATCTTCATCTATAAAGCTTGCAATTCTTGAAGTTCCTTAGCTTGACTTTTTGTGAAAGGCCTACTTGAAGTAGTGTCACTTTGATCTACATCACTCTCCCCTTTTTCAAAAAATATTGTCCACGAATTCGCCATTCTTTTAGATTTAATAAGTATGACTTGAATATCATCCTTAATTTTTAGCTCTTCTATGCTCTCTTGATTTTGCAAAATCATGCACAACTTCTCCTCTTTCTTTGATCTCTAATTATTCTTGCTCACCTCTCTTTTCTTGTGATAATTCATTCTCACTTGAGCTCTCAACCTCTCATTTTTCCTCTTTTGAGTTATCACTTTTTATTTCCTTACTCCTCTCTTTCTTTTCTCTCTCAAGTTTTTCTTTCAATTCTCTCATTTTTCTATATTCCTCTCCCACTTGAAAGGAAGAAAGAGGGTTAAAAATGTGCTTTTCACTATCCTTAATAAATGCATATTTATTGAACCTTCCAACATGTTTAGCCCCTGCATCATATTTTTATGATTTTTCCAACAACAAATGGCAAGCTTATATATACAACATCATAAAACACTTTATTATGATAACTTTCAATCTTAATTTTTACCTTGAGTTCACCATATTCATCGAGCCATTAAAATCTATAAGATTTTGAATTTATTTTTGTTGGAAATTTCAATTGTTCCACCATAAATATGCTAGCAACAGTTGAATAATTTTCACTATATTATAAAGAAACATAATTTTTCTTGAACCCTACATCAATTATTAAACAAGTTCTCCCTTTGATCAAGATTTCCCCCCACTAGAGCACTCATACTTCTTCTTACAACAAGAACAAAAATTCCATCATCATTAATTTCTTCTTCATCCCCTTCTCCCATAAACTCATCACTACTATCATTCTTTCTATGATCATTCCTAGATTCATATTTCATTTGATATCACCATCATTCAATGCAATGATAGCTCTTTTATTATGATATTTTATTTGCTTTATGCCCATATTCTTGACATTTAAAGCACTTTATTTTAGATGGAGTTTCAAATTTAGCTTTGATACCTAAATTCTTGTAATCCACCTTTATTTTGCCTTTGTCAAATTGGACTTGTAGTCTTGCTTTACAACTTTGGATTTGTCCCAAGTTGAAAATAATTTCTAAGCTTTTTTATTTTTAGCCCATAAAGAAGAAGAAGATTGCAATCTTGATTTGTTTTCCTTTTGAGTGCCATTTGAGATGCTTCATATAAAGTAGAGAGAGGATGAAAATCTAATGATTGTCTTATCTCCTTATTATAATTTTTTTCACTAGACTCACCTCTCGATCATTGACATTAGGTCGAAGCCTAATATTCTCTAGCTCCTCATAATACTCTTCCACTCTCTTCCTTTTTATTGAAAATCATAAAACCTCTTGAGTGTATTTGGTTCATAATTTTGACCCATAAATTTTGATCTATACGTCTTTTCATGTCATTCCAACTTGTAACAAATTTTTTTTCACCAAAGCATCTTTTTTGATTTTTTCCACTATGTAGAAGCAAAAACCTCAAGGTGACTTATAGCATAATTTTTTTCAACATCACTCACATTGTTGAGAGTATATTATCTTTCAAGTTTTACTATCCAATCAAGATATTTATTTGGATCACTACTTCATTTGAAAAATGAAAGTGTAACCTTGATATTGGTGAATCCTCGATCTTCCTCATCATTTCTTCTATTGTATTTTCTATCATCAAAAAAATATCAATATTCATTTCCTCCTTTTGTTCCTCCCACATATCCTCTTTTGTTGAGATTTATCATCTATTTCATAGTCATAATTATCACCATTAAAAAAATTATGTTCTTCAAGGTTGTATTGGGCTCTTATTTAAGGTTTAATGACTTGTGGTAGAAGATTTGCTTGTTGCTCTTTTCTTTTTAGAAATGTCATTTGATTATGAGGCTTCGTTGGTAAAGTAGAATTAGAGGATAGGGTATATTGTACAACTAAATGTGATGAAGTTGCGTCAAGAGGAGTCTTACTTGATCCTCATCATGTTGACCAATAGAAATGAAAATTTGAAATATTTGCTTTGCTATTTCTTGAGTTCTCACCCTTCTATCCATGTCTTTCTATCCTTCCTTCATATCTCTCATTTCTTTCAATTTTTGAAGCATCATTTTCATTTTTCCAGTGAGTTCTCCCTCCAATTGAGTCATTGTACCTACAAAAACAATGAAAGAGTGATCCTCATCATGTTGACCACTAGGAATGAAAATTTGAAGTAGTTGCTTTGCTATTTCTTGAGTTCTCACCCTTATATACATATCTTTCTATTCTTCCTTCATAGCTCTCATTTCTTTAAATAGTTTTTGAAGCATTTTCATTTTGCTAGGGAGTTCTCCCTCCAATTGAGTCATTGTACCTACAAAAACACTAAAAGAGTTGGTAGAAAAGGTTTCTCACTAATTACCAAAAAAAAAGTTTCTCACCATTCACTCACTTAATGTACTTTTTTCTTTGTCACTCGCACTTGTGTATTACTCCAAGGCCAAAGTCTTTTAAGGCCACACTCGAATAAACTCACTTCAATTTTTGTCTTTTATCATTCTTGAATAACTTGAGGTTGAGAATCAACACCGCAATAACTTACAAGTGACACTACTCTTTGAGATGAAGTGGAGTTTATGTAAATAATTAAAGCACAATTAAACACTAAAGAACCAAAAATTAAATAAACATACACCAAAATAAAAAAAGGCATAAAATACTTTAGGCTTGAACAAAATTAAACATACAAGAACTAGTTTAACATTAAGTATAAATTAATACTCAAAGTAAACTAGTTAGAATTAACAAGAAAAGTAAAGAAAATAAATTGGAATGCTATATTTTATATGGGGAAGAAATAATTATTGAGAAAAGTGGATAATTTAATAATTGTGGTAGATTTGGATTTTCATATTCATTTTCTTCTCCAAGAAAAGGTACAATTTTTTTTACCAATCTCCTTCAATACTCAATCAAATGAGCTCAAATTCCACAACTACATCAACAAGTTCCAGCCAACAATTTCTTCAAACAAATATCAAATCAACAAAACTCATTTTCAAGTTTCTTTTTCAAATCTTCATATTCTAATAATGGATTTTTAATTTTTAAGCCATATATTCTTTGATTTTCAGTTAAGAAACAACAATATATAGCTCAAAGAACAATATCCAATAACTCTGACATTACATCAATCAAATTCAGTCTTTTTTTTCTTTTTCTTTTTTTTACTATTTTTTATTTAGATTTTTAGAAAATAAATAAGTCAAGAATAAAGAATTGTAGGACCAATTCTTTAGCTTTGCTCTAATACGAATTTGATGTGAAAGAAGAAAATGAAAATAAAATAGAAATTGAAAGATAAACAATAAAGAGATAGATACAATTAAATCAAACAATTAAATGATGAAATGGTGAAACTAACTAAAACACCACTTTATTGAAAAATAAAAGCACATAATTTATTAGAATCATCAACAAGATAGCAACCTTACTTGCAAATTCTAGGGTAAGATATTGAAATTCAATAAGGGGTTTTTAGGCTCTCACAAGAGGCACAATATTTCATATGTCAAAACTAGTTATGGAACCCTAATATCTACTATTTATACTAAAGACTAAACATAGGAAGAAAGACCCAATTGCCCTTATTAAAATTACAAGGTAATTAAAATGGTAGAAAACTTAATATATTAAATATCTTCAAATCTTTCATGTTAGATCCTTTCAAAAGTTCCATCTTTATTCATAAAGCTTGCAATGCTTGAAGGTACTTAGCTTGACTCATTGTAAAAGACCTCCTTGAAATAGTATCACTTTGATCAACATCACAAGGATAGAATCAGTGTGGATGTCAACATGCCTTTAGCTTCTTGAAACTCTGCTCACAAGATTCGATCTACTAGAACTTAGCTGTTTTCTGAGTTAGCTCCGTCAATGATGCTGAGAATGAAAAACATTTCTCTACAAATCTCCTAAAATAACCTGCTAATCTCAGGAAACTGCAAACCTCTATCAATGTCATGGCTTAGACCATATCTTCAGGCATATCAAACATTAACAAGAAAAGAAAAATCCTTCACACCATCATTCACATTTCACTACGAATGTTATCGAACTAAAGAATTCAAATCCCAACCTCATTCAGCTGGTCATTGAGTAATGGATACAATCCAAGTCTGGACATATATCCCTTAGGCCAACTTACCTTTTTCTTCTTGATATAACCTCTTGCTTCATACCACGTGATGTCATCTCAAATGGTTAACATGCGAATTCGAGTGAGTTTTTTGACCATAAGTGAGAGAATGGAATAAAGAGTTTTAGTAACTGATAGAATCTAGTACATATGATAAGGAATCAAAGAATAAAAATTTCCCTAAAATGATCTATAGTCTCCGAAAGATAGATGCAGACATCATTGTACCAACCAACGAGACTCTACTAAACACTTGCACTTGTACTTGTGAGACTGGTAAACCTAGAGCTCTAAAACAAAAATTATCACAATTCAATAATTTGAGTTGTGATAGCACCTATCCCGACCCAACCTTTTTAGGTAAGTCAACTCTGAAACTCGGCAAAATAATAATAAGAGCAGAAATAAAGAAAAAGATAACATCAAATAATCTCAAATCAACTTTCATTCAAATGATAGTAAAACATGAACAAACCTCTATTTAATATATCATTATCTAAAGTAATTGAAAATACATAGTCAATATAGGGGAAGAGACAAGCCAACTATTAAAAACTAATAGCTAACCATGCCTCAAAAATGATCTTGAGCACAAAAGAATTTAAATTACGGTTGATGACTCATGCTAGAATCTACATTAGAAAAAGATATGAAAAATATAGTGTGAGTACAATCACTAGTACTCAGTAGGCATCATAGAGCGACCAAACTTAAGCAGTTACTATATCACATGAAAACGCTAAAAGTAACTTTGGAAAGTATAGACACAATAAAAAGTAAGATTAATGAAGTTTCATTAATGCAATGGACAATATCTATCGATACACACTTTTTACAATGACATGATGTGGGATGTGATCCATGGAGAATTCACGAGCTCCATATATTCCTCGCCCAAAATCTTTTTCTGCCGGCACAGGTGGAGCTATAGCCATTCCAAGGTGGCGAATTGGAAACCCTTCACACGAAAAAATACACCATATGTATACGTCAAATTATAAGTTTAGGGGATATATATTTAAGTTGAACATCCTTGATACAAGCTAGCCTTCAGCGCAGTGGTTAAGGGTGTTCATTTGGAATCAGGCAGTTCTAGGTTCAAATCTATTGATAGCACAACATTCTTGTACACACATCAAATAAATTGTTACGATCCTGGCCCATCGTGAGTGACACCCACACTAATCTTCTGGTGGGAGAACTAACAACTAACCCAAAACTAACCCTTCAAACCTATTTAAAAACCAAGTCATGATAATAAATACTAAGATAACAGTCTTAAAACAATTAAAAATTGAGTTTTCATAAAATCAACAATTCACCAAAACAAATGTGGAATTAAACCTCCTAGAATCCGAAAGCCGTTGTACCAAAGCATCTAACAAGTCTGAAATAGGGGGATGCAACCCCAACAAGGAAACAAAACTTAAAGCCTAAAGTGTGTGTGCCTGAAAAGATGGATAACAAGATAGAGAAGAATCCATGGCAGCTCGAAGAAGCAGCTCACTCTTGGATTCAAATGACACATATCTCACAACTGAGGTCTTGAAACAACCACCGTAATATGTTGAGTCCAGAGCCAAAAGGGCAAGAAAATCTTTCAAAAATTTCAAAACGGCATGTTATTATGGAATGATACCAAAAGGATAAAGACGCAAGTTGATTCTTACCTTCGATGCCGTTAATGGCGTATAACCAAAGCCACAAACAACTGTATGCCTTGTATAAGTCGCACGCCGCCGTGCGCCTTATATAAGGTTCCCTATCACGTCATACCTCTAATTTTTTAATGTTTTTAATAATAACTAACAAAAATAATTAAAATCTAATGATTTATTTTTTTTCCTTTTTCACTTCATTTTCTTATTTTTCCGCATTCTACTAAAATAATTTAAATTATTTTTATAAAATTATTATTAAATATACTAATTATAATTATGGTTAAATTTTTTATTATATTTTAAATTTTTATTTATTATGATTTATAGTTGTTTTATTAACTTCGTCGTATCTTCCCTTCCAAAAAAATAATTTAAAAATTACGGTAACTATATCACATCTCAAAACCCACTAGGTCCTCTCACTTTCTCTATTAGTTGTATGTATGTAGTAGCTATTAGTAGCTTACCATATTCTCCCTCTTATTTTTTATTTTTATTTAATGTTTTTGCCACTTTAATAAATGTGTGACTTTGCAATATTGATATTTATTCTATTAATATAAGCATTAGGGTTTTGAAATAATTTATCATCATATAATTAAGTCTTTAATTAATAATCATTTGTTTATCAAAAGAAAAATAATAAAGATTTAAGGGATGAAATTAGAGTAATTAACTAATCGTTATGACTTTTAGCAACACTTCTAGACACTTTGCAATGTTGATCTTTATTCTACTAATAAGTGGGGTTTGTTGGTTTTTGTTTGTGTAGTTGAAGTATGTTTTGGGTGAGAAAAAATAAAAAATCATCTCCTCTTTTGAACTTTTTGGGAGTGACAAAATGTCAATGAATTATGATGGGATAAATGAATTTACATGCACCCAATGGTTATATCAAAATGACACTTAACACTTCCCCTATGCATATGACTAGATATTTGCTATGTGAATGTAATGACCCATTAGGTCATTTTGAGAATGAGTCCTCCCTCTTTCATAAAAGACTTTTCTCGTAAATTTAAATTGAAAATTGTGGATTATTCGATAACTATGGTTAATTAGTTGAGGAATAATTTTAGATAATTAATTTAATTGATGAACTAAATTGTTAACTTATTTAATATCCTATACCACTTGATCCATAAGTTAAATTAAATTAAAAGGAATTAGAAGTATTATTTTCTAATCCCTTAGACGAAAGGTCGACGAAAACTTTTGTGCGGCTTCTTCAACAAAGTGCGACAACACTTGAGCACATTTCAAGTGAGCTTCCATTTGCGTGTCTGCTTAAATTAATTGTTGTATATGTGAGTAATATTATTATAATATTGTTGGGTAAAAAGAAAAAAAATGAGAAGTGGCTACAAAATGGAATGGTCTGTCCGTGTTTTGGAATCTAGGGTGATAAAAATATTAAGTGCAACAATCATTTGGCAATTATAGGAAGAGCATGTGATGAATACATGAAAGTATAGTTTGCTACTGCCCGCTTTTTGTTTTTATCTTTTCTCGTTTTTTTTCTTTTCTTTTCGGTGGTGGAAGTTTTTAATCCTTCTTTAATTTGGTTCTGTGTTGAAGTTTTTCATATGGTGTCACGTTATTGTTAGAGTCTGATATATTGACAGACCTAATTAAATATTTGGTGTATTGTATTATATTAATATTCTTAGATTTATGATATTGGAGAAATTGGAACTTAATCCTAGTTTTGAAATTCGAAAAAATATGGGAGTTGACAAATTAAGTGGCATCAAGTTAGGAGCTTGATTATAGATTCGTGTGAGTTTTTGGGTCTTAGACTAGACATATAGTAATATGGCTGTTGTTAGTTTCGAAATCTTATTGTGATTATTTATTTCATTAGATTGCATTAATTTGAAAGCCAAACGAAAGGGAAAGGCTCAAGACCCAGAGTGATTGCTTGATTATTTGAGGCAAGTGAACTTCAAAAACATCGCAAATCTTTAGAATCCTCGAATTTTCTTTCTTGTATGCGTTGGGGAGTAATGGAAATAAGATGAGTTGATCTTAATAAATGAACGGGGTTAATAAAAATATAATATTTTGCTATGATCGTGATTGAAAAGTGTGAAATGCTTGATATTGACATTGATGTGAATCTTATGATATGCCTTGATAGTTCCATTGTGATTTTGAATTGCTTGAACTTGTCATTTTCTCATTATTGTGTGAACATGCCGAATTGCATTTTGTTCTTGGACACTGTGATGAGATGGAGAGTGTGATGCCATTGTTGTTTTTGGTGAGAGTGTAATGCCGGGGTCATTTTCGACGAGAGTGTGATGCCGAGGTCATTTCTGGCGAGAGTGTGATGTCGAAGTCATTTCCGGCAAAAGTGTGATGCTGATGTCATTGACGAAAAGAGTGTGATGTTGAGGTTATTTTCGGCAAGAGTGTGATGTCGAGGTCATTTTCATCGATAGTGTGATGCCGATGTCATTTCCACCGAGAGTGTGATGCCGAGGTTATTGCCAGCAAAAGTGACTAATGCTCGATTATTGATTGTGAATGAGCATTCTTGCATACCTATTTGTAGTGTATTGATTCTTGTGTTGGATTCGTAAGATACTTATGATTTCTGTCTTGTGATGACTTAACTATGATTGTGGAACATTTTTGAACTGTGTATTGTAAAATCTAGGTTTGGCTGATTTTCTGTGCAGGTTGTAGTTATGGAGGTTCGGTTGGGATGAAAGGAGTTCTAGTATTCTTTAGATTTGCTTAGTTTTGTTAGTTGACTTTTTGAGAATCGTATTATTTAGTACTCACTCGTTGCTTCTACACTTGTGTAGGTTTTAAGTCCGAACAATGAGTTTGAGTTATCTATTATCCTCTAAGGCTTCGAGGTGACTTAGAGAGGTAGCTCATTGACCCCCGACGATCTCTCTTGTCCCTTTTTATTTTATGCTTTGTTCTATTTGAGCTACAAAGACATTTGAGACTTTCATATTTATTAGTGGTTTGTACATTTGACAACCAGATTTTGGGGGTTCTTTGAGATTATTTAAGACTTCCGCTTTTGTTTATTTGATATATGTAGTATTTCTATAGTATTTCCTATAATTGTTGGGTTTAGGCTGACTTGTTCTTGTGGGATAGGATAAGTTCCATTATACACAATTTCGGATCGTGACAAAATGGTATCAAATCCAGGTTCATAGGTCTCACGTGTGTACAAGACAAGTCTAAGTAGAGTCTCGAGGGTCGGTATGGAGCGTCTTGTACTTATCTTTGAGAGGCTATGAAAACTGTTAAGAAACTCCCTTTTATTCATTCTTGCTTATCGTGCGTGGTTACTTCGCTAGTACTGAGTTACTACGTGTTATTTTGATAGATGACAAGGACTAGAGTTACTGTTGCTTGTAGTAGAGGAGAGGCAGCTCCCGAGACAGTTGTTGAGGCCTCAATTAGGGGTAGAGGTAGAGCTAAAGCTAGAGGTCTTTCCCGAGGAGCGACACCATCTAGAGGTCATTTTAAAGAGGCTTCTCTAGAGCAATAGTTGGAGGTTAGAGAGGACCGGGTCCCTCCTGAGCATGCAACTCCCTCATTTCAGGATACTTTGATGAGAGTGTTGGGGTACTAAAGGGCTTTTCTCAGGGTGCAGCAGGCATGCCACAGGGTTCTCAAGTGAGCGTAGGGTCACAACCCCTATGTCAACATCAGGGTTCGATTATTCGTGATCATGTGGGTCAGCCACTTGTAGTACGTGCACTAGCTGTTGGTGTACAGATTGCTCCTGAGGTAGTCCCAATAGTGGACGTTAGCATCGCTATGAGAGGTTTTAAAAGATGAAACCACCCCATTTTCAAGGTGGTAAGAGCGAGGACCTCACGAGTTTCTAACTTTATGCCATGAGATGCTAGAGGTGGTAAGTATGGTTGATGTCTGTGGTGTTCGTTTTGTTGCACTGTAGCTCCGTGGACTCATTAGGGAGTGGTAGAGGACTTATGTGAGGTCTAGACAAGTTAGATCCCCTCCGATAAAGTGGGATATTTTCTCCAGTGCTTTTTAGGATCGTTTCATCCCTTGGAGCATGTGTGAGGAGAGCTGATTGAGGTCTGAGGGTTTGACACGGGTGGCATATCTGTCACTGAGTATGAGGCACATTTCTGTTAGCTATCTCAACATTCTATGGCTTTGATTTCGGATGAGGCGGAGAGGGTTCGTAGGTTTTTTGAGAGGATTAACTTGATCCATTAAGTCCTATGTGTTTAGATCAGCCTGTGCGGGGGCCTCCTTCCAGCCCAAATTGATGGTTCGAGAGGAGTTTAGGGACCCCAAGAGGGCCCGTAATTTCAGCCAGTTTTTTGGTGCCTTATCTGGAGACAGGGGTTCACACAGAGGTAGTAGTTCTTCCCAGCGTCATAGTCCCGTGCATGCATCCATGCCAACAACTGATAGTGGGCAGATGTCCCGTATTTCTTACAGTTCTTGTCGAGGTTGCCATAGTCGTTCATTTGGTACACAACATTAGTCCTTCACATTGAGGTCTTGTTTTGGGTGTAGGGATCCTGGATACATGGTACGACAATTCCCCTTCTAGACCCATTCAGGACCCTATCGTACCTATTTAGCTACTCCGGATAAAGATATGGCGCCTCCGGCTAGGGGTCGGGACAGAGATCAGACAGGTAAAGGTAGTAGAGCTTTTGGTAATAGTGCTATTGTTAAACATGGAGTAAGAGGTGTTATTTATTCCGGAGGTGGTAGAGATACCCTGTGTTATGCTTTTCCAAGGAGACTCGAGGCTGAGGCTTTAGATGCTGTCATCACACGTAACGTCCCTATCTGTCATCAACATGCGTCAGTGTTATTTGATCCAGGGTCTATCTTCTCTTACGTGTCTACTTATTTTGCTTCTAGGTTTGACTTGATATGTGTTCGGATGTCTGTGCCTGTACATGCTTCCACACTCGTGGGTGAACCCTTATTAGTGGATCGAGTGTATCGATCCTATCTTATTTCTTTGGCTAGGTGCAACACTTGGGTAGACATGATTATCTTGGGTATGGTATATTTTGATGTCATATTGTGTATGGACTGGCTCTCCCCTTATCGTGAGATTCTTGACCGTTATGTTAAGACTATTACCTTAGTAGTTGTAATGACCTTTCAGATCATTTTTGCCTTAATGCCTTCTTTTCATCATTTAGAGCATTCATGTAGAGACTCAAGTCATTTATAACTTGCTGGCACTGACTGTTTGGTCGTCTGGTCGTTTATTTGGGTTTTAGGCCTATTTTCCTATTTTGGAGTTTTTAAAACTGGAAAATTTGACTTTGGTCATTACTCCAGGTAAACAACCTTAGAACGGAATTGTGACGATTCTATCAGCTCTAGAATTTCCAAATTAGGCTAATAGCATGGTCGGTATGAATATCGAGGCAATCTGTGAGGGTTTGAGGTTATTCAACACTTTAGCCTTTGAAATTTAGCCTAAGGTTGACTTCGGTCAACATTCTTAGAAAATATGCTCATATAAAAATTCTGTCAGCACTGTTAGTTTCCAAATATTGAGTTTAGTCTAGAATGACCCTTCGTGTACTTCTCGAGGCTTCCGATCTAATCTCGATGCCCATTATGGAATTTGGATAAAAATAACACTTGGGTGTGAGATCCACTTTTCATTAAGATGACCTTTTATGGGAATTTTGAATGCACCATTGAGTCTAGAACATTGAATTTGGTGGGGTAGCATATCTTATTTACGCGAATGGGGTTCTGAACGAATCCCAAGCACCCCGTCAGAGACTTGGACATGCCAAAGTTCATTTTGCACCAGTTGTGTCTAGTGCCATCGGTTTTGCGATCCCTAGTCGCTAAAGAGACCATGGTAACTGGGAGAGGGGGTCTCTAAAGCGGCTGGCCCCTCACAAAAGAAATGCCTGCCTCTTTAAAGTGGTCGCTTAGGCGATCATCAGGGTCGCTTTTGCAGCACCTGAGAGTTATTTTATTTCAAAAATTTCACTTGTGATCACAATTTCAAACATCGATTTCTCTCTTAATTCTAAGGCGATATGGGAGATTCAAAAGGATAATTGTGGGGTTTTTCGAGAGGTACACGGTGGTATAATCAAAGTCAGTTGTAGAGCCTTAGGTTAAGATAATTTCCCTCGTTTTCCTGCTACCTTAGTTGTTCTTGTGCTTAATTGAGAATTTGGTAGCATGTATGTGTTTGGGCGGTATGGAGTTCCGAATTGTGTTTCTTTTTGGGACAAAAGTTTGGGGTGGCATGGAGGACGTTTGTACGAAGTTAATTTTGTAATTTATGAGTGGGTCCCACATTCTCGATTTTGACTTCAGAATTGTTTCATCATCTAATTTAATAATTTAAATATCAAAACGATCCTAATAACATTGTGTACATATTTTTGATAGCGTGGCAGCATTCAGAGGTTGTTATAAAGGGGAAATCTCCGATTTTGTGATTTTGGAGCACTCGTGATTAGACTATAGGTAGGCTACAGTTTCTTCCTCTTTAGATTGAGCTTGAGAACGTGACTGCATGTTGATTAGATTGGAATTTGGGATTAGGTAGTATCGAATCACGCTTATACGTTTAGAAATCTTATTTTTGGCCTTTTCGAGGTTTTATAGGGTACTTGTGAGCATAATACTCGCCTTGTCGTTTATCCATGCCTTGTGGCTAATGTGTATACTTGTGTTATTGATTCATTTGAAGCATGTTTAACCTTATTCTAGGTGTGACTCATGCTTGCCTTAGAAATGCATGATTTTAACCTGTAAGGCCTTAGTTTTACCCGATGTCGTTCGTCTGACTTAGATCCTTATAGACTGGTGTAGCTGACTTGAGTCTAATAGTTTGGGCCTTAGATAGGCAATACCTTTGCTTCGATGACCTGGTGACTCTATTTTCTCAATTCTGTTACTTCAAGAGTTTCGGCGGCAACACCGGACTTTTGTTATGCCATTCAATGTTCGAGAATAACTCTGATGGTTTCATTGATGGAGTAAAGTGTGGACGACAATCTACGGATTTGGGAATCTATCAATGATTGCGAGCACTTATAGTAGCTATATTTGACAGCTTTGTGAGCATTCAATTATAGGTTCGTCCCTAGCTACTTTATCGGTCTTGGGTACTTCTATGGAGCATCTGGTGGGGCATATTCGACCTCCGTACTAGATCAGTCTTCGAAACTTTGGAGGTGCATCTGGTAGGGCAGGTTCAGCCTCTATATTTGATCAGATTTGGGTACTTCTGGGAGCATCCAATAGGGTAGGTCCATCCTTCATATTGTCAGATTCTACTGGTTTGGGTTATGGTTCTGGGCCTATATTCTTCGGCCCATGGTCCTTGGTTTCAAATTGCTATAGTTATACCTATTTTGTGTGCTCGTCGGGCTTATGGGGGTCTGGTCAGGTTTTTATTTAAAATTGTGCAGGAGTGTACCTTCTAGGCTTATAGGGGTCCAGTATGGTGTAGTTTAGTTGTAGTTACTTTAGTTAGTTCCTTTTACACTCGTGTGCATTACATTTCTTTTCCTTACTTTAGACTTCCGCTCTTGACCTCTGTTGTACCTATTCCCTTTTCATATTGCCTTTACTTTTCAAGCTTAGTCGGCCTATGACGCCTACTAGGTACCCATTGTTTTGGTTCTCATACTATAATCTGCATCTGTTTTCGCAATACATGTCTGAGCACAAGTGGCCAGCATTGATTTGAGCCTGCCGTAGTCTGATCTGGAGATAGGGGTGAGCACATGACGTTTTGTACTGATCTAGTCTCCATCTGTATATATATTTTGTCTGTCTTTTGCTTTTTAAGACAATCTTGTTTTAGTGGTCTACTTTTGGGGCTTGTACTCGTTATTCATCTAGGTCTATACTAGTAGTTTTCAGGTTCTAGGAGGGATTAATTCTATATATGTTATTTTTGTTTTGTCTTCCGCTGAATTATCCTATTTATGTTACCATTGCTTATTCTTTTTTAATTTTTACCCTTAAACCTATTACTATTTGTTCTAGTTTACGGGTTGACTTACCTACTAGGGGATTATAGTAGGTTCTATCATGACTCGAGAAATTAGGTCGTGACAAGTTGGTATTAGAGTCTTAGGTTTACCGATCTTACTTATACAGAGCTGGCGTCTAGTAGAATCCTGTGGATCGATGTGGAGACATCCGTGACTTATCTTTGGGAGGTTACGTGTCACGACCCAACCCGTAGGCCGCGACTGGGGTCCGACCTGGACCCCCCGTACACATATCTATTAGCTGAGGTCACATTGAATCGTAAATAAGACAATATCATGTATACCCAGCTTAATTAAACTGACATACACAACCCACATATACATGTCTGCAGACCTCTAAACATATAAATGACAACATATGGCGGGACAGGGCCCCACCGTACCCCTGAATGGATAAAACAATTTCTATACATCCGTGGACAGTATCAAAACTAGGCCCCGATACAATGGAGCCTCTTCCAGCTGAGCTGCATGGAATCCTAAGCTGACGGACTCCCAAATTCTGAACTGTACCTACGGGCATGAACGCAGCCCCCCGAGAAAGGGGGTCAGTACGATATATGTACTGAGTATGTAAAACATAATATAATACAACTGGAAGCATATCTGAGATAGAGAAACAGGGGATAAGATATCAACTCAGAAACCTGTACCTGTACTTTGTAAATTACAAAAACATGCATGTTCGAGTCATATCATATAGCCGGCCCTTTCGGGGGTCCGGTGAATCATCTCTGTAAAATCATCTCTGTAAAACCATCATGGCCCCAGTGCCATCACCACCTTATTACAACACATCATCATATATTTATACACATATCCTGGCCCTCTATTGAGGGACTCAGTGAGTAATGCAGTGAACTGTGCACGAGAACATATCTTGGCCCGGGACTCAGGGAAAGAAGTGTTACAATATACACGAGTAGAGTAGTGAGTAACTATATGCAATTTAAATCATTATCAGAGACTCGACAGAATAAGAAAGTTAAGCTTTTGTTTGAGGACCCGAGTAACGGTGTAGTCATCTCGAGTGTCCTCTAAATGCCATTATGGGCTATCTGAATTATAACCTCGGGGCTCCTAGACATGTACTAAAGTAAATCCAAATAGCTTATGGAACCAGAAACATTTGTTAACATATAGTCTGTAAGACTTGGAGCCTGTATATTTGTTATTTCTTTAGCATATAACAGTTTCCAGGGAAATAGTTCGGTTACCGTAGGAGTTCAATATTCAGAAGTAAATAAGAGATGTTCGAGAATATAGTTACCCTAGAGCTCAGATCATATTCAACTTACAACTAAGACAAAGGCATGCCCAAAAGAAGAAAGAGAATAACCTTTATGTAGTCTGTACTTTCTTTCAGGGGATCTACATACACATATTTCGTACCCGGCCTATCATGGGGCTCGGTGAATCATTATGGCATCATAATCTCATTTTTGTACCAAATATGTGTCAAGGTAAATGAGAGATAGCTTTTCACACACTACTGTTTAACACGTAGAAGCCTTACTAGGCAATACTCAATCCTTATAGAAATTCCAAAACTAAGCAGTGGATAGGGGTTATGAGGCGTACTTGGAGTTTTGGGAATGGAATTATCCCCACATTCCACACATAATTCACTTAAGGCTAAAACTTGCCAAAAGGAAAGAAGGATAGCTGTAGGAGTCTATACCAAAACATGCCAAGAGAAAGCTTTACATACCTCTTGGGAGTTACCCTTTATCCTGCTCGCCTCGTCGTCTTCTGAACCTATTCAATATAAAGTAATACGAATATCAACTACTCTTAACTTTTCAGTATCTGAGGTTACGCCTTAATGTTAATGGAATCTATTCCCTTAGTCGTTCCCTCGACTAGTTCTTTAGTTTGTTAAGGCATTAACGAAAATTGGGCAGCACCTCCCCTATAATGTGCCCTATCCGAATTTCCAATTAGGTCCCTAAGACCTAAAGCCAACCAACAACAACAACCTGCAGCAACTCACACCAACAATATACAAATAGACTCCAAACGACCTATCCAAAATACGATATCAAAATGAAGTTTCTAGTTTCCATTTTTGCCAAACCTTTAACCGTGCGAGGCAGGGGTCGTGTGGATGCAACCAGAAGATCCCCCACCTCATTTAGAACATGTTTAGGCCCTGCAACCACAAGCCACACCCCTGCAGCAGCACCTCACAAGAACAGCACTTTGTTTCGACAACAATTCAACTATAACGACTACAAATTAGTTTATTCCGAACGCCAAGTATTTCTAAGCCATTTTCATATTTCCAGCCACCAATAGGTCGTGTAACATGCTCCATCAGAACACATAAATCTCAAATTTAAAGAAGAAACCTTACCTTACGTTAAACTTGTCAAACTCGCCAAAACTATCCAAAATGTGAAATCTGGACAGCTTACTGTTTTACCTTGTCGCTTCGTTTCGAAGGGGTAATGGAGTGAAACAAGATTTACGTCCTTCATGAAAGTCATAGACATGTGTCTTAGGGTCGCAAACAACTTCGAATCATCCCTGTATCAATTTTGTACAAAAAGATATGACCAAAATACTTACAGCTGTCCGTGTAGAATTTCCAAAACCAAATCTGAGCAGTACCTCCTCTACGCTTCATCACCATTTTTCGAGCTGATACATGTAAAATTGGATTTTGGAGTCTGAATGAAAGTTATATACCCACAAAATACCTTTCCAAAACATATTAAATCACTCGAAACGAATCTGTACACAAGAAGTTATACCAATATTACTAACCACTGTCCCTTCCAAAAATGGGTTTATTAATTAACGTTTTCTCTTATTTTCTCTTCCAATTTCCAATTGCAAAGCTGGAGTTTTACTTCCATGAAGGTCTTAAAATACATATATACGTATCCACGTACTTAAGGTACACCGTATATAATTAATTCACGGAAGAAAATTGGAAAACTAACCTTAAATCTTCAACAACGATGGCTGCCTCTCTATTTCCCTCTTTCACGTTTTTTTCTCCAAGGCTGCTGCTATTTTTGGATAATGAACAACTAAGGAGTCATATACACATATATATATAAGGTGACACGTGTCATCCCCTAGGGTGACACGTGTCAAGCCCTTATTGGGCCACCTCAACACACGGCCAATGGGGTGCTGCCACGTGGCAGTGGGGTCCACCTCCCACAAGCAGGTGGGTCACCTACTTGACCCCAAGCAGGTGGGTCACCTGCCTGCTTGAGGTGCTGCCACGTGTCGCTTCTTCATTGGCTACCACGTGTCGTCTTGTTTTTCCCTTCCTCGCGGGCTCGTAATCTCGTCTTATTTTATGTACCTATGTAATCCTTGCTACGTAAGTTTGATATATGCTTAAGTAGCTCAAGTGCATATGACTTTTAACTTAGTAGCTTACATAGGTAAATCGAGTCCTATGACTCATTACTTGGCCTCCAATTCCTTCCGGACTCTTATGATTTCATCTCCAACCTTCTCTAGTATGGGGTATCACATTCTCCCTTCCTTAGAGCCGTTTGATAGTGTCGTAACTTAAGTGGCTCACATGCTAGCTTCTAAGTAACTTAAGGGACATTCCGAGTTCAAAGATGTGGGGTGTAACACTACGGGATGTCGTTAGGAAAATATCTTATTTTTTCTCGTTTTGGTGTAACATATTTCTAATTGGTTTCCAGAAATCTTACTTGTTTCACTCTTTCACAGGATAGCTCATACGCGAGGCACTATGACCGGGGGTGATCCACCCGGACCCCCAAATAGAGTCCCAGCTAGGGGCCGAGACCGACCTAGAGGTCGTGCGAGGGCTACAACACCTGCCTATTATAGAGATGAGGCTTCGGAGCCCGAAGAAGAGCAGTAGGCAGCGCATGCACATCTACAACCGGTGGGGTAGGGACCATCCCAGCCACCACCCACATCAAGTACAGTGCTAGAACTTCACTCCATACTCACCTAGATTCTCATAGCTATAGGAAAGATGAGACAAACACTAGCTCCAGCTCGAGCCCCGGCACCGCAGGGTCAGCCTTCAGTAGTAGCTCTAAAGGGCTAACCACTACCTGCTCATGTGGCCCCACAGTCGGTGCGACAACCCAAGCCTAGTACTTAGACGTGACACGGCAAATGAGAAACCCAAAAGTACCTCAAACAATCCTCTTGGCATTCATTTAACTTTTCATAGGTAATGACAGTAAATAAACAAGCAGAATCCATAATAGTAAATATTCAACTTATATATGTCTAACATTACCTCTAACTTTTAGATTTACAAGGGCTTTGACAAGTCTCTAGCTCACCCTCAATCAAAATAGAATGAACTGCCATAGTACGTGTCTAAAGGTCTCCAAATATCATAATCTAGAAAGACAAAGGAATATTGTTCCTGAAACATGGGAACTCACCAAATGTAGCCGTCAAACGAAATCTCAATTAGCCACATGGAGGAGAATGATGAGGAGCACCGTTTCCTACATGGTTATATTATGTAGGCAAAAGTATGTGTTAGTACTTTGAATGTACTAAGTATGTAGGCATGCAATACAATGTAAAACATTTAGGGCATTTATAAGGTAAAGTACATAAATGAGTGCATGCATGAGAATCAAGTAGATAACATTTAAATCATACATATGTGGATATATATACATGCATGAGTAATCATGTAAATATCATTTAGAACGTTCATTTGTGAGAAGTTGACTATAACCAACATTAAGACCATGTGAGCTATTACATGGAATCCAACATAACCCCCTACGTTGGCCAGAGAGTCTACTTGCCTAGGGTAAAAATCTGTCAACTTTACATTCATTCTTTAACTTTAACTTTAAGAGCTTTCGTGGATACTCTAGCCTAAGCCTACAAGGGCTCCTATGTTGGCACATAGTTAATAAGACAAGTGATTGTTACTAGGGTTCCCTTACTAAATCCCACCTCAATGCCCCATTCGGTGCAAAGTCAAATCCCATAAAATAGTTTAATACTTCAATATAGTTATAGCATATACCTTGAGAATTCAAAGTATCGTATTCAGTAGAATAGCTCATTAAATCCTTTGGTGATTCAAATATGCAAGAATTGTCATTATTACATAAAGAATCCACCATTCATATCATTTAATCATTTTTTTATTTCATAAGACTTCCTTTTGATCATATACATTGCTTTCATAAACATTCATTTGGAGTCAAAGCTTTCAAGTCAAACTTCATTGAAAACATAGTAAAACTAGGTGAGTTCTATTCACTTCAACTTTTAAACATGTATGTAAGTAGACTTATGCATAAATAGTATGAAATCCATCAATTAAATCATTCTTTAAACAACCACTATGAATTTCAAGAACATATAAAGAGCTAAGCAGGAAAAATTCTTTCAAACAATCAATCCATACATATGAAATTATTTTGCATCAAAATAGATCAATAATCATTAGTTTAACCATGATTCATGCTATTAAGTAGAAATAAGAATTACCCATAAGAAAATCTTACTTGAAATCAAGTGATTTAGTCAAATGAGTTTTGAACTCCATGCGTGGAAGAGCGCATGGATAAACACCCACATACCTTAGCGTAAAGCTTGAAGAAAATTGAGTAAATAAACATAATTTATCATATAATCAAAATATTTAGGCATGAAAGTGGAAGGAATACTCTCATTGAAGCCTTAGATACCTAGAATTCAAAGCTTTACTCAGAATTGAATGACTCAATGAATACTTTTGAACACCTAGCCTTTTCTCCTTACCAGAGCATTTTGTGTACTACTCGGAGTATATGAATCACCGGAATAGTATTTCTACACTATTAAAAACTAAAACTATATTTGAGAATGAGTAAAAAAGTGTATAGAGAGAAGAATTGCTTGAGAAAGCTTGATGAATAAAATGAGGAAATAAGGTGGATATTTATAGGTGTGAAGGAGAGAGCTAACAATAAATAAAATAATTATAAATAAAGATATTGAAAATTAATAGAGGATTGTGATGTTATGGGTGATATAAAATGGAGGACTTTTGATGTCATGAGTGATGTCAAATGGATCTACATCTTCCATGGTTGGTGAGATGAATCTTTCTTTTATAGAATACCCTTTTTCGGAGCTATATTTGAATAAGATAACTTTCTAATTAGTTTTTGGCATCTTCATATGAATTGTAGCTCTAGAAGTCTCCTTTCAAGTAGTTCAAGAATCAAAGAAATTGGATCACCTTACAGTGAGATATGATTTTTTACTACAAATACTCTATTTTATCACAACACCAAGTCTTGCAAAAATTAATTTATTTGACCTACTTAGCCTCAGAATATTAAGATATAGTCTTTACAAAAATTGTAGATAATGATGTTGGGGTTCTTCAGTAATTAAATGACCTAATGTGGACCATTGTTTAAAGAGTTATGCCCAAAATACAGACAAAGTATTATTTTCATCGAGAATTGAAACATACGCAATGTTTTAGGGGGTGTTACATCCGGTTATAAATGAAAGGTTCATGGCACTGTGTGAGAAGAAAATGCTCAAAGTATTTCAGAGGTTTTCTCCACCTATATTTATGGGAGCAACTAGGGAGGATGCCCATACGTTCTTGACTACTTACCAAGATCAGCTTTAATCCTTAGGCCTCATGGACTCGAGAGGAATCAACTTCAACACACATTAGTTTCATGGGCCCACCAGACAGTGGTGGCATTCGTACTTACAGTCTAGGCCAGTTGGGTCATCTTCCATATAATGGGATGAGTTTTCTTGCGCTTTTCTGGCCTGATACATACCATGGAGTGTTAGGGATAGGCTTCGTGACCAGTTCTCCAAATTGGATCAAGTCTTCGTGATTGTCTTAGAGTATGAGGTGAGGTTTTATGAGTTGTCCTGCTATGCCACTATGATTCTTCCCTCGAAGAAGAGAGTTTGTTATTGCATTGTGCATGGTTTGAGGTATAGATTGAGGGTTGATTTAGAGCATCTGGCTTCAGCAGCTCGTTTATTCTTAGATATGGTTGACCATGCTCGGTCTAGGAGCATATTCATCATGAGGCCGAAAAGGGAAATGATAAGAGGCCTTACTACTAAGGCAGCTATAGCTGGTCCTGGACTAGTGGGAGGGAGTCATATGATAGATCATGCTAGAGATTTAGGTAAGGTCAGTCTAGTTGATCTATTCAAGTGGAATTACCTATTTCTAAGGGCAACTAAAGTTAGCAGGGTGGTCCTAGCAGAAGCCAGAGCTTGAGGGGATCAGACTTGCTCCCCACCTCCTGCGGTCAGGTTTTTACAAGCTATTTAGTTTCAGGGTGTTATTGTTGTAGTTTACTTGAACATTGGTCCTGAGAGTGCCCCCACCGAGGGCAAGGAGCAATTGTACCAGCTCTTCTAGCTTCTCCAGCAACTAGTCCAGTGACAACAGTGCATCCTCCTGTTAAAGGCAGAGCTCCGGATCAGGATCGTCAGGGTGGCCGATAGGTTGCTAAAGGTGGAGCACGGTGAGTTAGACTGTATGCACTGGGTAAAGGAGGACAGGGCCATTTCTATGTGGCTCCAGCGATGGTAGAGTCTGAGGCATCCGACGATATCATTACAGGTACACTTCTATTATGCCACCAGCCTGCTACATGTTTATTTGATTCAGGATCCACTTATTCTTATGCATTTGTCTATTATGCTCCCTGATTGGGTATGAGGTCCGAGTCTTTGGCAGAGCCTGTTCATATTTTGACCCCGATGGGTAAGTCTTTAGTAGTGGATCAGGTGTTGCGATCTTTCTTAGTGGCATTTAGGGTTATGATACTAGAGTTGATGTTATTCTGCTGGATATGCTTGATTTTGATGTGATTCTGGGCATAGACTGGCTATCCCCTTACCAGGCAGTCTTGGATTGCTACACCAAGACCATTACCTTAGCCATTTTTGGCATTCTTCTGGTGTTGTGGCAGGGTGCTTATAGTCACACACTAATGGGGATTATCTCTTTTATGCAGGCTCGACGGTTGGCTGCTTAGGGATGTCTAGCTTACTTTTCCTATGCGTGTGATGTTAGTAGAGTTAGCCCTTCAGTTGACTCAATTCCTGTGGTTAGAGATTTTATGGATATGTTCCCAACGGACCTACCTAGCCTTCCCCGGAGCATGATATTGATTTTTCCATAGAGTTAGAGCCAGAAACCCGACCTATTTCTATTCCACCTTATTGAATAGCACCTGCAGAGCTCAAGGACCTCAGTGTTCAGCTTGAGGACCTCCTGGGTAAGGGGTTCATTAGTTCAAGTGTATCACCATGAGGTGCTCTTATTCTTTTAGTGAAGAAGAAAGACATGACTATAAGGATGTGCATTGACTATAAGCAATTAAACAAGGTGATGGTGAAAAACTACTACCTCATGCCTCGCTTTGATGACTTGTTTGTTCAACTTCAGGGTGCCGCAATGTTTTCTAAGATAAATTTAAGATTCGGTTACCATCAACTGAGGATTAGGGCAGCGAACAATCCTAATACCGCATTTAGGGCTCGTTATTGCAACTATGAGTTCTTTGTGGTGTCTTTTAGGTTGACTAATTCCCTTGACACCTTCCCGGACTTGACGACTCAAGTGTTTAGGCCATATCTTGATTCTTTTGTCATTGTCTTCATTGATGACATACTGGTATACTAACAGAGCCGGAATAAGCATGAGCACCATTTAAGGATAGTGCTCCACACTTTGAGAGATCAACAGCTTTATGCCAAGTTCTCAAAGTGCGAGTTTTAGCTTGAGTCTGTACTATTCTTGGGGCACGTGGTGTCCAACGAGGGTATTTTAGCTGATCCAGTGAAGATTAAGGCTAGTCAAGATTAGGACACGCATACTTCTGTTACTAAGATTTGCAGCTTCATCGGACTAGCGAGTTACTATAAATATTTTGTTAAGGGCTTTTCCACTATTGCAGCCCCATTGACTTAGTTGACTCGTTAAGATGTTCCATTTGTGTGGTCGGAGGAGTACAAATGGAGCTTTCTGTGGCTCAAGGAGTTGCTTACCACCTCTTATATATTGACTTTTCTAATTGAGGGCGAGGGCTTCACGGTCTATTGTGATGCATCTGACATTGGTTTATGTTGTGTATTGATACAGTAGGGCCAGGTTATTGCTTATGCGTCAAGGTAAGTTAATTTGCATCAGCATAACTATCCTACTCATGACTTAGAGTTGGCAGCGATAGTTTTCATGCCTAAGATTTAGAGGCACTACCTATATGAAGTTCGTTTCAAGATCTATATTAATCATAGGATCCTTCAGTACATTATGATCTAGAGGGACCTTAATTTGAGCCATCGTTGGTGGATTGAGCTCCTGAAGGACTATGACCTCTCTATTCTCTACCATGAGGATAAGGTGAATTAAGTATCAGACACCTTGATCCAAAAGGCAGTAAATATGAGTAGTTTAGCCTTCCTTTTTATTTTAGAGCGATCGTTGGCTTTGGATATCCAGTCCTTAGCTAACCGGATGATTCGACTTGATATCTCAGATTCCAGGCAGGTATTAGTGCATATGGGGGTTCAATAATATTTACTAGATCAGATCTGGGTCTCAGTTTGAAGATGAGTTTTTGGTGGCACTTAGAGATAGGGTATTGGCAGGTAATGCTGATAAGGCTACCTTAGATTCAGATGGGGTTTTGAGATTAGATGGGTGATTATGTGTTCTGAGGGTGGAGGGTTTGATTCGGCTTATCCTTAACAAGGACCATGATTCTAGATATTCTATCCATCCAGGCATAACTAAGATGTATCGTGACTTGAGGCAGCTCTACATGTGGAGCAGTACGAGGAGAGATATTTTAGATATGTATCGCATTGCTTGTGTTGCCAGTAAGTGAAGGTCGAGCATTTGAGGCTTGGTGGTGAGTTTCAAAGATTAGCTATTTTAGAGTCAAAGTGGAAGCGTATCACCATAGACTTCTTGTTGGTTTACCTCTGATCTCCAGAGGTATTGATAGTATTTGGGTCATCGTTGATCGATTGACCAAGTCAACATACTTCCTTCCAGTTCACACTTTCTTCAATGCCGAGAGATTAACCCATATCTACATTCTGGAGGCAGTTTGTCTTCATGGTGTGCCTATTTCTATTATCTCAAACCAGGGCTCACAGTTCACTTCCAACTTTAAGGGCTTTTCAGGAGGAGTTGGGAACCTGTGTTCACCTTAGCACAATATTTCACTTGCCGATTAATTGCATTTCAGAGCGTACTATTTAGGTCATTGAGGACATCTTGCAGGCTTGTGTATTGGATTTTGGGGGTTAGGGGGATCATTTCTTACTATTGGCGGAGTTTACGAATAACAACTGCTACCACTCTAGCATTTAGTTAGCCCCATTCAAGGCCTTATATAATAGGCGTTGTTGCTCTCTAGTTGATTGGTTTTAGTCTACGGAGCCTAGGCTATGTGGTATAGACTTGCTGTAAGAGGCCTTGGATTAGGTGAGGGTGATTTAGGAATCGCCCATGAGGGGTGTTATGAGATTTGAGAGATGGGGTAAGCTCAACCCCAGGTACATGTGAGATATTCAGGACAGTTGGCGAGGTTGCCTATAAGTTAGCCTTGCCTTTTGGACGATCATTTGACCTTGGAGGAGGAGCCAGAGTCCTTTATAGCTAGAGGTGTCAGGCAATTGTGACCGAGAGACATTTCTGATTTAAGGTCCATTGCAGGAACCGTCTAATCTAGGAGGCTACCTAGGTAACCGAGCAGGAGATGCAAGAGCAGTTCCCCGGCTTATTTGATCCTTCAGGTACTTCTTAACTCTTACTTTCGTGGACGAAAGTCCTTTTTAGTAGTAGATGTTGTAATGAACCTCTAGGTTATGTCATTCAGAGCATTTATGTTGCGACCCCAAGTCATTTATGACTTGCTGGCACTGAATGTTCAATCGCCTGGTCCTTCGTTTGGGTTTTAGGTCCGTTTCCCTATTTTGGAGTTTTTATAACTTGAAAAATTAACTTTGATCATTTATTCAAGTAAACAAGCTCACTACAAAATTTTGACGATTCCATTAGCTTTGAAATGGCAAAATTAGGCAAGTAGCATGGTCGAAATGAGTATCGAGGCAATCAATACGGGTGTGAGGCTATTCGACACTTTATCCTTTGAAATTTGGCATAAGGTTGACTTTGGTCAACATTTTTGGAAAATTGCATTGTTAGAATTTTTATCCGAGTGTGTTTTCCAAGAATGTTGACCAACTATAGGCTAAATTTCAAAGGCAAAAGCGCCAAATGGTCCTAAACTTGTACTGATTGCGTCGATATTCATGCCGATCATACTATTAGTCTAATTTGGCCATTCCAAAAATGATGGAACCATCAGAATTCCGTCATTGTCGATGAAAGTGTGATGTCGAGGTCATTTTTGGTGAGAGTGTGATGCCGAGGTCATTTTTGGTGAGAGTGTGATGCCGAGGTCATTTTTTGATGAAAATATAATTCCGAGGTCATTTTCAGTGAGAGTGTGATGCCGAGGTCATTTCCGACGATAGTGTGATGCCGAGGTCATTTTCGGCGAGATGTGATGCCGATGTCATTGCCTGCAAAAGTGACTGATGTTCGATTATTCATTGTGAATGAGCATCCTTGCATACTTATTTGTGGTATATTGATTCTTTGGTTGATTTGTGAGATACTTATGATTTCTGTCTTGAGATGATTTAACTATGATTGTTGAACATTTTTGAACTGTGTATTATGAAATCTAGGTTGGGCTGATTTTCTGTGCAGGATGTAGTAATAGAGTTTGATATGTGGGAAATGAGAGGAAAAGGGCCTGGCAATGGGTCTTAAAAGACCTCACTGTCAGGCCTCGTTTGGCCTTTGCGAACGCAGAGACAAGCTTTGCGAACATGGAGATCAGTAAGCTGACCCTCCGCGAATGCAGAGACTTGTCCATGAACATGGAGATCAAACACTTAAACCTCCGTGAATGCGGCATGAGGCACATAAATGCAGAGAATAAGAAGTTTGACCTCCGGAAATGCAGCCAAGGGCCCGTGAACGCGGGTAGTAAATTTCAGGTGCACTAGTAGTTGTGCTGATGCATTTACTAAGGGAAACAAGTCCCTCAACGGGAGCTCAAAACTCGCTCGGAATATCATTCACACAAACGAACTATGCTACCCAACTGGAAACGACATTCCGTACTCAATAAAATTGACGGATTTCCCAACGGAGGTCATTTTGAAGTAATGTTGACCAAAGTTAAAGAATTTCAAAGAAAACACTTAAAATGCAAAAAATGGCCAAAAACTCATTCCGATCACCTTGGGAACCAAACCAAAGGTTGTTCTAGACCAAACTTGGCGTTCTGGAGCTAATCGCGTTGATGAAATTTTTATCCGAGTGCGTTTTCTCAAAATGTTGACTGAAGTCAACTCTTGGCCAAAACTTAAATTTAAAATGCTAAAACTACCTAAACTCAAAACGAAGACTCCAAAATCTAAACCAACCTTCCTTTTTGACTAAAATGGACCTTCCAGATCTAATGGAACTGTCGGAATTCCTATAAGAAGCACGAATCTCCGGATGTTGACTAAAGTCAACTCTTTCAAGCCTTAAGCCTAAAATATGGCCAAATCACCTCAAAACTCAACCGAACACCTTGGGGAGTGTGCCACCCATCCCAAAAACACATAATAGCTATGAAGAAGCTACGTAAAGAGGTAAAGTGATAAGAACACGCAAAGGTACAAAAATAACCTGGGAGGTCATTACAGTATTAGAGAAGGTAGAGTTTGCAAGATGGAAAATATTAAGCTTTTGTAGGGTTTTTGTAGTGGAGAAGATGGGGAGGATTTCTAGGGTTTTGTAGAGGGGAGGTCACGGGTTGTCAGTGCAAGGCGCAACTGATCGTGCGACCTGCTGACTGACTTATGCTATTAGTATGTAAGTCTCACGCCGCCATGCGACTTGGTGACTATCACGCTGTCAGATGCGTGCTGTAAACATGCAAGTCTGACATGCGTGCCCTTTTTTTTTGCATGGTCTATTATATAATTTATTTTTATGTTTATAATAAATTGGTTATAAATCTAGGTTTAGATTATATATATAAAAGTAAAAAATAGTTTACTTCATCAATTATGGAATCTTATAAAAATAATTCGAAGTTCAGTTGAACTTATTTGGGTTCAATGATTGTGTGGTTTATTGGTACACTATTTATTTTAATACCACTGAAATTTATCCAGCTAAGTGTCCATTTTAATTGGTGGGAAACTAGTAATTTTGGAACATGTTAAATGATTTCAATGTAAAAAGTAACAATGTCATGTTATCCTTTTACCATAATTAACTTATGTTCATTCTCACTTTAATTACAATAATTTTTTATTGTTTGATATAAATATTGATGCAAATAAGTATTTACCATAAATGAAATGTATCTTCTTCTCAAGAAAACTTTTTATTTTAGAATATAATAAAAGACAATAGAAATAATACCATTTAGTTTAGATTTTAATCATATTGGGTTTGCTTCAAAACACACTTTATTATTTCTTTAAAAAAATTATTGATCCAACATGGCCTCCTTTTCATTTGTCCAAATAAAGTTTTTACTACTTTTATACCAGTACTAATTTTTTTTAAGAAAAAAAAAAGAAAGCAATCATGTTAGAGGAATATGTTCACGAGAATACCGTGACAGGGCCAGATTTTCATAAACAAATTTCAAAATTAAAAAAGTAAACTGAAAAAGAAGTTAAAAAAGTTCAATATCTACTATATATATATATATATATATATATATCAAAAATAATTTTAATCAAAAAATCTTCAATTATTATATATTTCTCATCCTAGAAATCAAAATCTTAACCCAAATATATAAAACGATTACTTTTTTTCATTCGTATAACCAACTCCACTATATATACAATTCTTTTCTTAAACTAACATATAGATACGGATAACTTGATTTTCACATGTCTTGAGTTTGAACAGCAATTGGGTGAATTTTGTGATCAATTTGCTAAATGGATTATTGAGGAGACTGCTGTCCCTCAGAATATTACTTGTGAAGAGATTTCTGAAATTTTCCAAACTTCTGATGGTACAGTTAGACTTCGTTTTAAAAATCATGATATTCCTAGAATTACTAATTCTTCTTCTAGATTAACCAGATCTGTTTCTTCATATATTTCACCTGCTAGTTATTTAGTAGATATACCCTCTAGGGCATCTACTTCTCAGATTAGAGAAAATGCACCCCAGACTTTTGATCATATTATTTTAGACAATAATAATATTGCTGGGGGAAAGGATAATTTTAGTGATCCTACAGATTCTGAAATGAATTTTTCAAATGGTTTAGATGGATAGTAAGCCCATTGATTTTAGTCCAGGGTCACCGGCAAAAAAACATATATCTGCTGATTTTTTCTGTCAAAAATGGGAACCTTTTAGAGCATGGTTCTTTTCATCATTTTCCCCAGAAGAAAAGAAAAATTTTCAAGATGAATTTTATGCTGATTTGGCCAAAGAAAATATTATGTTATCCTTTGTGCCTTGGTTTATGATTAAATACGTAGGACAATATTTATCTATGATTGAGCATGAATATCATTTATCTGCTTCTGGAGATATAGTGATTTCTTCTTTACCACCTATGCAATCTTTTGACATTTGCCAAGATGGTAAAACTATTAAGTTTACTGCTTTTTTCAAATTATTTGAAAATCGTAATGCTATTTTAAATTGTGAACATGTAAATTTGATTTTAAAACAACAAAATTATGCTAATTATTATTTAAGTATTTTAGGTGAACATATTATGTCTTTGCATAAAAATTTAGATAATTATTTGAAACAGACTAAGATTTTACACGAAAAAATTGATTCTTTTACAAAAAAGAATAAAGAAAAGGTTGATCAAAAAATTATAAAAAATACTTTACAACCACTTCCTGAAATTCCGAATTTTAAGACTGAATCTTCTGATGAGATTGAACAATTACTACGTGATAAATTAAAAAACATTGATTTATCTTCTCGTGTCACTAATTTGGATTTACAACCCCAACCTATTTTATCTGCAAAAGAAGAAGATTTTATTAGCAAACAAGCAAGACATGATTTTTCTGTAAGTAGAATTAATACTAAATGGGCTGATAAACCTATTCAACGTATGTATTACTATAATAGGCCCACTCCTATTGATGTTTTAAATGAAGAACGGAAATATGATTTTAATAACAGTTATAACAGTCGTGAAATTTATGAATGGAATATTGATGATTTTAATGATAAACAGATTTTCACTATTGTGCACAGAATATTAATATATAGAACTATTTGCAAGGTTAATAAAAATACTGATAAAGATATTGCTAATATGATTATTGCTGGTTTTACTGGTCAATTAAAAGGCTGGTGGGATAATTTTTTAAACCAAGAACATAGAACTACGATTATGAATACAACTACGGTACATACTGTAGCAGGCGAATTAGCTTATGCCACCACTGAGGTTAGTACTTCTGAAGGCCAACTACGGTCTAATGTTGTTTATACTTTAGTTACAACAATGGTTGAACATTTTTGTGGTCGTTGGACTGATGAAGCCGAAATAATTAGAACTACTTTACAAAATTTACGGTGTAGACAATTGTCTGATTTTAGATGGTATAAAGATGTTTTCTTGAGTAGAGTTATGGAATTGCATGATTGTAGCCATGAACATTGGAAGTCTAAATTTATTGATGGATTGCCTTCTATTTTTGCTGAACGTGTTAGAAAAACCCTTCGTGGTACTGACACCAAGATTTCTTATGAAAAACTTACTTATGGAAAATTTATCAGTGTTTGTACTCAAGAAGGTTTAAATATTTGCAATGATATTAAAATGAATTATCATATTAAGAAAAATAGATTGAATGAAAAACAGCAATTGGGTGAATTTTGCGATCAATTTGCTATTGATATGCCTATTTCTACAAGGAAAAAGAAAGTTTATCCTTATAAAGAAAAGTTTTATAGAAAACCTCGCAAGATTAAGCATCGGGATTTATCCAAAAATGACTTGAAAGAATTTCTTAAAAAATTCAGGAAATTATATAAAAGAAAAGTTGGGAAAAAAGATTATAAAAAGAATGTTAAATGTCATAAATGTGGCAGATTTGGTCACTATGCTAATGAGTGCAAAACTGAGGAAAAAAATTAAACAATTAGATCTGGATGACAAGTTGAAAGATTCTTTGTGTAAAATTCTTCTAAATTCAGAACATGATTCTTCTTCTTCTTCTAATTCTGTTAGACATGATTCTGGTTCATCAGATTCTATTAATAATCATGTATGTGTTTTAGAAAATGAAGATTTATATACAAATTCTGATAGATCTTTTTCTGATGATAAATGTGAACCCTGTCAAAAGGGTTTGTCTTGTGAGAAAGATGATAATCTTTATAATTTGCTTTCTAATTTCCAAGATTTGAATGTTTCTGTGATTGATGATGATAAGATATTTGATATTTTGAAAACTGTTAAAGATAAAGATTTAAGAAATAAAATTTTTGATACTGTTTTTGAGGAAGGTTCTACCAGTAATAAACTAGATGAAAAATCTACTGATATTATTAGACAACCTGCCTATTATTCTATGTTCGATTTAAAACAAATTTTAAAATCAAAAATATCTAATTAAAAAGGAAATTACTACTTCTGATTTACAGCAAGAAATTAATATTTTGAAAGAAGAAATTATTCATTTGAAAAACCAAAACAAAAGTTATGACAAAAGGATTTCTAGTTTAGAGGATAATAGAACTTTTGATTTACTTTTACAAGCTAATGAACCTAATGAAAATGGTAAAGATGTTTTGTTAGCACCATATTTGAATTTGGATGATAGTTTCCTAAAAAATATTAGATTTGATAGTAACAGTGAATTTTTACAGAAGCTTAGCATTATTACTTCACAAAAATTTTATATTAATATTACTTTACACATAGATTATAATTTCAGAAAAGAATTTATTGCTCTATTTGATAATGGTGCTGATGTAAATTGTGTACAGGAAGGGATTATTCCTTCTAAATATTTTCATAAAACAACTCATTGTTTAAGATCTGCTAATGGTAGTAAAATAAAATTACGTTATAAATTACCTGAAGCATTTCTGTGTAATAATGGTGTTTGTTTACCACAAAGTTTTATGATTATTGAGGATATTTCTTGTCCAATTATTTTAGGTGTGCCTTTTATGAACGCTATTTTCCCTTTGAAATATTGGGACAATAGTAAATTAATTGGTACTTATAAGAATAAGGATTTTCAATTGAATTTTATTACTAAACCATTTATAAAAACTATTAATCAGATTGTTGATAAACTAGTTTTAAAAAATCAGCAAATAGATTTTATTAAACAAGAAATTTCTTTAATAGAAATAGATGTTATTTTGAAAAATCCTAAATTACAGAAAAAGATAAATTTACTAAAAAACCAGTTTATTTTAAATATATGTGGTGATCATCCTAGTACCTTTTGGAATAGAAAAAACATGTTGTTACTTTACCTTATGAAGATTCTTTTGATGAATTAAATATTCCGACAAAGGGCAGACCTTGTCAAATGAATTCTGATTATTTAGAACTTTGCAAAATTGAAATTGATAATTTGTTAAAAAAGAATTTGATTAGACATTCGAGTTCTGCATGGTCTTGTACTGCCTTTTATGTTAATAAACATGCTGAACAAGAAAGAGGTGTTCCCCGATTAGTCATTAATTATAAACCTCTTAACAAAGTTTTAAAATGGATTAGATATCCCATTCCCAATAAAAAAGATTTATTAGATAAATTACATGATGTAATTATTTTTTCTAAATTTGATTTAAAATCTGGATATTGGCAAATTCAAATTTCTGAGTCTGACAAAAACAAGACGGCTTTTAATGTCCCTATGGGTCAATTTGAATGGAATGTTATGCTCTTTGGATTAAAAAATGCCCCCTCTGAATTTCAAAAAATTATGAATAATATTTTTATTTCTTATACCAATTTTATTATTGTTTACATTGATGATATTTTGGTATTCTCTAAAAATGTTGAAACACATTTTAAACACTTAGAATTATTTCAAAAAATTGTTATTCAGAATGGTCTAGTTATTTCTAAACCAAAGATGTTTATTTTTCAAACAAATGTTAGATTCTTAGGTCATAATATTAAAAAAGATAAAATTAGCCCTATAAATAGGAGTATTGAATTTGCTTCTAAATTTCCTGATGTTTTAACAGATAAAACTCAGTTACAAAGATTTTTAGGAAGTTTAAATTATATTTTTCCTTTTGTTAAAGATTTGGCTACAGATACTGCTATTTTGTATGATAGATTAAGAAAAAATCCTGAGGCATGGAGTGATTTACATACCAGTGCTGTTAAAAAGATTAAACTAAAAGTTAAAGAATTGCCTTGTTTAACTCTGGCTAATCCAAACTGGATCAAAACTGTGGAAACAGATGCTTCTGAGATTGGCTATGGTGGTATTTTAACCCAATATTCTCCTAATGACAAAAAAGACTTTATTGTGCAATTTTATTCTAGTAAATGGAATACTAGCCAAAAGAATTATGCTACTACAACAAAAGAAATTTTAGCTATTGTTAAATGTGTTTTAAAATTCCAAACTGATTTATATAATCAAAAATTTGTTATAAAAAATAGACTGCCAATCTCCTAAATTTATGTTTAATAAAGACTGTAAGCATAATGTTTCAAAATAAATGTTTGCAAGGTGGCAAGCCTTATTAGCCCCTTTTGATTTTGAAATACAATACAAAAAGGGAATTGAAAATAGTTTGCCTGATTTTCTTACCAGGGAATATCTGAATTTACTATTTTATGAACAGGATGCACCCGAACTGGTCCGGGTCCTCAAATCGATGAAGAGCCCGAGGAGTACAAAATCAGAATAGATTTTAGTCTTTGGGCCAGATTCCAAGCTCTAGCAGATTAATTGGAGGAATTTCCACTCCAGGAGCGTCGTCTTCAACAGCCGGCAATGCCGGTATTCGACCCTCCTTTGAAGATTATCAAAATTACTTAAATTTTATCAATGCTAGCAATACTGAAACTACTGGGGGTAACAATGTTACCATTCAACCCACCTCAGTTGAGGATCCTACAAATGAAGATTCCTTTGTCTTAATTATTGGCAAAAATGATAAAGAGATTTTCTGCACCAATCCTAAAAAGGAATTGATTTTACATGTTGATCCAAAAGATTTTCAATGGAAGACTAATCCGTGGGTCGTGATGAAATGTTATTTAAGCAATGCATTATTTCCAATGCAAACTTATAAGACAAGATTACATTATGAAATGATTTTAACTACTACAGGGTCTGTGGAGATTACCCACAATAATACAGGTGGGCCCAATAAGTCATGTTTTACCTATTCTAAGATTATTATCAAAAAATTAATTTTGCCAGAAGAATGGGGATTAAGTACCCTAAAAGATTCCCAATACACTCATCCTATTGTCAAAACTAGTGTCAATTTTAATTATTGGGACTATGTTGATGCTTTTACAAAAACTTTGTATTATGAGAATGATGACCACAAACATTCTTGGTTCATCAAAATTTGTCCTCAGATTTTCAAAGCCACCGTAATTCGTACCTGGTTTGTCAAATGGTGGTCTTTTTTCGGACCTTCTAATTCTATCCTACCCACATTCTTTTTAGATCAATATACTTTATGGCTTGAGGCAACCCCAAAGATTTCTGAACTGGAATGAGAAGACCGACTTTTTCCAGGAACACCATTAATGAATTTCTTTATGGAATTTTCTATTCCCTGGATCTTCAAATGGACTATTGAAATTACTTCAGATTCAGAAAGTATGCCTTGCATTTGTAGATTATTTCATACTAAATTTTGGTCAAAATTGATACAAAAAGACCAAAGTGGAAAGCTTTACGGGCAAGATCTAATAAATGAGATTGGTGAAGCCATAATTAAATATGGTAGATTTGATAGAATCAAGATTCCAGAAGAAGAAAGTCATTTTGCCAAAATGACTAAAAAATTACAGATTAAAAAAGGGGAATTGTTGTCCCAAGAAGAATTTGTTGCTGCTTACATGGAACAAGTTAAAAAGGATATTTAGCAACAATTTGGAACAGATGATGATTCCATGCCGGAAAATTCCGGAGAAGATAATTTTTTTAATGATGCTCAAAGTTTATCCTTTTCATTTGTCCAAATAAAGTTTTTACTACTTTTATACTAGTACTAATTTTTTTTAAGAAAAAAAAGAGAAAGCAATCATGTTAGAGGAATATGTTCACGAGAATACCGTGACAGGGCCAGATTTTCATAAACAAATTTCAAAATTAAAAAAGTAAACTGAAAAAGAAGTAAAAAAAGTTCAATATCTACTATATATATATATATATATATCAAAAATAATTTTAATCAAAAAATCTTCAATTATTATATATTTCTCATCCTAGAAATCAAAATCTTAACCCAAATATATAAAACGATTACTTTTTTTCATTCGTATAACCAACTCCACTATATATACAATTCTTTTCTTAAACTAACATATAGATACGGATAACTTGATTTCACATGTCTTGAGTTTGTAGTTTTTTAAACAATTATTAACAAGACTAATTCTAAGGTTAGAGTGATGCTTCATTGGGGTGATAAGATTTTGCATGAAGTTGTATATGTGAGATAATGTATTTCGTCTATAGTGGCCCAATTATTTTCATTAACTATCAAATATGATCATTTGCAAAGTGTATTAAGAAAAAAAATAGGTATTCGTGATCTGGAAGATGTAGTGGTTATCTCTTATGGATATCCAAGTTATTTTACATCTGATGGACACGCCATATTTTGTTTAACTCGTATTTGGAATGACAATTCTTTATTTTTATTTCTTCACAGTTTGGAAACATTTTCTAAATGCATTGATATACAGATACTTGAAATGTATGCGATAGTTCAATGATGTCCTTTCATTCATGAACCCACTGAGTGAGTTTGATCTTTCTGAATATATATTCTTCCAGTGGTCAAGTCGAACAACAATTTATGGGATTGACCGGAAACCAATTAATTTTTCTAGCTTCGGTACTCAATTTGACGGTGTGAATCAAACATACTATCAACATTTCGCCCCGTTTGAGTGAATATGGACCATGATGCTGGTCCAAGCAATGCATGTAGTGAACCACCTTCTTCACCGACGGAGGCTATGGATATGTAATACACTTGTTTTTTCGATATAATTCAATTACTCTTTTTTGTATTTCGTGTATTGATTTATTTTAATTTTGAAGGTTTAATGAATGTGGAGGTGCTGTCACTCAATTCACACAAGTAGTTGAGATCAATGACGATGAACTATATGATGCAGCTGTTTATGAACCTTTACAAGATGATTCGACCGATGACAAATAAAAATGACTGATGATGATGAAGATGTTCATGTAGAGATTGTACAATATTAAAAAACTTAAGAAAGAAGTATCAAAAACTCCCCCGAACTTGGCGCAGATTATTAGTTTCGTCCCTAAACTATTGACAGGCTTAAAAACACTACTCAACTTGACAAGCTAAGCTTAAATACACCCCTCCCATGACACATGGCATACAAATGCCAACAATTTATTTAAGCGCGTGAAAAGGTAAAAAAAAGCCACATTAGCCTTAATTTTTTGAGAAAAGTATCAAAAACACACCCGAACTTGGTGCGGATTATTGGTTTCGTCCTTGAACTATTGACAGGCTTATAAACATCACTCAACTTGATAAACTATGCTTAAATACATCCCTCCCATGCCACATGGCATAGCAAGTGATCTTTGGTGCATTTATGCATCCAATAGCCAAAATAACCCATGTTCATAATATAGTTTGAGAGCAAATTCTTATAGTTTAATTCATTTTTAGAATACTTGTATATGAATATAGCTAACCAACATGATTAGACACTTTAAATACAAAATCAAATATCTAATCACCCCTACAGAAATTCTGTACAAAAAGATATGCCCAAAATACCAACAGCAATCCATGTAGAATTTTCAAAATAAAATCTGGGCAGCACCTTGTACTTCATCACCCTTTTTCGAGAAGATAAAAGCAAAACTGGGGTTTAGAGCCTAAATAAAAGTTATAGCCCTAATCCATAAGTCTCAACAAAGCAACAAATTCATAATAAGATCAAGAAATTATCACAGTGCGATCATCTCTAACGGTCATCTCCTACTTCTCTATCTCACACTGTTCATCTCCGGTCAGTTCTAAATGGCTTCACCGCCGCCGGTGAAGCTCCCCGAACCTATCCAATTTTTACAGTACGATGGTTGGCTGTTCACGGCCTAGCTGTGGCCACCGAATATAGATCAACAAACATCGCCAGCTAATGACACTCTAAATCTGCAAAAAACTACGGCAATTTCAAGTGAAGCTGGTTCGATTTGTCTCACTACCGAGGAAATAAAAATTTTTCAAAAAATCAATTATCTTCAAAGTCATGGATTGATTCAACTAAAAGGAATTGGAGGAAATGAATCCTCATCAGGACAACATACAGTCCAAATTTCAGAAGAAAAAATTGATATCAGTGTGCACAATGAAGAGGCGCAATCTGAAAGAACAGCCGCAACACCTTCGTCGGTCCGCCCTCAAATTCGAACCAACTCCGGCGAGATTCGATCCATTGTACCATCTGGGGTTTGTTCGCAAACACCTGAAGCAGCTATAGGAACAACGTTCACCGGAAAAACCATCTCCGGCGAAGAGAGAGTGGTATTTGCCGGAGCTCCGGCGTCCCAAATGGAACAAAAACAATGCCAAGTTGTTCAACATGATGAGGAGCACCACTCAAGCACCAAGCTTCAGTTCGAATCATTACCAGCAGCTTCGAATTTCCAGTCAACCGCTGACAACAATGGTGTCGCCAGAACTACGGTAACCCAAATTGATCAAATTGAATGCCAAAATGATCTGTATGTCGAGGTACATCTTCCAGGACCGGAGTGCCATTTCGAATCAACACCAGGAGCTTCGAATTTACCTTCCAACCCTGACAATCATGGAGTCGCCGGAGCTCCGGAGATCCAATGGAGGCACAATCAATGTCAACAGGTAGGCAACAATGTGGAGAGGACTCCCAGCCATACTGAATGCCTCGAATTACAACCAAAAAGCTCAAATTCGAAAAGTCGTCAAGACGACTGTCAAAGTGGGCTTGCCGGAGTTCTACTGAATCAATTGCAGCAACAAACAGACCAAAATGTTCATATTGGTGTTACAATCCCAACAAAATATCCAGGTTATAGTGAAACTTCCCCAAAAAGCTCAAATTCGAAAAGTCGTCAAGACGACTAAAGGAGGGAAGAACACTGTGCTGCAGATGAGGAAGTGAACCTGCCTCAGGACAAGGCTCAACTGCATGGACTTGTCTCTCAAACTACAAATGATGAACATAATCAGGAACATGTGAGAAATAATTCGATTACAGGTGACAAGGCTACAGGAAGTAACCACAGCTTCCAGAATTTCAGACTGTCTGCACAAGGAGCAACAGGTAAGTCTCTTAACTTGACTACTCATAATAATCATGATATTATTCATAACAACTTTGTGCTGCAGCATATAGAATTGGATAATATTCAAGATTGTGGTGAGCTGAACATGGCTAAAGTTGATATAAATGATCAACCACCTAGTACTCAAACAGCTGCTGCTGAGATAACTAAGTTAAAAGGCAAGGGCCAAGTTCAAGAACACCAGGATACTGTCCAACAGCAGTCTCATAACCAAGCCAAACATACTCCATACATTCCCAATAACCAACCTTTGGTAGTTTCCAACAACTTTGAACCTGTGAAAACCAAGGCTGGTAGAATTGATCCCACTAGAACCCAAGTTAATAGAACCAACCTAACTGTCCCTAATTCTATTAATCATGTGATACCTCAAGCCTGGGCTAACATTAGAAACAAGCCGCCTAGCCACACAAATCCTAACCTGGCCCCTCCTAACCCTGTCATCCCCCACACTTTAGCTACCAAGTTGAGAGCACAGGAGGCTATGAAAGCTGATGATATTGATATTACTCCTCCAAAAATCACAACAAAACAGGGATATCCTGCTGTGGTGTTTACAAAAGAAGACTTCATGGTGAATCTAGTCACTGACTGTAGGTATACACTAATTGGCAAATTCACCAACACCATGCCTAAGATGGAAATCATCAGAAAGGAATTCATCATTCAAACTGAACTTAGAGGAGGAGTGAAACTTACTCACTTTAACTCTAGACACATCTACATAGACTTGGACAATGAATATGACCATTCTACTGTATGGTCCAAAGGGAAAATGCATATCAATGGGCAGCTGATGAGACTTCAATTATGGACTCCCACCTTCAAGCCAGAAGAAGAAACCCCTCTGGTCCCTATTTGGGCTATATTACCTGAGCTACCATGGCATTGTTATAGGCTTAAAGTAGTAACCCCTTTACTATCCCCTATTGGCAAGGTTTTGTTCTTGGACTTGGCCACATACAAAAAAACTAGGGGTAGTGTGGCCAAAGTCAAAATCCAAATTGATCTAACTAAACAAAGACCCCAGCACATCTGGATGGGCTTTGATGAAGATGAAAATGGAGATGGCAGGTGGCAATCCATTCAATATGAGGGAATGCCAGACTACTGTCCTTACTGCAAGCATCAGGGTCACACCTTACAAGTTTGTACTGTTAAAAAAAGAGATGAGGAGAATAAGAAAAAGAATGATCAAGAAGAGGAGGTCAGGAACACAGACAGGATCATCACTGATAAGAGAAAGGCTCTGCAACCTGCTACTGATCAGCACAAGGAAACTCAGCACCAAGAAGACCAACACATTAAGGAACAACAAAACACTAACAAGGCTGAAACTGAAAAAAGAAATCAAGAGCATACAGGGTGGCAAATCCAAAGGAGAAGAGGCAAGAAAGATGGGCAACACCAACAGCATCAAACACAGCAGCAAAAAACACAAGTATACAGGTCAAAAGGGGAAGGTTCAGTACCTCATCAACACAATGGAACCAACAGCAATGATGAAAGAAACCAGCAACAGTCAGGTATGCCTAATAACTCCAAAGTTAATAGTTGTAATGTCCAAACTTGTAATGTTGAATCTAGAGTCCAGACTCAACCCCCCTTTCTCCAAAAAATAGTACATTCCACTTCCCATAATCCCACTCAGCAGGTTGGAACTAGCAGATCTGCAGACAATGAAAAAGATCAAAATATTACTGCCAGAGAAGAACCAAGTTCTGGCTTGAATACTGTTGAAGGCAACAATGTCAAAAGCACAGGTATTGACTTACCAATCCCACACCCCCATGGCTCCCCCAATAATTTAAATGTGTTAAACAATTTTATTGTGCTGGCTGAAGAAGTCTGTGGGGTTGAGGAAGGGGCAAGTCAGGAGAAAATTACTAACATGCAGGAAGGGGATACCAGGGGGAGGGAACCTCTGTTGGTTGACCCTAGGAAAGACTATAAAGCCAATGCAACCACTCATCCAAATACTAGCAGGTCTAGGGTACAAGAACAGCAAATTGATACCCAACAAGAAGATGAGATCAGAAGGAACAAGCCTAATGATACAATACAGGGTAAGGTGGCTAATATTCAGGCCAATAAGGGTCAGAGGCAACAAACTGAGGTACAGGCTGCTGAACCAAATATGGGAAAGAATCAAACTCCTAATATCAGTATAACAAACAACAGTATACATTCTCAGACACTCAACAACAAGGCCACATTATCTCTAAGCAAGAAGAAAAGGGATGCTATTAACAAGAAACTTATCCAGGAGAGACAATCAGAGCAAACAAGTGAGAACTATGTCCTGATACCAGAACAAGCAGTAATCCAGATGCAGTCTGCAGAACAGAGTAAACTTAGTCAGAAAACCATATCAGATGGTTTTGAAGAGGAGTACACAGTTACTGACCATGACACACCTCTGCAAATTTATGATGTATCCAATGAGAGGCAGGAGCTTAGTAAAGAAGACAATACAGAAAACTTATCTGATGAATATAGGGTCACTCATTCTGAAGATGAGGAAGACCCTGACCAATGGGAGGATGAACAACAGGAAAACCAATTAGAGACATTCAGATCTAATATGGCAGCCTTATTGTAGAAGGAAACTCAGCAAGAAAAGGAGAAGAAAGAGCCACCTTCCAAAAGTAAGCAGGAAAGGAAGAGGAGTAAACAAAGCTTAATCAGCAGATCAGATAATGTTGCAGTCAAAAGCAACATCAACACAAGGTCTAAATCCTACAAGTTATGATGATCAACACACTCTGTTGGAATGCAAGGAGTATTGATACTCAAGGAGCCTTAGACAGACTACAAAGGTTGAAAGACTATCACAAGCTCTCTATGATTGCAGTGCTGGAACCTTTCTCCAACAAATCTCAACTCCACTTCTACAGAATTCAGTTAGGTATGGATAATGCCATATCTAATCCCAACAACAAAATATGGCTATTTTGGAACAAAGACTGTGTGTGCAATCTTGTGGATCAGGATGAACAACAGCTTACCTGTAAGATCAGACATGCAGCTTGGCCTAAACAATATCTCATTACCTTTGTATATGCCAAATGCAAAGAATACATGAGAAGAGAATTATGGGACAAGATGCTACAATTCTCTGATATGGAAGAACCTTGGTGCACCATTGGAGACTTCAATGTAATTACTCATGTTGAAGAGAAGATGGGGGGCCAACCTTACAACATGAAGAAGAGCCTTGATTTCATTAGTGTCATAGAAGCTTGTGGACTCATTGATCTTGGTTTTCATGGACAACAATTCACATGGTGCAACAAGAGAGATGCAGATGCCAGAATATGGAAGAGACTTGACAGGGCCATGGTCAATGATGCTTGGTTGGAGGTCATGCCTGTGAGCATTCTTAATCACTTGGCCTCTACAGGTTCTGATCATTGCCCTCTCCTGATGGAATGTACTGAAAGACAAAGTCATACTATCAAATATTTCAAGTTTTTACACTGCTGGGTTGAGAATGAAAACTTCATTGATACTGTAAGATCTTATTGGGAAAGACCTGTGGATGGAAATTCAATGAGGACTTTCCAACAAAAACTGAAAAGAGTCTCTAATACCCTTAGCCACTGGTCTAGAAATCAATATGGTGATATATTTGCTTCAGTCAAACAGTTTGAGGAACAGGTGATACAAGCTGAAGAGAATATCATCAAAGATAATTCTGAGGATAATAGAGCCAAGCTAAATCAGATAAATGCCCAGTACATCAGGTATTTGAAGATAGAGCAGTCCATTTTGAAGCAGAAAACTCAATTGCAATGGTTCAAAGATGGAGATGCCAATACCAATTATTTCCATGCCATCATCAGAGGGAGAAGAAGAAGGTTGTTCATCCATCAGATCAGTGATGAACAAGGAAACTCTATCCAGGGTGATGACAATATTGCAAGTGCAGCTTGTGCACACTTTGAGAAACTCTTTACTGCTGAGGAGAAACATATAAATGAAGATGTGATTAAATGCATCCCAAAGATAGTTACTGATCAGCAGAATGAACTACTACAATCCATACCTACAAAGGAGGAGCTAAAAGAGGTAGTATTTTCTATGAGTCCTACTTCAGCTGCAGGGCCAGATGGCATGAGTGGCAAGTTCTTTCAATCATGTTGGGATATCATTAGTGATGATCTGCTGAAGCTAGTGCAACACTTCTTCAATGGACACTGTATTCCTAGGTACATATCTCATGCATGTTTGGTTCTACTTCCTAAAACTGAGCACCCCAACAAACTGTCAGAGTACAGGCCCATCTCCCTCAGCAATTTCACTAGCAAGATCATATCTAAACTACTCTGTCTCAGACTTGCTCCTATTCTACCTCAGCTCATTTCAGATAATCAGTCAGGATTTGTTAAAGGTAGGAGCATATCAGAAAATATAATGCTGGCACAGGAAATTATTCACAACATTAAGAAACCCAATGTAGGGGACAATGTAGTGATTAAGTTGGATATGGCTAAGGCATATGACAGGGTCTCCTGGTCCTTCACTTGTATGGTCATGAGAAGGATGGGATTTGGAGAAGTCATTATTGATATGGTGTGGAGGATCATGTCTAACAACTGGTATTCAGTCATCATCAATGGGGTAAGGCATGGATTTTTTCATTCCACAAGAGGTCTCAAGCAAGGAGACCCCTTGTCACCTGCCTTATTCATTATAGGAGCAGAAGTACTATCCAGGATGCTGAATAATCTTAACCAACACTACCTATATACTGGATTTCACATAGAAAGAAAGGGCCCCCAAGTGAACCACTTGAGCTTTGCAGATGATGTAATCATCTTCACTGCTACCAACAACTTCTCCATGACTCTTATTACCAAGACTTTGAAGGTTTATGAAACAACTTCAGGCCAGCTAATCAACAAGGACAAGAGCCAGTTCATGCTTCCTCTTAATACCAATCCAGATGTTATTGATAGGATAAGCAGGATCACAGGCTTCAAGTGGACACATGGTCCCATTACTTACCTGGGCTGTCCACTCTACATTGGAAGGCAGAGAATCATTTACTATACAAGTATGGTGTCCAAAGTTTTAAGCAAAATCAGAGGATGGCAGACTAAAGTGTTGGGCTATGGAGGCAGAGCAACATTGGTGAAATCAGTGCTGCAATCACTACCAATCCACTTGCTGTCTGCAATCAGACCTACTGCTACCACTATGAATCAGATCAGGGGCCTTATAGCTGACTTTTTCTGGGGGTGGGACAAGGAGAAGAAGAAATATCATTGGGCATCATGGGAGACCCTCAGCTATCCTGTGGAAGAAGGGGGTATTGGTATGAAGAAAATACAAGATGTGTGCTTAGCTTTGCAATACAAACAATGGTGGACCTTCAGGTCTAAGAAGACTTTATGGGGAGAATTTCTGAAGGCTAAGTACTGCTAGAGGGCTCATCCTGTGATAAAAAAATGGTACACAGGTCAGTCTATTATGTGGAAGCACATGATGGCTAATAAAATTGATATTGAGCCACATATACACTGGCACATCAACTCAGGTACAAGTAGTTTCTGGTGGGATGATTGGTTGGGTATTGGCCCCCTAGCTTACCATAACAACCATCTACCTAGACTCAACAATACTAGAGTATCTGAATATATTGAGAATGGGGAGTGGAATATGCAGAAAATCAGAAAATATGCCCCACCTCAGCTGGTGCAGCAGATACTAGACACTGAGATAGACTATCACCCTAACACAGCTGATCAAGCATGCTGGAAGTTGACTTCACATGGCAACTTTACTTTTAATTCAGCATGGGAATTAGTTAGAAAGAAAAGAGCCAAGACCCTGACTGATAGGTGCACTTGGCACACTAACATTCCATTCAAAGTGTCTTTTCTACTATGGAGAGCTCTGAGACAGAAACTCCCTACTAATGATAAACTTGTCCAATTTGGAATAGTACCAGCAGCATGTTCTTGTTGTTACACGCCAGGATTGGACAATGTAGATCACATATTTGCTTCAGGAAATTTTGCCAAGCATATTTGGCAACACTTCTCTAGATCATGGGGGATAATGCAAGGGTCCTGCTCACTGAGAAGCATACTAATGAAGTGGTGGACTGCCAAGTCCAGTAATGAGGCTCAGAAGCTCATGTTGCAGGCCACTCCTATCTTTGTATGTTGGCATATATGGAAGAATAGATGTGCAAGTAAGTATGGAGGAAAGAAATCTAGTACTATTAGAGTTAAATTCTCCATAGTCAAGGACCTTTACATGCTGATACACAATGCTTTCCCCTACATTAAGTGGCCACAGAGCTGGAAGGAACTGGTCCCTATGATAGAACAGTGTCAACAAGACATGAGAGTGTCCAAAGTTATGTGGATCAGACCTCCATCTTCCATTGTGAAATTGAATACTGATGGGAGTACATTAGACAACCCTGGGAAAATTGGAGCAGGGGGAATACTAAGAGACCACAATGGTAACTTAATATATGCCTTTGCAACTCCATTGGGAATGGGTACTAATAACCAAGCAGAGGTGCAGGCAGCAACTATTGGCCTCACTTGGTGTATTCAACATGGACATAATAGAGTGATATTGGAAGTTGATTCTCAACTATTGACTAAGTGGTTGAAACAAGACCTTAAGCCACCTTGGAGCATTCACAGATATGTTACAAAGTTACAATCCCTGGTCCAACAATTGGAATTCTTTCAGTGTAAACATATATTCAGAGAAGCAAACCATCCTGCAGATACCTTATCAAAATGCAGCCACAGGTTCAAGGATACACAACACTTCTACAACATCCAGCAGCTACCACAGGAAACAAAAGGTTACATCAGGATGGACAAGCTAGGAATGGCAAGTTTCAGAAGGAAAACTCTGAAAAGAATCAAACTACCCTCTTGACTGATCTCATTCCCAATGTATAATAGACTACTTACCTGTAATTTGTTTCACTTCTTCTTATTCCACCTAGTTATTTCCTATTGTAAGGGGATAGTCTCCCTTGTTTATTGCTTCAGTAGAAATAAAAACACAATGCTAGAAGTAAAGCAGGGAATTCAGCAGATACAAACATCATCCACAAGAGGAGTTGCAATCACTCACAGCATCTTGGAGTTCAGAAGATACAGCAATAACACTACAACTACAACATTTATATCTAAGCTTCAGCAGGGCAACATGTGCAGGGTGAGTTGCACCATGTGGACCTGTCCAAAGCCTGGAAGCGTTAGGCGAGCAACATTGAAAAATTCAGCTGCCTTAAGTCTAAAGAGAATGCATTTTGCCTTTTGGAACTTCCAACTTGGGCAAAAAGCCTTCAAAATTTGCAGGGATAAAGAAAAGGCCATATATGCAAACATCATGAAGTTTCAGGTCAAAAGGATAATTGAAGACGTTAGTCGAGCGACTTGGAAAAAGATAATAGTCTCCAAAGTTCTTACTGAGGTCCCTTCCTTTTTCCTAGTTTGTGCAAGCCTTGTTTTGTTTGTTTTTGGTTGTTGTATTATTTCAGGTCCCTGGAGTGATGTATCAACATTCTTTAACAACAAATACATAGAGAAAAGCACAAATACAACTTCCAACCACCCTGCAACATCTAAGCTTCAGCAGGGCAGCATGTGTAGGGTGAGATGCAGCATGTGGACCTGTCCAAATGGCTCCAATCTTTGTAGGGTTTTACAAAATAATATATTGACAAGGCCCAAGAAGTTTCAGCCCAAACGGACAATTGGAGGCATTAGGCGAGCGACATCGAAAATTTCAGCTGCCTTAAGCCTAAAGGGAGGGCCTTTTTTCCAACTTGAAAAAAAAAATCTCCAAACCTTGCAGAACTAAAGAAAGGGCTGTTTGGATATATCTCAAGAAGTTTCAACTCAATCGGATAATTGGAGACGTTAGTCGAGCGTCGTTGAAAATTCTGACAGACTCCAAAGCACTCTTGGAAGAACTTTCTTTTTTGATAGCTGGTGCAAATTCTTTTTTGCTTTTGGTTGTTTGTTGTATTGTTGCAGGTTGCTGGATTGATTCATCACCATATAATCCCACCAACTTATTCACCATTTCATATTCTGAACTGAGGAGACAACAACCTGGCAGCTTAGGAATTCACCAACACACAAACACAACTCTCATGCCAAATTCCTTGATGAAGCACCTGCAACAGCTCTCTTACACCTCAAGATTCCTGGAGCCCCTTGCTATGTCCACTTGTTATGTGCAGGAACAGAAACATGCAACAACAAGCAGTCGAACAAATCAGCTAAGAAGGAAAGAAGAAGCTGTATACAGGCACATCAAACAGCAACACTGGATCCTTCCAAAGTGCAAGCCACCTTCAGTCAAACTTTTAAGCCAGGGATGCATCACCAGCATTATGATTCAGTCCTTTTTCTTCCACAACAATAGCCCCAGAAGCAGCATTAGACAACTTCAACAACTTCACCCTGCAACTCAGAAGGACCATCTACAATTCTTGTTAGCATGTTGTCTTGTTTTTGTGGACATGTGCAGGTACTTTAATGAGCTGAACACTTCAAAGGAGCTTATCACTCTCTCTTTGGAGGCAACAAGAAGCTGTGTACAGTTCCACAAAGAGTCAAACAGAGGGAGACAACCTTGTACTCAAAGCCCATCCTGGTTGACACATAAGGTACCTTCAAAGGAGCTGATCAACTCCCCTTTGGAGGCAACTAGAAGCTGCCTACAGGACTGCAACAACCCTCACAGCTCCCATACTTGTGTGGCTCTTTGGTTAATTATTTGTGCAGGTACACAAAGTCTCAGAAAAAGGGAGACAACAACCACACATGCAAGGGCCTCACCTACTCCAATCACCTCTCCATGCATACCAGATGCATTCCATCAACATCTGCAACAGCTCCACCAACTTGCAGCAGACAAGGAACAAATACAAGCTAATAGTACTGGTTACAGCAGCTTGCACACTTCTTTGGTTGTATGTTTTGTTGGTTTTGTTTGGCTATGCAGGTACTCCAAGAAGCTGAACCTGATCCAACAAGCAACCTAATCACAAAGGAAGAAACAAGGAGATGCACATTTGCTTGTTTGTGTATTTCTCTGTTGTTGGTTGTCTATGCAGGTATCTCAAATCCAAAAGAGGGATCTACAACAAGCATATTACCAATTCAGCTACAGAGGCAACAACAAACTGGTTACAGGACTGCAGCAAGCTTCACTGCTTGCTTCCTTGGTTATCTATATGTGCAGATCCACATACCAGGAGCTCTCAAGCACCCTCCAACATCCTCCACTACATGCAGCAAACATACCAAATTATTTGGATCCCCTTGCAGGTACAAGGCAGCAGCAGTTCTACTCCATAACAATAGCCACAAGCAAAGCTACTACAGCTTCAATTTGCAGCAAGCAATAAGCTTTTTCAAGGCCTTCCTCAACAACTCCAAGGATGCTGGTTGCTACAACTCAATATACTTACGCTACCTTCATCCTCCTTAGCTGATATATGCTCAATCCTGAAGTGGATGCAACCTTCCATTGGGACTTACCTGTTATGACAAGACTAAAAAGGGCAAAGATGAAAAGAATTTTCCCACCCCATGCGAGACAGAAGGTTCATATACTTGTTCTTTTTTCAATTTAGCTATGTATGGTACGTAGCATAGTTGAATAGGACTAGTGTAGAATACTTTCTTATTTTCTCATGGAAGGGGAGAGTCTCCCTCATTTATGCTTTATTAGCCGAATTGTACCGGGAGAAGTCCTCTCATAGGTTTACTGCTTTCTAGTTATAGTTAGCCCTTTTTTTATTTGTTTCGGGGATGAGTTAGCCGACCTTAATAGGTTAGCTGACTTATGAACCACCATAGGATTGGAGGTAAGGTTTATGTCCCCCTCCTTGTATTTTTACTTTTGTTATTTATGTTAAGGCTTGGGGGTGTTGCTCAACCCCTGACTGTGCACGAGAGGTGGGAGCCTCGTGTAGGGTCTGTTCCCAAAAAAAAAAAAAAAAAAAAAAACAAAAAAAAACAAAGCAACAACCAAGTTTACAACACTACTTCCTCCGTTTTAATCTGTTAAATCTCTAAACAAGCTGTTAACAAGAAAAAGAACCTCAATCTTACCTTAGGTGTGAAGAAACCACGACAAAACACTCCTTCTTAGCTGATTTGTAGCTCAAACTGAAGGCAACGCAACGTGCAACACCTTTCTCTTCACGAGCTTTGGAATTTGGGACTCGAATTTGGGTCAAAAATGACTTTTCTTAGCCTAGGAGTTCTCTCTCTCACCCTCTAAAATGTTCTAGAAAGTTATGTTCTGAAAATGAAGAGATAAGGCTGAACTTATCCTTTAAATATTAGGGGAAATGGTCTTGACCCGACTTGGAATCGGGTTGGGCCCAAAATCGCTACCCAGCTTGACCTTTCTTCCTTAAAACATGCATAACGTTTCATCCCAATGTCATATATGTGTCCACTACCTATGGTTGGAAATTTATTTCAATTATCTACAACTTTCAATTTATGAGTTTTCCCAAATTTCCAAATGCTAATGGGTTTATGGCCTCCCGAAGTCAAATTATCTGAAAACGTAGCTAAAAAATAACATTTTTTTCTTCTTAAAAGAAAATTGAGGTGTTACAACTCTCCCCCGCTTAAGAAACTTCATCTCGAAATTTACCTTATACTATCCTCAAAACAAATGTGGATATTGAATTCGCATATCCTCTTCTCGCTCCCAGGTTGCTTCATTGCCAGAATGATTCCTCCAAAGGACTTTTACTAAAGAAGCTTTCTTGTTTCTAAGCTCTTTTGTCTCACGGGTCAAGATTTGGATAGGTTCCTCATTATATGTAAAGTCAGGACTTATCTCAATGGATTCGATAGGAAGAACATGGGATGGATCTAAGCGATATCTTCTAAGCATAGAAACATGAAAGACATTGTGGATCTTATCTAATTCCAGTGGAAGAGCTAATTTATATGCAACTAGACCAACTCTCTCAAGTACTTCATATGGTCCAATAAATCGAGGACTAAGTTTTCCTTTTTGGCCAAATCTCATAATCTTCTTCTATGGAGAAACCTTTAAAAAGACCTTATCTCCTACTTTATACTCAATTTCACGCATCTTAAAATCGTCATAAGACTTTTGTCTATCTGAAGAAATTTTTAGACGATCCTTGATGACTTTTACCTCATCTTCAGTTTATTGCACAATCTCAGGGCCAACCAGTTTTCATTCACTAACTTCACACCAGCACAGAGGAGTTCTACACTTTCTCCCATATAAGTCTTTATAGGAAGGCATGCCTATACTTGATTGGTAGCTATTATTATAAGCAAATTCTATCAAGTCTAGGTGTCTGTCCCAACTACCCTCAAATTCCATAATACAAGATCGAAGCATATCTTCCAAGATTTGAATCACCCTCTCATATTGGCCGTCTGTCTGAGGATGGAAAGATGTACTAAAGTTGAACCTAGTTCCCAAAGCTTCTTACAATCTAGTCCAGAATCTAGATGTAAACCTTGGGTCTTGGTTAGATATAATAGAAACAGGGACTCCATGTAACCTTATAATCTCCTCAACATACAATTCTGCAAGAGAAGAAGCTTTATGCCAAGCTTTCTAAATGTGAATTTTGGCTCGGTGAAGTGGCCTTTCTGGGACATATTGTGTCGGTGGCAGGTGTGAAAGTGGATCCTAATAAAATTCAAGCTATTGTTGAATGGAAACCACCTAAAAGTCCAACTGAAGTAAGGAGTTTCTTGAGTTTAGCGGGATACTATAGAAGGCTTGTCAAAGGCTTCTCCATTATAGCCTCCCCTTCGACTAAAGTCTTGAGGAAGGATGTCAAGTTTCTATGGGATGAAAAGTGCTAGGAGAGTTTTGAAAAGCTCAAATCCTTATTAACACAAGCTCCTATACTTCACCAACCGAAGGGAAGGAATATATGATATATAGTGATGCATCTCATCGTGGTTTGGGTTGTGTCTTGATGCAAGAAGGGAAGTGGTTGTGTATGCTTCCTAAAAATTGAAACCACATGAATTGAACTATCCTACTCATGACCTTGAGCTCGCTGCCATAGTGTTTGCCTTGAAAAGTTGGAGGCATTACTTATATGGAGAAAAATGTCACATAATTACTGATCACATGAGTTTGAAGTACTTGGGTACACAGAAAGAGTTGAATTTGAGGCAATATAGATGGCTTGAACTTATTAAAGATTATGACTGCACGATCGATTACCATTCGAGTAAAGCCAATGTGGTAGCAGATGCTCTAAGTCACAAATCCTTTGCTAGTTTATCGCTAAGCCACTTGCCTTTGTTTCTTAAATTAAGAGCCATGAATGCTTGTCTTGTATTTAACTCTGATGGCTCTATTGCTGCCGGTTTGCAAGTCAAACCAGTTCTACTTGAACAGGTGAAATAAGCACAAAAGTTAGACTAGAAGCTGGTGAAATTGATCAAAGAAGCTCAAATTGGAGAAAAGTTTGATTTTAAATTAAGGGAGGATGGTGTTCTACTTTATCAAAATAGGTTATGTGTCCCTAAAGATGACAATTTGAGAAAAGAAATTTTGAAATGAAGCACATACTTCACCATATGCAATGCATCCTCGAGGTACTTGCCATGTACTGGGTTTATACTTTGACTTGTCATTGTGCACAAAGGAAGATAATAGTTTTGTGATAATTACTAGTTTGAGTTTTATGTATTTTATGAACCCGCAATGGTGTTGAATTGGAAATAGAATTTCAAAATAAGTTTTTTGAATGTGTTGACTATTTGAGATTATAAAAAAAACTATCTTTTGCTTTGTAAGTGGCATCCTCCCAAAGGGGATGCTACAAATATTGGTATTAGAGAATATACATCTTAAATACAAAATCAAATATCTACCTAAGTTTAAAAGTCTCAGCATATTGAAACTCAATATGAAATTAATAAAAATCAGCCCAAACTATCAAAATAGGAATTCTGGACAGCCTACTGTCTTGTATTGTTGCTCAGTTTTGAAGGGGTAAATGGGGGAAATAGACTTTGTGGCCTCAATGAAAGTTATAGACATATGTCTTAGGGTGTCATACAATTTCAAATCACCCCTACAAAATTTTGTACAAAACGATATGCCCCAAATACCAACAGCAGTCCATGTAGGATTTTCAAAACAAAATCTGGGCAACACCTCATCCATACTTCATCACCCTTTTTCGAGAAGATAAAAGAAAAACTGGGTTTTAGAGCCTAAATTAAAGTTATATCCCTAATCCATGAGTCTCAACAAAGCAACAACCAAGTTTACAATGCTACTTCCTCCATTTTAATCCGTTAAATCTCTAAACAAGCTTGTTAACAAGAAAAAGAACCTCAATCTTACCTTAGGTGTGTAGAAAATACGACAACATACTCCTTTTTAGCTGATTTGTATCTCAAATTGAAGGCAACACAATTTGAAACACCTTTCTCTTCACGAGCTTTGGAATTCGGGACTCGAATTTGGGTCAAAATGGCTTTTCTTAGCCTAGGAGTTCTCTCTCTCACCCTCTAAAATGTTTTGGAAAGTTATGGTCTGAAAGTGAAGAGATAAGGCTGAAATTATCCTTTAAATGTTAGGGGAAATGGGCCTGACCCGACTTGGAATCGGATTGGGCCCAAAATCGCTACCCAGCTTGACCTTTTTGCCTTAAAACATCTATAACCTTTTATCCCGATGCAACATATGAGCCCACGACCTATGGTTGGAAATGTATTTCAATTATCTACAACTTTCATTTTATGAGTTTTCCAAATTTCCAAATGTTAATGGGTTTATGGCCTCCCGAAGTCAGATCACTCGAAAATGTAGCTAAATATTTTTTCTTCTTAAAAGAAAATTGGGGTGTTACACCTCCCCCATTCCCACAAAAAATTAAAAAGCAGAAGGAGGAGGAATGTTTTGAAAAATTTGTAGATATGGTTAAACAGGTACAAATTAACTTACCTTTGATTGATGTGTTGTAGGGTATTCATAAAAATTCCAAGTTTGTCAAAGATATTGTGGCAAACAATAGCAAGTTAGCTAAATTTGAAATGGTGGCACTCACTGAAGACTGTAGTTCAAGGATCTTAAACAAAGTAAACCTACCAACTAAGCAAAAAGATCCAGGTAGTTTCACTATATAAGTAACCATTGATAAGTACAGTAATGCAAGAGGTCTCTATGATCTAGGTGTGAGTATAAACTTGATGCCTAGATCTATGCTTAATAAATTAGTCTTGGGAGAACGTAAACCAACCACCGTTTTATTACAATTGGCTAATCGTTCTATAGTTAGACCTGATGGTATTATTGAGGACATGTTAGTTCAAGTAGGATCACTTATCTTTCCTATTGATTTTTTTGTATTAGATTTTAAGCTTGATCCAGAGGTTACCTTTATTTTGGGACGTACCTTCTTAGCAACATGAGGTGCACTGATTGATGTGGCTGTAGGTAGATTGACCATGATAGCACAAAAAAAGTTGAGGTGTTGATGTATATCAAGCATTGAAATTGCTTGTAGTCTATGAAGAATTATCTACTATAACTGTCATTGATGAGGAAGTGGTAGCTCAATGCATTTTAGTAAAGGACCCTTTAGAGAGAGTATTGATGGGTCAAGATATTGAAGGTGATAGGGAAGCTAAAGAGATAGCTAGTGTTCTTCACATCCCAAATGTCAGCATGTGGAACCATTGAATAGAGAATTAGGCCATTCACTAAAGTCATTTCTTGAAGAAGCTCCTAACTTGGAGTTGAAGCAACTTCAAGCCTACCTCAGGTATGTTTTTCTTGGAGTTAATAATAATTTAACTATAATTCTTTCATCATATTTGTCTGAGATGCAGGTCACAACAATATTTGAGGTATTAAAAAGGCACAAGAAGGCAATTGGATTGCAAATGGCTAATCTCTATGGCATCAACCCCGCTTTGTATATAGATAGGATTTTCATAGAAGAAGGACATAAGGCTAGTGCGCAACCACAACGCCAGTTTAACCCTTTCATGAAAAAGGTGGTGAAGAAAGAGATAATTAAGTGGTTAGATGCAAGCATAATATACCCAACCACTAATAGTAAGTGGGTAAACCTAGTTCAATGTGTACCAAAGAAAAGGGGAATGACCGTGGTGATTAATGAGAAGAATGAGTTAATCTCTACCAAAATAGTGACTGGATGGCATATATGTATGGATTATAGAAAGTTAAATGATGCCAAAAGGAAAGATCATTACCTAGTGCCATTTATTGGCCAAATGCTCGACAGGTTAGCAGGCCAAGAGTACTATCGCTTCTTAGATGGATATTCAGGCTACAACCAGATTACTATTGCACCGAAGGATCAGGAAAAGACAAAGTTCACATGCCCTTATGGGACATATGCAATCAAGCGTGTACCATTTGGTCTTTGCAATGCTCCTTCCACTTTTCAGAGGTGCATAATGGATATCTCTCATGATATGGTGGAAGAGTTTGTAGAAATCTTTATGGATGACTTTTCAGTGTTTGGAGAGTCTTTTGATTTCTGTTTGTATAAATTAGAGAAGGTATTAGCAAGGTGTGAGGAAACGAATCTCATCCTAAACTGACAAAAGTGCCACTTCTTGGTAAAGGAGGGGATTGTATTAGGACACAAAGTTTCAAAAGATGGGTTAGAGGTAGATAAAGCTAAAATCAAAGTAATCGAGAAGCTTCCACCACTCATTTCAGTAAAAGGTGTTCATAATTTTCTAGGTCATGTTGGATTCTATCGGTGATTTATTAAGTATTTTTCAAAGATCGCCAGACCCATGTGCAACTTCTTAGAAAAAGAGGTAAAATTTATTTTTGATGATAACATTTTGCAGGACTTTGAACTCTTCAAGAAGAGGCTGACGAAAGCCCCAATCCCGATAGCTCCTGACTGAGAGCTACCCTTTGAGCTGATGTGCGATGCGAGTGGCATAGCAATGGGAGAAGTGCTGGGACAAAGGAAGGAGAAAATCTTCCACTCTATCTACTATGCCAATAAGACTCTGGATTCATCTCAGGCCATTTACACTGTGATAGAGAAGGAGATGCTTGTATTTGTCTATGCTTTTGATAAATTCTGCTTTTACCTGGTAGGTACGAAAGTGATTGTTTATACTGATCATGCAGCTCTCAAGTACTTATTTAACAAAAAAGATGTAAAACTAAGATTAGTCAGATGGATCTTGCTGCTCTAAGAATTTGATATTGAAATCAAAGATAAGAGGGGATGTAAAAATCAAATAGTAGACCACCTATCTAGATTAGAGAATTTGTCATATGTGCATGCACAAAGGTCGATAAAGGATGAATTTTTGAATAAGCAGTTGTTGGCATTAACGGTCAAGGAACTCTCATAGTATGCAGATATTGTGAACTACATAGTGAGTGGAGTGTTTCGCCCTGAAGCGAACTCCCAACAAAAGAAGAGGCTACTATATGAAGCAAAGTTCTATCTATGGGATGAACCTTACTTGTTCAAATAATGTGTTAATTTAATGATAAGGAGATGTGTTCTTGAATTTGAGGTCCAACAATTTCTACAAAATTTCCATTCATCTACATACGGTGGACATCATAGAGGCGAACACACAGCTCATAAGGTATTGCAATTTGTTTTTTTTTAGCCTAATTTATTTAAAGATGCCGTAGGTTTTTTCAAGAGCTGTGACCAATGACAAAGAATGGGCACCATATCAAGAAGGCATGAGATTCCATTGAACAACATCCTGGAACTACATATCTTTGACGTGTGGGGAATAGACATCATGGGTCCCTTCCCACCGTCGTATAGGAAGGTGGCGATTGGTTAAGTTTCTAAATGGGTCGAGGCCATTGCTTTGCCAACCAATGACTCCAAAGGGTAATTCACTTCCTTAACAAGCATATTTTTCACAAGGTTTGGCACTCCAAGGGCCATCATCAGTGAGGGAGGTAAGCATTTCATAAACAAAATGATAAAGAATCTGTTAGCTAAGTTTGGTGTCAAGTACAAGGTCACCATATCATATCATCCCCAGACTAGCGAAAAGGTTCAAGTCTTGAATCGTGAAGTGAAGCAAATCCTTCAGAAAACCATCAATGCTACAAGAAAGGACTGGGCCATCAAGCTAGATGAAGTACTCTGTGCCTACTGGACTACGTACAATACACCAATTGACATTTTATAGTACCATATGATGTTTAGAAAAGCATGTCACCTTTTGGTGGAGCTGGAGCACCAAGCATATTGGGACATAAAAAAGCTGAACCTAGACCTAGAGCTGGCAGGTAGAAAGCTTATGGATCAGCTCCCTGAATTGAAGGAAATCAAATGCCACACTTATGAGAATGTGAAATTATATAAAGAGAAGATGAAGCGAGGACCTGACAAGCATATAGTCTCTCTCATATTCAAGCTAGGCCAAAAGGTATTGCTATTTAACTCGTGTTTGCATCTTTTTCTAGGTAAGCTTTGATCCAAGTGGAGTGAACCATTTAAGGTGGTGCGAATGTCAGCACATGGAGCTGTGGAACTATGGAATCATACCAATTTAACCATGTTTGTGGTAAATGGCCAACATGTTAAGCGCTATTTTGGGCAAGATATCGATCGTGAGGAGGAAGAAATTGAGCTCGAGAATGAATGAAGCTAGAGCTGAGTCATTCCGCGACTATAAATTAGGCGCTACACGCGAGGCAACCCGTGAGGTAGTGTAACATTTTTTTTGAAATAGGTTATAATTTGATTTTTCAAGTATGCTAAAATTTCATTTTGTTTTAGTGTATACGTAGGATATTATAATTTGTACACGTAAAATAAAATAAAAAAATAAAAAAGATTGGAGGACTTCTAAACAGTGGAGTCCGCGACGTCTTCGTGTCGCGGACCCACTTTCTCCACATTTAATTTTGGCCTGGTATGTTTTGAAAGATTTTTTGGAAACATTATGTACAAGTGAAGTATGTGCCAGTTCCACGTTACGGACTTGGTTTATTCCTGTGTAATTTTAATTTTTTAATTTTTTGCGCTTTAAATAGTGTGGTCCACGACATGTATGCATCGCGGACCTAGGAGGTGTTTTCGGACATCTTCAGTAAAAAAGATGGGCTTGACCCGTCTTTAATTAATTTAACCTGACCCAGTCCGATTTTAACCCTTAAATTCACTTTTAACTTTAGTATTTCAACCCTACACCACACTTCACTCTTTCAAATCTCTAAATTCTCTCTTCTCAAGCCAAATCCGTGACCCCCTAGTGCAATTCAAGCAAGAATTTTCGAGGTTCTTCTTCACTCATACAAGGTATGTCTTCTTGAACTAGTTTTATGAAATGGGTGGTTGAAATTTACATAGGTAAGTTTATGGGCTTTAAGTTTTACCTCCATAACATTAATTCTTGCTTTGTTCTCTGATTATAATTATCATGGGTATGTAAAGTTTGTTAAGAACTTCTTATTGTGGGTAGTTGTTTATGGGTAAAGTCTTGAACTGAAACCCTAGTTCTAATATTGTGGGGAGTGGGAGTTTGTGGTTATGATTGATCATGTATGTTGAATTCTTGAGTAAGCATGCATGCTATATTGTTTTAAATTTGGTGTGCTTTGTGATTTAAGTGTGGGGTGAGCACCTATTATCTTTATGTTTGGGTTGAAGGTGTGTTTGATGTATGGGGCATTCACTTGGGATGAGGCATTGTTGTTCAATCATGTATATTCTGCGTGGCATATTAGCATAATCATATATACATTCATATTGTCTTGGGTTCGCCTTGTTGGTTGATTAAAGTATGGATTGGTGTGGAAGAATGTATGCGCTTATTGTTTGAATAAAAGGGAAGTCTAAGTACCTTCATATAACTTGCATACTTTTGGTTTAAGTGTGGGGTTGTAGGCCTCAGTTTGCGAATAAACGTATAGGCACTTATATGTTTTCTCTTTTGTGGTTCACTTGCACGCAACTATGTCATCCAGTCGAGGTAAGGTAAAGAACCAACAACTTCTAGTAGAAGAAAATGGGAAATAGGTATGCCCTCAAGATCACCCGCACCTTCCATGTCGCGAGGTCAATCTCGTAGGTTTGGTTTGAAGGCGGTAAATCAGGCAGGAAAAAATTTGTACAAATGACACATATAATCTCGGTATCTCTCAGATATGCCTATTGATAATGAAAAGTTGACCCGAGACTACCCATATGTCATGAGGAGATTAATGGAGCTCAATATGAGCATTTTGTTTGCTGACCCAAAGCCATGCAATTTGCACATGGTGAGGGAATTCTATGTGAATTATCACCCGGATATGTACCCTTATTACATCACAGTGCAGGGAGGGGGGGTTGTTGTTTCTCTATCTCTTATGGCCATCAACGAGATATTTGGAAATCCTGAGTTACCTACCACTACCCTGACGGAGCTGAATATTCAACCACCCTACCGAGATATTTGTCATAATTTATGTGGGCCCAAGTCAATGGCTAAGTGGGTTCATCACAGACTACGAGGATACCAAAGCACATTCCCATATGCTCATTTGAATAAAAAAGCCCGTGTGTGGGTAAAAATTGTGATGCATAGCCTTATTTCTGGCCTACATTACACTGAGATAACAAGGGACAGGGTGTGTTTAGTATATTCCCTTATGAAGGGTATGAAGGTAAATGTTGGTACTGTGATCAAGTCAACTATAAGTGCAGAGTCCATCATAGGGTACACCTTTGGGGACCTTATCACTGAGATATGCCGAAAGGCCGAGGTCCTCGAGGAACTACATGATTATATGGCCCCCTTACCTCTAAGACTTATGATGTTACCAATATTAAAGGGATAGACACCACTTATGGCCCAGTCCTCACTTCACTGGACCATGCGAAGCACGATGATATGATCATGACCCGCATGTTTGGCCTGGAGATGCTCCAACACTGCACCGGAGGCCGCACGTCGACTGAAGCAGAACTATGTAAGGTGGAGACTCAATATCCACTAAATAAGCATGCTATGGCTATACTAGGACTTCGACCTGATCTCTATAAGCCTATGGAGGATGATATCCCTACTGATGAGGAAAGAAAGAGGACAGGTTCAAATGTGGAGTCAGATTTGAAGGCTGCGGAGTTTCAACCATTTGTGATTGATGATCCTGCTGCTGGAGGAGAGATGGATAAGTAGATATGATAGTCTCCTACCTTATTTGTTTTAGATGATTATGTGCTGCGACACTGAGGGCAGTGTCAATTCTTTAAGTGTGAAGTAGGGGATTTAGTATCTATTTTTGTATGTATGTGTTATTTTGTGAAACTGCTTTAGTTATTTTTATCCTAGTTGAATTGTTTAGTTTTTTTATTTTGGATTTCATGACATTTGTTTTCGATTCTTTGGCTGTGGATAGTCCCCTTGAACAATATAAAAAAATATGTTATTTATATATGATATTTCCTTTTATTGTGGTAGTGTGTATGTGAAGAATTATGCTAAACCAAGGGATTGCATAAATAGCTAGTTAATGAGTTAAAAAACATGTATTCTAAGAAAGCATTGATTGAATCATAACACCTATACCTCTATTGTTAGAATTTGAATGTGTAATCTTAATTTAGAATTCATGTGATTGATTGGGTTGAAATATCATGGAAGTTGTCATTCTTAAATTAAGCATGTGCCATGTGCGTGAGAGGTTGATTTTGTGCAGTCCTTGTTACTCTTGATTGCTAGAACTTGCCTAGTGTGTTTGAGTAGCAAAAACAAAGGAAGGTTAGAATTAGGAAAAGGGACTAGGCATTTCTTTGGTAGCCTCAGTTCAAAAATGACTAATTGTAAAAATCCACCATAATGCAATTCCATTGTCAGCCCTTTTGAGGCTTTGACTTGATTGTTTGGTAGCCTTGTTTGAAGCCTGTTCCCATGTTTTTCTTAGACCATAATTTTGATCCAAAATCCCAATCTCTTTAGGAAAGAATAAGCAAAGAAATGGGGGGGAGGGGAAGAGAGGGGGAGGGGGGGTTACAATCTTGTGTTGCTAAGAGTAAAGCCATTGGTGTAAAAATAAAATGAAATATTGTGTTAGGGAAGAAAAACATATGAAAGTAAAAATAAAGCCAACTACATTGTGGTTGTGAAGACAAAAAAAGAAAAAAAAAGACATCCCGTACACAGATAAGTGAGCTAAAAAGAGAAAGGGTAACCTAGAGAAAGAATAAAGTGGTGAAAAATGAGGTTATGAAGAACTTGAACGAAATGAATAAATGTAGTGTATTAAAAGTTCTTGGGAACCTAGTCCCTATACATGTTCAAATCAATACCTAATTCTTAGCTACCTTAATTGAGTTGTGTAGTACACTAAGGGTAAGCTTGTGGTTTAACTCAAGTAGCTTACGACTTCATTTGAGAGAGTGAGCAGATTTTGCTTAATACCCATTGTTATTGGCATTAGATGTAATTGCGAGAGTATATGGGTAATTCTTTCTTTATGAGGGCACTTGTTTAGTAGAAGAATGGTCATCTTGAATGAGTTTTGATTAAGCAATTCATATGAGTTTGCTGAATCTCAGAGTCAACTCTGGAGGTTAGGTTGTTTTGGGTCAGTCAATTGTTTGAATGAAGTTGACGTGCTATGAAAGAAAAACTATTTGTGAAATCACTGTGGTTAGGTAGGACTTCTTTACATGCACGATGTGTGTTTTTATGCTTTTAGGATTGAGAGTTTGTTCAAGGACGAACAAAACTATAAGTGTGGGATGGTGATCTTGGGTGCATTTATGCATCCAATAGACAAAATAACTATTGCGTCCAGGTGCACACACAAGTGTACGTGATCTAACAAGTAATATAGTAGCTCTTTCAAGTGAGATATCGAATTCACAGAGACTTTATGAAGACCACTTATTTCTATTTAAACAACTATACTAATTATGTGTGTTGTGAGAAACTGAGATAATGCTATCACTAGATTCTTTGCTGTAAAAACAATTACTACCACTATAAGAGTTACGCAGAAAATCAGGTTATGAAAAATCTAGGGTTGTAGCATAGAATGAAGTCAAACACAATATTTTCCACTTTTAGTCTCAGATGAGGTGTTTAATTACTAATATATAGGGTTGCTAATGCAATCCTGGTCTTCCTACCTCTAATTGTCTATATTTATCGACAACCTAACTACATCATTGAGCGAGGATAGACAGGAATTAATAAAAAGTCATTAAGCTATCATCCTACTTATTAACCCTAAGTTACCCTAGCTTCAACATGTTCCCTATATTCTTTGATCTATCTCCCTATTTTCTTCTGAATTCAAGGTAGACAACACATGTACTCTAATGCTGGCCAAACATTATAATAGTTAAAATGAAAATGCAGGAGTAATTATAATTAACAACTCATCATTGATAAAAGAGTAGATTGTATTATGTCATAACTTCATAGCTATAGCCCCAGAATAAGGGCGCTTAGCCACTCATGTTCAAAAGAGATACACAATGCATTAGTTCATGCACTTTAATATTCAACAAAAAATAGAAGAAAAGAGACCTAAAGTGCGTGTACCCTTATCTTAGGGCTTTTTCAAAAGCTGCGTGAACCCCCTCTCAAAAGCCCTAGGGTTCTATTTATAGGGTTTTTATAATAACTCTCCAATCCTAAGTTGACCCAAACTTGATTAAAAAAATTAGAACTTCAGGGCTTTATTGGTGTGGCACGCCAGGGTTGTGCTAGAAAATCCTCTAAGTTGTTTACCCTCTAGCGGGGTGCGCCAGCATTGTACCAGGAATGCCTCTCAGTTATTTACCCTCTGGCACGGTGCACCAGCAGTACATTCGAGATGATCCTTTGTAGTTTATGCCCTATTGCGGCACGCCAGCAGTACGCCAGGGCTGCTTGTCCCATTTTTCGTCCGCTTCTTCTCCTGTTCAATCACTACACACACCTTAGTGCAACCTTGTTCTTCATTCTATCTAAAACATGCAATTATATTTGTAAAATATTCTCAAAACAACTGCTAAGGAAATCCGACTTGGCTATACAATAGGCATCTCACTAAGCATGTCTACATTTCATACACCCACATGACTAGTTCAACACCTCTTAACCTTAAGGAATGACTTTGTGACACAGAAAACTCATATACATAATTCAGTAAGCAACCATATAAGTTATCAATCCTTTCACTTGGACATGTGCCTCTTACCACAAATGAATCACCCATGAGCACTCAAACAACATTTTAAACATAAGTGGGTGTATAAAAACAAAGTCACTCACACTCTCAAACAATTTCATGTGCGATAAATGATTTTCCATAAGTTTGCCCTTAGTGTTTTGCTCCGTTAATACAAGACTACGATAGTTTAGGATCACTAGGTCTTCATAGGTTGTAATGTAGGCTAAGGGATAGGTGGGAGCTATTATTTGGTTATAAATAGTGACTAACTTTCCTAAGTGCTTCATTACATTGCACTTCTCATTTACTCAACTTCAAACACCCATTTAAACTCACCCTTTTTCTTTCTTTCTTACGTTTTTCTTGATAGGACCTCTCTTTCCCTCTTTCTTCCTTTGTTTATTAACTTTTCTCTTTTTTTTACAAGATTTAAGTTTATTTTAGGAACCAATACCCTACTTCATAAGATTTATGTGCTCTTATCCCTTTGTTCTGTATTTATTTCTTTCAAAGCGCTTAGGATTTTGGATCAACTTAACTTACTGGGCTCTATAAAAAAATGGGAATAGTCTACATAATAAGGTTTCCAAAGAAAATTTCAAGGCTCAACGGGGCTGACTAGGGATTAAGCAATCATGTTAGGCGCACAATAGGGGGCATAAAAACCAGGCTATCAAAGAAATACCTACGTCATTTCATAAACTCCACAATCTTCATTTCGTTTCATATACACTTCAAGCAAGTTTTAGCTATCAATATGTGCGCACAGAACACAACGGATACTTACACACATGGCACATGTACAATCGAAGAATGTCAACCAAATATTACCAACTATACAAGCATATGAATTCAATATTAAGACAATATTACTCGAGTCGAATACAAGAGATTTAGGCACCACACCGATGAATACTCTTAAGACGGTCGTCATCCATCCGTTATAGAGCAATGTCACTCAACTATGACTAAATTAGACCAATGACACTTCTTTTTTTTGTATGGTGCAAAAGGGACTATCCTTGGCTAAAGAACCAAAAACAACTACCAAGGAACCCAAAATAAACATGAACTAACAAAATCTATACACAATATAATTAGAATTCCAAATCCCACCCCATACTTAAACAAAACACTCTCCTCGGTGCACAATTAATGTATAACCCAAGAGTGAAAGAAGGAACTCCCTAAACAGCTTAGTCATCATTGCTGCCATCAGTGGCGGTAGTGTCATCCATAACTATAAGAGTAGTGTAAGCATCATCTGGCTCCTCATCCTCATCATCACCATCCATCTCATCAACCGTGGGCTAATCATCATCTAAAGTCTCCTCAAATGATGGGCCCATCCAACACATGTACATGGCACTATATGTAAGAGGATAGCGATCAGCTAACTCCGCTATCTCTTCATCCGTCACCGGACGACCACCAATATGCAATTGCAACTCTGCCATACCAAACACCCTTCCCATCCAGCCATCACCCCATACTTTCCAATTGGCAGTTCATGAGTAGTGTCTTGAGCCTTAGTCTTTGTCACATCTACCAGATTACACACCAAGTATGGAACTCTTGGTGCGCATAAGTCATGAACATCCTCCTCGACCCCTTCAGACCACAACAGCCGAGTAATTATACTTCCATAACAAAAATGCCATCTTTTGTTGTTCTGAAATTTTATCATATTATGGCATAGAACCAAACCAATATTTACCTCAACCCTTTCATTAAGAGATAAACCAAAACAACCCTATCACTCCTTATATCATACATGTGCTTACCTAGCAAGAATATACTATAAACAATTTTCAGCCATACTCGAGCATTACTATTGGCATGCGCAAAATGTAGAGTATCTCCCTATTTCTTTTTCCTTATCCCACCATGCATCAGAATTAACACCACACTAGGTGTGATGAATGTCTCTATATGGGTGTTGTTCCTTCTTGTCTAAATACTCAGAATAGTTATAATGGGGAGTTCCTAAGAATTCATTCAACGCTCGAGTGGTAAAATGTATAGTTTTACCTCTAACTACCACCCTATTACTACTAGACTATTCAGTATTCTAATAAGAATAAAATTCACAGACAATAGTCAAATTGCACTCACCTTGGTCGTTAAAGATGTATTGAAGACCCAAATTGTATACCATCTCGTGAATTTAAGGGAACTCCGCCTGTAACCTACCCTCGTAGACGTAATCATCACCCATGTACTTTGCCTCTTTTTGGTACTCAAACCAATCCAACCTGTATTTCTCTACCGCCTGCTTGCCATAACGGCATGGTGGTAGTCTTGAACTTCTTGGTTCCACAGATGAAGAAGCCCCCTTTTTTTGGATCTTTCTTTATCCACTCCTTTGTCTAGTTGCTTTCCTTTAGGTGCTATTGTAGAAGAGGAAGGAAGAGTTATATATAGAGAAAATTAGATTTGAATAATGGTGGTGTTTTTAGAATGGTGGGTGGCTAGAAAAAGAAGACAAAATGGTGTTTTGGAGTTTTAGTAGTTGCGTGGGACAATGTAGATGGTGAAGAAGGGCTTTTATAGGAGGAATTAAAGTGGAAAGATGAAGAGGAAAGGTTATGGGAGAGTGGGGGTCGGGTAATTGGAGAGTTCAGGTTGAGATAATGGGCTAATGGAAGGGTTTTGAAGGTTTTTAAATGTCTATTTTTGAATTTAAACCAGAACCCAACACTGGCACGTTGGTGGCATGGTGCGCCAGTATCGTGCGCCCTTATAGAATTTCTGAGATAGGGCTTGGTGCAGTGCGCCAAGATCGCGCTCTTCCAAGCACTCTGTTGTTTGCACCTTGGCGCGGCGCACCTGCAAAGCGTAAGCCCGCCAGGTTTCAAACTTTTTCTTGTCTTTTTTCGAAATTGGCTCTTGTCAATCTGCGCATTAACCATACACCATAAGAAAAACAAACACGGTGTAGAAAAACAATCTAAAATCAAATGCTAGCCTAAAATACAAAATACAAAGAAAAATTTACAAGCTTTAGATCCTAATACAATGCACGAGTTGCCTCCCGTGTAGCGCCTTAGTTACCGTCATGGCATGAACCAGCTACTTCGTCACTTATCTTCTAGTTCTATGGACTCCTCATCATGGTCAACATCCTCACCAAAGTAGTGTTTAACTCTTTGTCCATTTACTAAAAATGTAAACGCCTTCATAGCATTACATATTTCCATAGGTCCATGCAGTGTCATAGGCACCACTTCAAAAGGTCCACTCTACTTGGATGACAACTTTCCTGGAAAGAGATTGAGTCTAGAGTTAAAGAGGAGTATCTTTTGCCTTGGTTTAAAATTTTAAGTGACAATATGCTTGTCATGCCACCGCTTTGTTTTCTCTTTATACATCTTAGCATATTCATAGACATGTAGCCTAAACTCTTCTAACTCATGCAATTGATCCAACCTCTTCCATCAGGCTAAGTATAGGTCGAGATTAATCTTCTTGATTACCTAGTAGGGTTGATGTTCTAACTCCACTGGTAGGTGACACATTTTACCGAATACAATATGATATAGGGATGTCCCGATGGGGTTTTTATAAATAGTTCTGTATGCCCATAATGCTTTATCTAACTTTGCTGCCCAATCCTTTCTTTGTGCATTGATAGTCTTTTGTAGTATCTGCTTCACTCCCTGTTGGAGATCTCAATCTGTCCACTAATCTGCGGAAGATAAGCTGTAGCTACCTTGTGTCTCACCCTATATTTAGCTAAGAGATTCTTCACTGTTTGATTGATAAAGTGCAATCCTCCATCACTGATAATTGCCCTGGGAGTGCCAAATCGAGTGAAGATGTGCTTCTTTAGGAACTTGCTTACCACTTTTGAGTCATTCCTAGGAAGGTCCATGGCTTCAACCCATTTGGACACATAATCCACTGCCTTTAATATATATATTAATTCCCATAGGATGATGGAAATAGACCCATGAAGTCTATTTCCCATACATCGAAGATTTCAACATCCAAAATGTTTTTCAAAGGCATTTCATGTCTCCCTGATATTATTCCCACTGATACTGATCACAGTTCTTTACATATCCTGCAACATCTTTAAATAGAGTAGGCAAAAAAAACCCTGATTGTAGTGCCTTATGGGCAGTACGCTAACCTCCATGATGGCCTCCATATGGTGATAAATGGCAACTATCCAACACTTGGTGCACCTCAGTTTCTGGCACACACCTCCTAACTATTCGGTCAACACCTTTCTTGCATAAATAAGGCTCGTCCCATATGTAGAATCTGACATCATGCATAAGCTTTTTCTTCTGATGCAGGGTAGCATCAAGAGGAAATACTCCACTAACAAGGTAATTGAAAACATCTGTGTACCACAACAATTCAGTTACCTCTAGGGCCAATAACTTTTCATATGGAAATTCTTCTTTAATATACGGCTGTTCTCCAATATGTGTTGAACTCTCTAGCCTGTAAAGGTGATCGACAACTTAATTCTCACAGCCCTTGAGATCCTTGACCTCGATATCAAACTCTTGTAGCAATAGGATCCATCTTATGTGCCTTGGCTTTGCATCTTTCTTATTGAATAGGTACCTAAGAGCTGCATGATTAGTATAAAGAGTCATTTTAGTACCTACTAAATAGGATCTGAACTTGTCGAATGCATAACTAACTGCCAAGATCTCCTTTTCTGTGACCGTGTAGTTGGCCTGAGCTGAATCAAGGGTCTTTCTTACATAATAAATAGAGTGAAAGATCTTCTCTTTTTTCTTCCCCAAGATTGCCCCTACTGATACATCACTGGCATCACACATAAGCTCAAAAGGTAGCTCCCAATTAGGAGAAATTAAAATTAGAGCTTCCGTGAGCTTCTTCTTCAACAGCTTAAAGGCCCGTACACACTTCTCATCGAATGTGAACTTTGTTCCTTCTCCAACAAGCTGCACATGGGACTGGCTATTTTTGAGAAATCCTGAATGAACCTTCTAGAGAACCCAGCATGACCCAAGAAACTACGGACTCCTTTGACTGAAATCAGAGGAGGTAGCTTCTCTATCACCTCAATCTTAGCTTTATCTACTTTCAACCCGTAGTTTGATATTTATGACCCAAGAAAATCCCTTCCTTTACTAGAAAATGGCACTTTTCCCAGTTTAGTACAAGATTTGTCTCTTCGCACCTTGCTAACACTCTATCTAGATTTCACAAGCATGAATCAAAAGAATCCCCAAAAACTAAAAAGTCATGCATGAAGATCTGCACAAAATCCTCCACTAAGTCCTCGAAGATCGCCATCATACACCTTTGGAAAGTTGTAGGTGCATTACATAATCCAAATGGCATATGCTTCAAAGCATAAGTTTCATAAAGACAAGTGAATGTTGTATTTTCTTGATCCTCAAGAGCAATCGAGATTTGATTGTACCCTGAATAACCATCTAAGAAATAATAGTACTCCTGCCCAACCAACCTATCTAGCATTTGATCAATGAAAGGAATTGGGTAATGATCCTTCTTTGTCGCCTCATTCAATTTATGGTAGTCCATGCAAATCCTCTAGCCTGTGACTGTTCTAGTGGGAATTAGCTCATTCTTCTCATTTTTGATCATCGTCATCTCCCCTTTTTAGGTACACACTAGACTAGACTTAACCATTTACTATCTGAGATAAGGTAGATGATGCCTGAATCCACCCATTTAATGACCTCCTTTCTTACCACATCTTTCATTACAAGATTCAGTCTATATTGAGGTTGTGCAACTGGTTTGTGACCTTCCTCTATGAATATTTTATGCATGCATAAGGCTGGACTAATCCAATATAGGTCATCCATTTGCCAGCCTATGGATTTCTTCCATCGTCTAAGCACCTCCAAAGATGCTGTAACCTACATTTCGGATAAAACAGATGAGAGAATTACTGGTAAAGTGTCATTTAGAACAAGGAATTCATACATGAGATGAGATGGATGTAGTTTCAGTTCTTGTTTTGGAGCTTTCTCAGTTGAGGGTCTGGGCGACGGGCACAACACTCTATTCAATGGTTTCATTTGTTTTTTCCACATGCTCACATTATGAGCATCCAACATAATAACAATTTCTTGCACCACATATCACCTTCTATGTCTTAACCCATTAACACTTTCTCTATAGGATCTTTAGATTCCACACTTTTCTCCTCCACTACTTCATTAATTAATGTTATTGCAGATAGATCTTCATATATCGCAAGTAATTTCAATGCGTTATACACATCAAATACTTCCACTTTGTCATGAGCACTCTTCGTGAGTCATCCTGCTGCTACAACTATCAATGCCCCTCCTGTTGTAAGGAATGGCCATCCCAATATGAAAGAGTCTTTTGGATCTGGCTCAAAGTCTAAGATGACAAATCCCATAGGGAAAATGAGTAATTCCACTTGGACTAATACATTCTTGATGATCCCATCTGGTCTGGATATTGAGCAGTTTACCAGTTGCAACAGAATGGTGGTAGGCTTTGGATTTCCAAAACCCAATTTCTTGAACATAGAGGTAGGCATCAAATTGATGCTTGCTCCTAAATTGCATTATCCTCTTGCATTCACAGAACTGCCAATAGTAACTTATACCATGAAACTCCTTAGATCTTTCTGCTTTACTAGGAGCTTAACTTTATTTAGAATTCTTGAACCACACTCCTCACTGAGTGTAACTATTTCATACTCATCCAACTTGTTCTTTTTGGCCACAATGTCCTTAACATACTTGGCGTACTTAGGGATACCCTACAAAACATCAATCCAATATAAATTAATTTGTACCTATTTTATTATGTTGATGAACTTCTCAAAACATTTGTCCTCCATCTTTTTCTTAAGCTTTTGTGGGAACAGATGAGGAAGTTTTATTTTTGATTCTTCATCCACCTTTTGCCTATTGGTTTCACCTTCTTCCCCAACTTTTCCTTTAACTTTTAACTCATTTGATTTTGGTTGGGATTGAATTCAGTTAGTTGCCGACCACAATGGGTACTTACTACGTTTACCTATTTGGGGTTTGGATCAGTGTTACCTAACAAACCTCCTTGCTGGCTAGGGTTTTGTGAACTTGCCAACTGACCAAGTTGTTTTTTAAGATTCTAAGTAGCTAACTGATTTTGATGCACCATTATAGCTAACTTAGCCTGGTCAGTCATAATTTGTTTCAACATATCCTCTACGCTCATGCTTCTTGATTTCCCTAAGCTCTAGTTACCTTGGCCTTGGTTATTGTACTGTTGCCCACCACTTTGTGGTCTGAATTGGGTCTGTCCTTGATGTTGATTTCCACCCCATGAGAAGTTTGGGTGGTTTCTCCAATTCGGCTTGTAAGTATGTTCATAGTTTTGGTTAAGTCCTCCACTTGGTGCATTACCCACAAAGTTTACAAACTTCAGATTAGCTCCACAATAATCTGTTGAGTGTTCACTACTTCCGCAAACCTCACACCATATTGGTTGCTATTAAACTATATTCATTACCGCTTGCTGCTGTCCCTGTGCTAGATTGCTAAAATGTGTGTACATCATATTTTGAATTGATGTAATCTGTGCAGTCAAGGCTGTTATGGCATCTACTTCTAACATTCCTTCTTGTTTCTGCACCACGGGCCTGGAATTCCCTCTATTCCACTCAAGATTTCCCTAAGATATGCGGTTTAGCAGTGTATATAGCTCATCATAAGTTTCTATAATGCTTGTCTACCTGCAACCGAATTAAAGAGAATTTTGGTGTTGGGTTCCAACCCCTTAATAAAGGTATGGACCAATACCTCATTCGCCTAATGATGGTGGGGGAAACTGATGAGCAGAGATTTAAACCTATCCCAAGCTTGATATAAATTCTCTCCAACTTTTTGTTTAAAGCTTAGGCTTTTGCTTATCAACTTAGCTGTTGTTCCCAAAGGAAAGAACCTAATTACAAATTTACGAGCTAAGTCATTCCAAGTAGTGATGGAATTGGGCGGTTCTGACTTCAACCACCTCTTTGCCTTCACTAACATCGAAAAGAAAAACAATGTTAACCTCACATAATCATGAGATACTCTAGTTGGTGTGTAAGGATAGCTGATTTCTAGAAAGTTATGGATATGTACTTGGGGATCTTCATGAGGCAACCCAGTAAACTGCCCGTTCGTATGCAAAAGCTGTACCATATTTTGTTTTAGCTTAAACCGACCTCTAGCTGGCGGTTTTTGAACTCTAGAGGTGACATTTCCTATGAGTAGAACTGCCACATCTTACACTGTCCTTGCTGCCATCTCCACAGGTATATCTTCTGGCGGTATCTCCTTTGGCAAACCGTTCCCTGGCAAACTGTGATTGTTCTCTCGATTAAGTTTCTGTATTGGGTATTTAGAGGCCGCTCTTCGCCTTTGTAAATGGAAGAATCATTCAGGCTTAGATAATGACTATACAAGCTCCTTCCCTCAGCCTAGTGTAATGCATTAGTCACCTGCAAAAATGCACAAGTAAGAACAAGTTGTCAATACTAGCACAATCAATATAGAAACTTCGAAAAAAAATAAATTGCCTAATTTAAAGTCCCCGATAACATCACCAAAAACTTGTTGCGTCCACATGCACATATAAGTGTACGTGATCTAACAAGTTTTATAGTAGCTCTTTCGAGCCGGATATCGAACTCAAAAAGACTTTATGAATATCACTTATTTCTATTTAAAGGACTATACCGCTTATGTGTGTTATGAGAAACTGAGATAATGCTATCACTAAATCCTTTGCTGTAAAAATATTACTACCACTATAAGAGTTATGCAGAAAATCAGATTATGAAAAATCCAGGGCTATAGCATAGAATGATGTCAAACATAATGTTTTCCACTTTTAGTCTCAAATGATGTATTTAACTATTGATTTATAGGGTTGCTAATACAATCATGGTCTTCCGACCTCTAATTATCGATCTTTATTGATAGCCTAACTACATCATTAAGCGAGGATAGACATGAATCAATAAAAACACATTAAGCTATCATCCTATTTATTAACCAAATGTGGTATACAGGTATGTGTCACTGGTATCGTGCATACAAATCACCCTAAGTTACACTAGAATGAACACGTTCCCTACATTATTTGATCTATCTTCTTATTTTCTTCTAAATTCAAGGTAGACAACACATGTACTCTAATGTTGGCCAAACATTATAATAGTTAAAACAAAAATGTAAGAGTAATTATAATTAACAACTCATCATTGACAAAAGAGTAGATTATATTATGTCATAACTTTGTTGCTACAGCCCCAGAATAAGGGAACTTAGACACTCATGTTTAAAAGAAATACACAATGCATTAGTTCATATACTTTAATCTTCAACAGAAAAGAGAAACCTAAAGTGTGTGTAACCTCGTGGTAGTGCTCTTTCAAAAGCTGTGTGAACCCCTTCTCCAAAGCCCTAGGGTTCTATTTATAGGATTTTTAAAATAACCCTCCAATCCTAAGTTGACTCGAACTTGAATAAAAAAATTAGAACTTCGGGGCTTCATTGGTACACCAGGGTTGCACCAGAAAATCCTCTCATTTGTTTACCCTCTGGCGTGGTGCACCAGCTATGCACCAAAAATGCCTCTCAGTTGTTTACCCTTTGACGTGGCGCGCCATCAGTGTGTCCAAGATGATCCTCTATAGTATATGGCCTTACGTGGCGCGCCATCTGTGTTCCAGGGCTGCTTGTCCCATTTTTCACTCGCTTCTTCTCCCGTTCAACTTGCACTTCTTTCCATTGACTTCTTCCGAGCACCGACTTGTCTCCAAGAGTCCTGCAATCACTAGACACACCTTAGTGCAACCTTGTTCTTCATTCTATCTAAAACATACAATTATATTTCTAAAATATTCTCAAACCAATTACTAAATATGGGCAAAAAAGGCACATGGGCACATAAATATTCCCAAGATCAATAGCCCATGTTCATAGTAGAGCTTGAGTGCAAATTCTTATAGTTTAATTCATTTTTAAGAATACTTGTGTATGAATATAGCTAACCAACATTATTAGACACTTTCAGGGCTAAATGTAGAAAAATGGATATTCAAATGATGATTGGATTAAAAGTGGAGCTTAAAAGAGAAGTTGGGAACAAATGTGAAGAAAATGCACCAGATTGGAGTATGTCTGCATCGCGCATTAAGCTTCAGTAATTTAATTCAAAAACTTAGAATTTATTGGACGTAATAGTGTAGTCCGCGCCAGGTCCGCGGATGTGGACCTGGTTCTGGATAGAACAAATTCTCCCGAAGAAGAAAATGAAAAATTACACTATGGAGAAACACCTCTGCGTCGCGAACTTCGCTATAGGGATTGCAACTTCATATTTTTTGAGGCTATAAATAGTCCACTTATATTTTATTTTAAAACAATTAGTTTTTAATTAAGGTTTTGATGAAGGAAGATGAAAGGAGAACTCTCCTAGGGTTTTATTTCTTCTTCTCTTTCATTTGTAAGTTGATTCTTTATGTTATTAATTATGTTTTGGATTCTTTCAAACATTATGAGTGGCTAGAATACCTTGTTCTAGGGTTGTAGCCATAAGATGAATGTTTTAATATAGTTTACTTTGGTTGAAAATGGTGTCTTTCATATAATTACTCTTATATTCTCATTTATATTATTTTAATGCTTGATCACCGTTAAAATACATTAGTTGTTTACTTGGAAATCGGAAGACGGAAAGGAGATAGAACACTAGAATTAAGGAGTATGTTTATTCTAGAATTACCTAGGATAATTCATTAGGATGCCTGTGACACATACCTATACACCATACTTGATTAACAAACAGGTTGATAGGATTAAAGCATCTGTGTTGGTTCATGCCTATCACCTCTCAATGATGTAGTTAGGCTGTCAACAGAGGTAGGCAATTAGAGGTCAGGAGACCATGGTTGTAAAATCAACCCTGTAAATCAGTAATTGAAAGACCCATTAAATGCCAGAGTGAAGTATGTTAGACTTGAAATCCATAAATGCTACAACCCTAGACTTACTTACTCATTTGATCACAACTCACTGAATTTTTGAACTGTTTCTTAATAGTAGTTTTTATAACTTAATAGACAATATAATTGAAATCAACTTTTTTGCAACACACGTGAACAATTTAGTTAATTAGAAATATTACTCAAGCCTGATTAAAGTCCTGTGGGTTCGACAATCTAGTTTTGAAAGGAGCCACTTTATTACTTGTAAGACCACATACACTTGCGTGTGCTTTAGTGGAAACAACAAGTGCCTATAATTTATTTAAGCGCATGAAAAGGTAAAAACAAATCCACATCAGCCTTTTTAAAAAAAAATATTTCCCTTTAATTTTTAGTTACCAATGGCTACTACCCTTCTTCTTCCTTTTTAACTTCTCCTCCATTAACGCAGACCTCCAAACAAGATATACTTTTTTTATTCTCTTTTTTAATATCTTAATTTCATAGCTATAATATTCTTTCTCCTCTTATTGTGTTCATGACTGTTTTTTATTGATGTGAACTTCCGGCAATATTAAGAATTTCATGGTCGGATGACAAGCCCAGAAGTAGATTTTGGGGTTGTAAAAATTATAAGGTATGAATTTATTTTTTTAGTCGGATTTATTTTATATATTAAACTTGGTCACTAATGTTCCATCATTCAATTTGTTACATTGAATGCTGGAGCTTAAATCAAAATTTATTCAATCAAAAAAATGCGAACAAAACCCTAACAAAATAAAGAAATAACAAAGCATATACTTACCGGTACTTTAACTAATATTTTCTAGGTTAAAACTCTTTGATTTCTATGAAAATCTAAGGGTTATATTGTGACATTGGAGAAAAGCTTTGGTGGGGAAAAAGGTGGAAACTGAAAGACTCGTTGCTGAACTTTCGAATAACAAAACCCTTTCTTTTATTTTTTTATATTAATTTATCTTCTTAATTAAAGAAATAACAAAATCCCTTTATTTTTATTTTTTAATTATATATATATGCCACACCAGTTACACAAATTCACGTGTAGCGCGTGAATGACATATTTTTATGTATGAAATGGGAGGGGTATATTTAAGCTTAGTTCATCAAGTTAAGGGATATTTTTAAGTCTATCAATAGTTCAGGGAAAAAACCAATAATCTATGCCAAGTTCAGGCGTATTTTTAAAACTTCTCTATTTAATTTTATATATATGCCACATCGGTTAAAAAATCCATATGTAGCGCGTGAATGACACATTTTTGTGTATGAAATGGTAGGGGTATATTTAAGTTTAATTCATCAAGTTGAGGGGTGTTTTAAAGTCTATTAATAGTTCAGAGACGAAACCAATAATCCATGCCAAGTTCGGAGGTATATTTATACGTCTCTCAAAACTTAATAGTAAAACATTTAAACAACCACAAATTATTATACAATGTTACATGTTGCTGATCTTCATCAGTTTTTAGAATGATTTCAACTTCATCATTATAATTTGAAATAGTATCTTGTGTATGCTCAATCAAAGTGTCATGCCCCGAGTCTACACCTTAGTATGACCAAAACTCAAAAACCTTTGCTGGTTCCCAAGTAAACCCTTAGCCCGACTAACTACTCAGCGGAAGAGTTAATTCACAGAATTATAGCTCAGATGGGCATAAATAGAATTATATATTTAACTTCTCAAAATAAGTCTCAATACTCAAATATATATATGTAAAATAAGTGTTAAACACAAAATTTGAAAACTCAATGCGTATCTAAACTCTGTCTGTGACTAGTCTATGAAGTCTCTAAACTGACATAGAATAGGTATCGGGACAGGCCTATGGCTACCTTAAAATACTAATAAGTAAAGACTGAATGATAAGAATAAAAGCCCCTCCGAATGCACAGAGGTCTCACCAAAAGTTGCACGAAAACTAATCTTCAACGATGTGCCTATTGAGGATCTCTATCACCCGTGTCTGTAATGTAAAATGATGCAATGCCAAATGTCGTTAGTACGTGGGATGTATGGTATGTAACATGGTTAAAAGGAAACATACTCAAGAATACTCAACTCAACTCAACAACATGAATACTCAATTAATTAAACTCAATAAGGCATGCAATATATAAATAAGACAATGCTTTAAGAAATATGAATAAGTAAATGCAACTCAGTATAGAATAATATTTTACTCTTGGAGAGTTTCTCTAATTGACAACCATCACTATGAGTATCATGATGATACAACAAACTGCTATTGTTGCCACAAACATCCAATATCTTGCTAGGTAAGGGACACAAACTCATCTCATGGATCCAATAAAAGTCCATATCAGGGGCTAAAGTGAGGAGTCGTCTGAACCAACTGTATGATCCTTCCCTATGCTGGATACGTAGTCTATAGAGTTTGAGTTGCTCTAAATTTTTACCCAAATTGGTGTTCAATACTACTCTCAAAATGTGTGTGTATGTATAATTGGACTTTGCTCAATTTAACTCAGCTCATATCATAACTTATCTTTAAAATAGTTTTACTTCTCAACTCAATAAATGCATTTAATAAATAGCTTTAACTACTCAACTTAGTCTTAAGAGAATTATTAAATACATTATTACTCAAACTCATTTAGACTCGATAATGATCATGCTCAAAATTAGTAAATGAAAGACTCCACAAACTTAAACTCATGCTCAAAACTCTTTCTCAATTGAAGATATGAAATGTATCATTCTTTTATCTCAAAATAGTAAATAAAATTAAGAAGTGTAGATACTCAAATAGCATCATGTGGATATAAATATGAACACCAAATTTAAGAACTTGAACTTATAGGAATAATTTTAATATCAATACATATACAAAAACTTAATAGAAGATTTACATAATCAACTCAAAAAAACTCAATATAATAGGATTGAAACTCAAACTCAAACTCATACTGACTGAACGAAGATGTAGAGCATGAAGACGAACTCAGTCCAATGTTATGATTAGCCTTACATACCTGAAATAATGATTATCTAAGTAAAACTCGAAGAATTTGGTTGAAACGCTTGAACCCTAACTTTTTCCTTCTCTCAAATCCTTGCTCTCAAAATATTTTATGTATTAATAAGGGAAATGTAATGATCCTCATGGTTATTTTCATGTTTTTTATGGTTTTGGAATGGGTGGCATACTTCCTGAGGAGATCGGGTGAATTTTGAGTGAGTTTGGCCATTTATGAGGCCTAAGTCTTGAAAGAGTTGACTTTAATCAATATCTGGAGATTCTAATGTCGGATAAAAATTTGATCAGTTCCATCAACTATAGAATGGTCATTTTAGTCTAATGTGTTGTTTGGTTCGGGTTTTAGGGATTTTATTTTGAGTTTATGCGATTAGGAATATATATATATATATATGATCTTTCTGAGCTCAGTCAGCCTATGATGCCTACTGTGTACTCTATGTTTTGTTACTCATACTACACTTCTACTTCTTTTTCTAATGCAGCTCCCAGTACAAGCCACCCTCTATGAGCATTGGATCTCTCTTGGCCCTTCCTGACTTAGATCATGGTGAGCTTCTAGAGTCTAGAGACTTAGCACTTTCCTTCTTTTGTACTGACTTGTATATTTTGTAATTTGACTAGTCAGTTCTCTTGTACATATAGCTTTTCTGTACTTAATAGCTCCTGTATAGGTTACACCAGGTCTGGGGATTTGTTCTTGTGTCAGTTCATCTTCTTGGTCAGTTTCAAGCCTTTTTTATTTGTTTTGTATTGTCCTACGAATTTATGATATCATCCATTTTTTATTATATGATATTTCTTCTTCCGCTATCGTTATTGTTATTATTATAATTGAATTACTGCCTTCCACAAAATTTTCTTTTGAGTTTTAGGCTTGCCTACTTAGGGGGTATAGTAGGCACTATCATGACTCCTTTTTGGGTCGTGACAGAGTGTTATTACAGTGTTAGGTTCATTGGTCTCATCAGTATAGGAGCAAGTTTCTAGTAGAGTCTTGCTGATCGGTACGATGATCTCCATATCCTATCTAGGGAAGCTATAAGGAATTCTTAGGAATAGTTCCTTTATTTTGTTCTTTATCATGCGGTCTTAATTTTAGCAACTTCTGAGTGTTTGCTTGCTTCATTCTTTCTCATGTGCCTAGGATGAGATCGTTTGCGTGAGTTTGAGAGCCTCCAACACTAGCAGGTAGGGACACATTCGAGGTTTAAGGCCAAGGTCGACCAAGAGGTCGAGGTAGAGCACAAGTTACAACACCGGCTAGAGATCAGGAGCAGGCATCATTACTAGAGCCCGAGATAGAGGTTGAGCATGTTCAACATCAGCCGAATGGTGTGGGGATAGCCTAGCCTCCATCGGGTTTTATTTCTATGCTAGTACTTTAGGATACATTGCTCGGATCCTCAACTTCATGGTGGGTATATCCCAGGCAAGGACTCTACCTAGTACTTCAGCAGGACCTCAAGTCTCAAACGAGATTCCAACTCTGGCCCAGGCAGGGGCACAACCTGCTGTTGTGGCTCCTTACTTAGTGGTCCATCCCATTCCTACTTTTACTCCTCCTATGGCACCTAGACCAGTCATGTCTTCTGCGGAGCAGAAGATATTAGGGCGGTTCATCAAATTGACCCCTCCTGCTGTCAAGCACATTAGGCGAGGATGCCTATGATTTTTTGATCAACTTCCAAGAGAGGTTGCATAACCTCGGTTTAGTGGAGTCTCACGAGGTTGATTATACTGCTTTCTAGCTAGATGGGTCAGCAAAGTAGTGGTGGATGTCTTATGTCCAGTATAGGCCAGCCGGGTCATCTCTGATGATGTGGGCTTAGTTCCCCAAGACTTTCTTAGAAGAGTATACTCCTTGTAGCTTGAGGGAGTGGTTGGTGGATGAGTTCATAGACCTAACTCAGGTATCATTATCAGTTGCAAAGTATGAGATATAATTTCATGAGTTGGTTAGACATGCGGCTATGATTATGCCAATGGAGCACGAGATGGTGTACAGGTTTTTCAGAGGGATCCCATTCCCATTTTGGATGGCTACCGAGTAGATAGTGGCATTAGGATGCTTTTTTCTTCAGATAGTTGATTATGCATGCACCATCGAGGGGATCCTCCATGAAGCCTATGGAGGTACCGATAAGGGGCCCCGCTGTCGGGGTAGTTTTAGGGTTTTAATCCCTTAGTAGGGTAGTTTCGGGCAGAGGTTACCTATAATAGTTTCAGCCTGCTAGGCCAGTTTAGCATGTTGTTTAGCTTATAAATGGGGGCACTTCTGCAAGTGCTAGTGGTCAGGTGGTTCAAGATCCGACTTAGTCTTCTCGGGGTGCACATTCTGGATCTTTAGGCCGTGGTGTCTTGTCAGGTTAAGCCATTCCATATTAGAGAGGTAATCTTGGTGGAACATTTTATGAGTCTAGCGTGATAGGCCACTTTAATAGGGTCAAGAGGTTTAGGCCCTAGGGTTCTAGTCTAGTCTACTAAGGGTGGTGCTCAGGACCACAAGAGTAGTCCCCAAGATAATCGAGTGGTTCTCTATTGGGAAGGTCGGGCGGTTGAGGTGGATGCCACATGTATTATTTTCTAGGAAGGCTAGAGGTAGAGGCTTCAGATGCCATTATCACAAGTACGATCTCCATCTCTCATCAGCCTACATATGTTCTATTTTATTCAGACCTACCTACTCATATGTATATGCCTATTATGCTGCTCGTTTGGATATGTTGTTTGAGCCCTTGCTTAAGTCTATGCATATAGATACCTAGGTAGGTGATTCTTTTATAGTGGATCGAGTGTATCGAACTTGTATGGTGACTATCTTAGGGTATGATACTAGGGCAAACTAGAGTTTGTTAGATATGGTAGACTTAGACTTGATTCTAGGAATGTTAACTATCTAGTCACCAAACAGTCTTGGATTGTTCCTCCAAGTCTGTTACTTTATGCATGCCTAACATTCCCTCAATTCTGTGGACGGGTACTATTATCCATATTCCTAGGGGTGTGAACTCTTTTCTGAGGGCGTGACAGTTGGTAGGAAAGGGTTGTCTAGCATATCTTGCTTATATCCGGGATACTAGTGCTGACACTCTTTTTTTTGATTTAGTTTCGGTGGTTAGAGAGTATATTGATGTGTTTCCTACTGATTTACCTGGTCTTTTTCCTGATCGTGATATTGAGTTTGGCATTGATATTGATCCAGGTATGCAACCAGTTTCTATTCCACCCTACCCGATAGCTCACACCGAGTTGAGGGAGATTAAGGAACAACTCTAGGACCTCCTGAGTTAGGGTTTATTAGACCTTTATGTCTTATTTTGGTGCTCCTATCCTGTTCGTGAAGAAGGAGTGTACCTTGTGTATGTGTATTGACTACAAATAGCTAAATAAAGTGACCATCAGGAATAGGTATCCTTTGTCGCGTATTGATGACTTATTTGACCAGCTCCAAGGTGTATTAATGTTCTCTAAAATATAATTGATATCGGGCTACCACCAGTTGAGGATTAGGGCAGCGGAAATCCCTAAGACTGCCTTTTGGAATTGATATGACCATTATGAGTTCTTAGTCATTTCTTTTGGGTTGACTAATTTCCCAACAACATTCATGTACTTGATGAACTGTGTGTTTAGGCCCTACTTATACTCCTTTGTGAGTGTTTATCGACGACATTCTAGTATACTCCAGGAGTAGGGAGCAATATGAAGAGCATGTGAGGATTATACTCCAGACCTTGCGAGATTAGCAGTTGTATGCCAACTTTACTAAGTGTGAGTTTTGTCTTGAGTTTGTAGCATTTTTAGGGCATGTGGTGTCCAAGGATGGGATTAGGGTATCCGATAAAGGTCGCCGCAGTTCGTGATTGGGCCAGACCTACTTCTTCCTTTGAGGTTTCCAGTTTCGTTTGTTTGGTAGGATGCTACAAATGATTCATGGAGGGGTTTTCTTTGATAGCGACACCTTTGAATAGATTGAATCAAAAAAATATCCCTTTCCAGTGGTATGACAAGTGTTCGGCTAGCTTTCTGAAGCTCAAGGCCTTGTTGACTTCAGCACTGATTTTGACTCTTCTTGTTAAGGGCCATGGGTTTATGGTCTACTATGATGCTTTTGGTGTTAGCCAAGGTTGTATGTTGATGCAATAGGGTAGATTTATTGCTTATGCTTCTAGGCAACTAAAGCTTTATGAGAAGAACTAGCCCACTCATGACTTAGAGTTGGCGGTGGTAGTCTTTGCATTAAAGATTTGGTGGCATTATCTTTATGGAGTACACTATGAGGTGTTTAACGACCATTGTATTTTTCAGTGCATATTCAGCCAGAGGGACCTTAATCTGAGACAACATAGGTGGTTGGAGTTACTAAAAGATTATGACCTCTCGATTCTTTATCACCCGGGCAAAGCTAATATGGTGGCAGATGCCTTGATCTGGAAGGAAGTGAGTATGGAGAGTTTGGCTTACTTAGTTATGGGGGAGTGGCCTATGGCTTTGGAAGTTCAGTCCCTAGCCAACTAGATGTCAAACTTGATATTTCTAAGTCAAATAGGGTACTTTCTTGAGTGGAGGCTAGATCCTTTTTGATGGAGCAGCTTTGGGCACAATAGTTTGATGATCTGCAATTGAGGGTGATTCGAGATAAGTTATTTAGCGGTGAGTCGAGAAAATGTCATTTTGGGCTAGTGTGATGTTTAGTTCGGGCTTTAGAGCTTTCACTTTGAGTTTGTGGCATTAAGCATTTTATTGTTGAAATTTTAGCCAAAGTTTGACTTCGATCAACATTCTTGATAAACATGTTCTATTTGAAATTCCATCAAAGCGGTTAGCTTCGGAACGTTAAGTTTGGTCTAAAATGACATTTGGTTCAATTTTTACGACTTTCAGGATGAGCTCATGGCTTATTAGCATTTTGTTGGTTTTTCTTTGTAAGTTTGACCTCAACATTTATCATCTAAGCTCTGCGTTTGTGAAGGCCAAAAGCATGGCACTTTTGTCTTTTACAAGACCCAATTTCAACATGGATTCTCTCATTCATTGCTTAGAGAAAGTACAATTTTAAGAGTTTTTCTTGGCCAAATCGAGTAATTCTTGTTAGAGGGTGCTGGAAATTCATGTGGGCACGTTCGAGGGTTGTTGAATCTTTCATTTATCTTGGTAATTCCCATCAATTTCTCTCTTTCTTTTAGTTTTTGATTCCATTTAGCTCTTTTAATGGTGGGAATTTTTGGGATGATCATAGCTCGGATTGTGCCTATTTTTGGAGCACAAGTTCCTTGAGCTTATTGGGACCTCGTGACAAAGACATTTTCTTGATTTTGTGCACAGATCTCAATGTCCAATTTTAGCGCATTTTCATTTCTAAATTTGTTAAATGCAATATAGGTATTATTTGTCTTATTTTGATGTTCTCTCCACTAATTTTATAGCGTGACACCGATTGGAGGCTCTTCAAAAGGAAAAGCTTCTGAATAGAGGTTCCACTGTAGTTTCGGCTTTGAGGTAGGTTATGGTCTCTTCTTTAGACTTGAGTTGCATAATTTTATACATATATATATATATATATATATATATATATATACGAGTAGTATGATCTTTAGGAAGGGTTTTAGGTGATGACTTCAAGCTTGCATGATCTCTAGTTTTGAAATGGTCATATTCGAAATTTTAGCTTAGACTTTAGCCGTTAAACCTTAGTTTAGCTTGATTCTTGGAATTTTGACAAGGTTAGTGTCACGACCCAACCCCATGGGCCGTGACCGGGTGCCCAAGATGTACACTCACATATACACCTGTAAACTATAAGTAAGCCTGTCGTATGATCACATATTAGCCCAACCCATCTCTTGAGAGGCTACAATTTATTATTTAGGCAGCATAACACATAAGCCGACGAGGCTATCATAGCATGTTGGGTTGTGCCATTATATACATACATGCGAGCTAACAAGGCTGCCACGACAAAGGGAACATCCCAAACATACCTCATACAAACACGATTAAGAACACATATATACACAACCCACTCCCATGTCTATAGACCTTTAAGAGTAGTGACGATAACATATGGCGGAACAAGTCCCCCGCCGTACCTTTGAAAAAATGAAAGTAAATATATACACCAAGGGTCAGTACCAAAAACTAGGCTCTGATATAATGGAGCTTCTTCCAAATTGGCTGAGCGGAATCCTAAGATGGCGGACTTCCAAAAGCTGGGTCTGCACCAGCGGGCATGAAACGCAGCCCCCCGGAAAGAGGGGGTCAGTATAACATATGTATTAAGTATCTAAGCATACAACATTATAAAGAAGTTACAGTTAAAACAGGGATGCAAGGGGCAAGTATAACGTTTAGCCATTCACCGTACCTGCATCTATAAAATAAAGACATACATACTATCATCACTGCGATCATGAGCACCTGCGTATTATTAGCGCTGTGGGATGTACAACCCAATCCATGTATATAGCAAATACACGTCGAGGGATGATGGCCTGATCCATATATCGTATGATAATGCCAAGGAATGATGGCCCGACCCATATCTCATATATTAGTGCCGAGGAACAATGACCCAATCCGTATACATACATATCAAATAATAGTGCCGAGGAACGATAGCCTGATCCACATATCATATGATCGTAAACACATATATTATAGCCGTCCCAGAACTCGGTGTAAGATGTATTACAGTATGCGTGAGCAAGGAAGTGAGTAATCATATGTAACTAAATTACCATCTGAGGCCCAACCGAGTAATCAAGCGAACCATCACTTGAAGATCAGGGTAGTAGTTGTTTTAAGTACCCTCTGACGATCAGTAAAAATCATATCGAGTGAAGTCTCAGGCATCAAAAGCATGTGTCAAGGCGATACCATATAGTTTATGTGATTAGAGACTTTTACTCTTATAGGGCCTTTAACATTCACGATTAGTACGAGTCATAAGTTATATACAGAACTTAGGAATGGGATGACCTCCAAGCTCATATCATAGATAACTTAACTTGAAGACATACCAAAAGAAAGGAAGAGATAGGATTTACATACCTTTTATCAAGTAATCATAACCACTCTTGCTTCGTCGCCTCCGGAACCTATTTAACACGAAGGTAATACTAACATTAATAACCTTCAACCTTCCAGCTTCTCAAACTATAACCAAGTATCCATAGGAATCATTTCCTTAGGCCTTTCTCAAGTAGTTTATTACTTGGTTAAGAAGTTAACGGAAATCGGACAACATTTCCCTTATAACTTGCCTTATCCGAACTTCCAACTACATACTCAATTACTACAGCCAACAACCAACAACATTCAGCATCTCATATTATAAGTAAACCACTTCAACATTATGCAACACAAACTCCAAACAACTCGCTTAAAACTATGATACCACAATAAGGTTTTTAATCGTTAATTCATAAAATCTTTAACCACGCGGAACGGAGGGTTAGGTGGATGCAACCAGAAGCAAACACTCCTATTTTTACCCACGTTCCATCCCTGAAATACTCCATAAAACCATCTCCAAAGACAATGCCACAATCACAACAACACTATACAACCTTAACAACTTTAATTCGGCTAGAACAACTTCAATTTAGTTTGTTTCTAACGCCAAGCATACTTAAACATTTTTCCTACTTTAAACTTCATTTAACACCTTTATTACAACCCATATCAACATTATTAACTCCACCTTGAAAGATAAGAACTTACCTTTTTCAAAACTTGCAAAAACTAGCCTCGAAAGTTCCTTAACCGCACTGAAAAGTAGTGGACTTCTCGTCACCCTTCCTTGCTGCCCCAAACCTAAAATTTTCATTATTAAACACCGTTATATCACCATAGTATACCTTAAATAATTAATTCACAAAACGAAATCGGGCCTTACCTTTCTTGGCCCCCAAACCCGTAGCTCCTCTTTGCTTGTTCTCTCAAGCTTTCCCTCAATTCTCTCTTATTTTTTCTAAGTGTAAAAGTGATATTAAGATGACTTATTCATCAAAAGAAACTATGTCCTTTATTAAGAGGTGACACATTTCATCCCCTAAGGGTGACACAGTCCACCTCCTATTGGACTAACCAATCCATGCCACCACTTCAAGGCTGCCATGTGGCAGCGTACGACCTACCTCAAGTAGGTGTGTCTCCGTCTTGGTCCAAGTAGGTGCATCACCTACTTAGTCCAAGTAGGTGCATCACCTGGTTGCTTCCAAGTAGGTGCTACGCCTCTTTTCGCCTCTTCTGTGGATTTATAATTTCATCTCAGTTTAAGAGCTTATGTATTCCTCACTATTTAAGCTCGATGTGTACTCAAGTAACTTAAGTACGTAGGAAATCCAAGTTGATAACTTATGCAAGTAGATTGTGTACCACGACTCATTATTTACCCTCCCCCAGCTCCTTCTAAGTCCCTCTAGACCTGTTTCTAATCTTTCCTCTTATGGGGCATCACATTCCCCCTTCCTTGGAGTTATTTGGTAAGGTTGTAGATAATCTGGGTCATAGGGCATCTTTTAAGAAGTTTAAGAAGTGTTTCACAGTACAATAGTATGGGGCATAACATCCTTCCCCCCTTTAGCACATTCGTCCTCGAATGTTAAGCAAAACCCTCTTCAAGGTCTTAGACAGATTATAGAGAACTTTTATTTACTGCAACCATAAATGGTTTTTTTAAGCAATCAATGTAATAGTTTTAGGGGTTAAGATTACCTGTAGAGATCGGGAACAAGTGAATATTTGTTCTTCATCTCCTCCTCAGCTTGCCAAGTCATCTCTTCTCTATTTTTATTTTGCCACAACACCTTGATGGAGGCCACATCTTTGGTGTGCAATCTCCTGACTTGGTGATCCAGTATAGCTATAGGGCGTTCCTCATATGAGAGTTCCTCATTCACCTGGATATCATCCATAAGGAATATTTTGGAAGGATTACTGACACATTTGCGAAGCATCGATACATGAAAGACCGAGTGTAACACTTCCAGATCCGACGGTAGGTCCAACTCATAGGCAATCTTGCCTATTCTTTGGATGATCCGACAAGGACCAATGTATCTTAGGATAAGCTTCCCCTTATTGCTGAACCTCAACACTCCCTTCATGGGTGACACCTTCAAGAACACCCAATCATCCACCTGAAACTCTAAAGGTCGACGTCGATTATCTGCATATGACTTTTGTCGACTTTGAGCTATTAACAATCTTTCCTGAATAAGCTTCACTTTATCCACCGCTAGCTGAACCATATACGGGCCTATTAGTCATATCTCGCCAATATCAAACTAGCCAATCGGTGACCTACACTTCCTGCCATACAAAGCTTCGTACGGTGCTATTTGAATGCTAGAGTGATAGCTGTTATTGTAGGCAAACTTGATAAGCGATAGATGATCATCCCAGCTGCCTCTAAAGTCAATAATACAAGCCCGTAATATGTTTTCTAATGTTTGAATCGTACATTCAGCCTGCCTGTCCATCTAAGGGTGGAATGTTGTACTAAGATTTACCTGCGTCCCCAATCCCTCTTAAAATGATCTCCAGAAGTTAGCGGTCCAGCTTGTCCATCTCAAGGTATGCCTTAGCTTGTTTGGGGAGATCATGCACAGTGAAATAGAGTTCAGGAGATTTGCATTTGTGGCTGTGTTTGGATAAGACATCAGCTGTGTAGTTTGCTTCTCTAAGGATGTGTTTACAGCTGAAAGTTTGGAATTGGTTGATGATGTTGTTTAAATTGTTCAGCAGCTCCTTTATTGACCAAGGGGGTTTTGCTTCTTGTTGTAACCACCTGATTAGGAGTTGAGAATCTACCTCTAACTCTACCTGTAAATAACCAAGATGAATACACCAAGATAGACCAAAGATAGTAGCCCTGATTTCTGCTTGGTTGTTAGTTCCTTCCCCCAATGGAACTGCATAGGCAAAGATAAGGTCACTATGAGTATTTCTAAGTATTCCTCCTCCACCAATGTTGCCTGGGTTGTTAAGGGCACTACCATCTGTATTTAGCTTTACCATGTGATCACCTGGTTTGATCCAGCATACAGGGGTAATTTTAGTGTCATGGTAGCATTGTTCCACTGAAATGACTAGGTCCTTCCAGTTATTTGGCCATTCTATATAAGGAAAAGTTGTGATGAGTAGGTTAGAGATGCCTTTGTAGATAGAAAATTTGACTCTTGAGAGGTTAGATTTCTTCCCACCATATTTGAAAGCACATCTATTCTTCCATAAGTTCCAACAAATGAAGACAGGGATTGCTTGTAACAGGAGTTTATGTGCTTCATTCTTGTATTTATATGTCCACCATCTCATAAGCATATTTCTAAGAGGTGTGTAATCCTTTTTTATGCCCAAAGAATCAGCAAACACCCTCCAAGTATTCTTGGTAAAGGTTCCTGCAACAAAGGTGTGATCAATGGTGTCTTGGCCAGGTCTATCACAATAATGGCACTGAGAGGGGGCTTTGCCAAAGCTGGTTATTTTCTCATTGGTAGGTAATTTCCTTGTAAGAGCTCTCCAAACAAGAAAGGAGCATTTGAAAGGTATTAGTTGGTGCCAAGTACATGCATTCAGCATAGTATTTGTCCTCTTGTCTCTAATGAGCTCCCAGGCAGAAGAACAACTGAACTCCCCATTGGTATTAGGAATCCAGCATGGATGGTCCTGTTTGAGGGGATGGTAGCTGAATTGAGTTGCTAAAATATTAGGAACAAACTGAGGAGGGGCTTTTTGGATAATGAGATCAACATTCCATTGGCCATTAGTTAGAAAAGCTGAAACTTGGGTGTGGTTAAACCTACAGCTGTTAGCAGAAAAGTGAGCTAAAGGGCCAACACCTAGCCAGTTGTCCCACCAAAAAAGGCAAGAGCCATACTTAATTTGCCACTGAATGTGAGGCTCAATGTTGTGTTTGTTGTTCATGAGGTGCTTCCAAATTAAGGACTGACCAGTGTCCCACTTTTTTGTAATAATATTGGCCCTCTGACAGTATTTGGATTTAAGGAATTCTCCCCACAAGGTGTTCTTGGTTATAAGGGTCCACCACTGCTTGTATTGAAAAGATTTGACCACATCAGTGATTTGTCTAAACCCTATGCCCCCTTCATCATAAGGATAGCTAAGGTTCTTCCATGAGGACCAGTGGTACTTCCTCTTGTCATTTTTCCATCCCCAGAAGAAGTTAGCAGTGATGCTCTGAATCTGCTTGATGATGGTTGAGGGAGGGATGCTGGCTGAAAGCAAATGTATTGGCATGGCTTGAATAACATGCTTCACAAGAATAGCTCTACTCCCATAGCTCAGGATTTTAGCATGCCAACCAGTGATCCTGCTTACAACTTTTTCAATGAGATCAGAGTAGTAAATAACTCTTTGTCTACCAATATAAATAGGACATCCCAAGTATGTTATAGGACTACTCTTTTGGTTGAAACCAGTGATACTATTGATTCTCAGTACAGTAGACTTGAAAGCATTGGAGGGAACCATGAAATGACTTTTTTGCTTGTTAATCAATTGTCTAGAAACTCTTTCATAGGTAGTTAATGTTTCCATAATGAGAGCTAAGGTGTGTCTTCTTCCAGAAGTAAAGATGATGATATCATCTGCAAAACTCAGATGATTGATCTGAGGTCCCTTTTTTGCCATAAAGAAACCATGGAATTGGGGATACTGATGAAGATTATTCAATAGTCTGGACAACACTTCAGCACCTAGGACAAATAAAGCAGGGGAGAGAGGATCACCTTGTTTGAGACCCCTTGTGGAGTGAAAGAAACAATGTCTTGAACCATTGACTATAACAGAGTACCAGTTATCAGCCATGATTCTCCAAACCATGTCAATGAAAGTTTCTTTAAACCCCATTCTTCTCATCACAAGACAAGTGTAATTCCAAGAGACCCTATCATAAGCCTTGGTCATGTCAAGTTTTATCACAACATTGCCTCCAATATTTGGTTTTTTGATCTGGTGGATTATTTCCTAGGCAAGCATTATATTTTCAGAGATGTTTCTATTCTTGACAAAGCCAGATTGGTTCAAGGAAATGAGGTTGGGGAGAATAGGAGCAAGTCTTAGGTAGAGGAGTTTGGAAATGATTTTGTTAGTGAAGTTGCTAAGGCTTATGGGTCTGAACTCAGAGATTTTTGTAGGATGGTTTACTTTTAGGAGTAGAACCAAACAAGTATGGGTGAAATATTTAGGCATAGTTTGTCCACAAAAGAAGTATGTGATCACTTTAAGGAGGTCTTCTTTGATGATGTCCCATCACACCTGAAAGAAAGTTCCATTCATCCCAATAAGGCCAGCAGCAGAGTGAGGATTCATAGTAAAAACAACAGTTTTCACTTCTTCCATAGTAGGCATGGCTTGTAAATCATCATTGTCTTTGTCAGTCACCATTGTAGGGATGCAATGGAGTGTCTGCTGTTGGATGTGCTCCTCCTTTCCAGTAAAAATTTGTTGGAAATATTCACAAGCAGCATCAGCTATCTCTTTATCACCTTGCACCCAAGAGCCTTCTTCATTTTGGATCCTGTGGATGTAAAGCTTTCTTCTCCTGCCTTTGATAAGAGCATGAAAGTAGCTAGAGTTCATGTCACCTTCTTTGAACCAGTGAAGTTGAGACTTTTGTCTGAGGATAGAATCCTCCATCTTCATGTGTCTAATGTACTCAGCATTGATAGCATGCAGTTGAGACCTATTTTCATTGGTGTTTATACTAATCAGATTCTCTTCAGCTTGTCTAGCCTTTTCCTCATATTCTTTGACTTTAGCATAGATGTCTCCAAATTGATTTCTTGACCAGCAGCTAAGAGTAGCAGTAAGTCTTCTTATTTTCTAATGAAAACTCCACATTGGATTTCCATTAGAAGGTCTGCTCCAGCAATTCTTGACAGTATCCATGAAAGAAGGTTGCTCAGGCCAGCAGTTCAGGAATTTGAAATACTTGATGGGGTTGTGTTGTTGGTCAATCATTTCTAAGAGCAAGGGGCAGTGATCAGAACCAACAAAAGGAAGATGAGTAATGCTGGTATGGGGCATGGTTTCTAGCCAGTTATCATTAACCATCCCTCTATCAAGTCTCTTCCAAATTCTAAAGTTAATACCCCTCAGGTTGGACCAGGTGTATTTCTGACCTGAGAAACTAAGGTCTTGAAGACCTGAAGCCTCAATAATGCTAATGAACTCAAAACTCTTTCTCATATTATAGGGGACACCCCCTAATTTTTCTTCAGGGTCTACAATAACATTAAAGTCTCCTATAGTGCACCATGGATTGGATGTAGTAGACTGTTGTAGAAGGCTATCCCATAAAGGTCTTCTGAGAAGATCTTTACATTTAGCATAGACAAAGGTAGTGATGAATTGATTTGGGATCAAGGCATGATTGAGTTCACAAGTGATTAGTTGCTCATCATTCTCCAAAATCTTGCAATTCACATCTTTGGTCCAGAAAATCCAAATCTTACCATTGGGATTGTGGATGGCATGGTCCATATTGAGCTGGTTTCTGAAGTATTGTAACTGAGAGCTATCAGAAAAAGGTTCCATTAGAGCTATAAGAGAAATTTGATGGATATTTTTGAGAAGTTTTATTCTATCCATGGCTCCTTGGGTATTTATACCCCTTATATTCCAGCTAAGGGTACTAATCATTGAGAAATTCTTAAAGTATGGGACCTGGTACTTGGTCTGCCTGTGGGGGCAGTTTTTGTAGAAATTTTTGCCTTGTTGCTAAATCTGGTCCTATATATCCCTCTAGGAGATAGACCCTGTGAACTAGCCACCTGTTGGATGTCTTCCTCATATATATTCTCAGAAGAGGGGTTGATGTTTTTGATTAAATCCTATTCTAACCTTACCCGATGATACATAGGGTTTTGTGATCTATTGTGATGCATCCAAGATTGGTTTGGGTTGTGTGTTGATGCAAATGGGGAAGGTGATAGCCTATGCTTCAAGACAGCTTAAGGTTCACAAGAGGAATTACCCAACTTATGACCTTGAGCTGGCAGCTATGGTGTTTGCGCTTAAAATCTGGCGCCACTACCTGTATGGAGTGCATATCGATGTCTTCACCGATCACAAGAGCTTACAATATGTCTTCAGCCAGAGGGAACTCAACCTGAGACAAAGAAGATATCTTGAGCTACTCAAGGACTACGACATGAGTATTCTCTACCATCTAGGTAAAGCTAATGTTGTTGTTGATGCTCTTAGCAGTTTGCCCATGGGTAGCATTGCCCATGTGGAAAAGGGAAAGAGGGAATTGGAGAAGGAGGTACATCGATTAGCCCGATTGGGAGTTCAACTCGAAGAGAACAATGAAGGTGGAGTAAACGTTCGAGATGGGGATACGTCCTCACTTGTAGCAGAGGTAAAGGAGAAACAAGATTAGGATCCCATCTTCCTCCGGTTGAAGGAAGTTGTTCACAAACAAGAGGTGATGGTTTTCACCAAAGAGGGAGATGGTGTATTGCGGTACAAAAATAGATTGTTTGTGCCGGATGTCGATGATGTTCGAGAAAGGATTATGGCCGAAGCGCATAGTTCTAGATACTCTATTCATCCGGGCTCTACAAAAATGTACCATGACTTGAGGGACATCTATTGATGGAGTGGGATGAAGAGAGATATTGCGGAATTCATTTCCAAATGTCCGAATTTCCAACAGGTGAAGGTTGAGCATCAAAGGCCATGTGGTTTAGCCCAAAACATAGAAATTCCAAAATGGAAGTGGGAGATGATCAACATGGACTTTATTACAGGCTTGCCAAAGTCCCCAAAAGCAACATGATTCCATTTGGATGATTGTGGATAGAATGATGAAATTAGCTCACTTCTTGGCGGTTAAGACTACTGATACCGCAGAAGATTATGCAAAGTTGTATATATAGGAGGTCGTCAGATTGTATGGGGTCTCTTTGTCTATCATCTCAGACAGAGGAGCTCAATTCACTTCTCAATTTTGGAAATCCTTTCAGAAGGGATTAGGTTCGAGGGTGAACTTGAGTACAGCCTTCCATCCCCAGACAGATGGCCAAGCAGAGTGCACCATCTAGACATTGGAAGTTATGTTGAGGGCATGTGTGCTCGACTTCAAGGGAAATTGGGATGATCACTTACCTCTCATAGAGTTTGCATACAATAATAGGTATCATGCAAGCATTCAAATGGCTCCTTATGAAGCTTTGTATGGGAGGAGGTGTAGATCGTCCATTGGGTGGTTTGAAGTTGGTGAAGCCGAGCTGATTGGGCCTGACCTTGTTCACCAAGCCATGGAGAAGGTGAGAGTTATCCAAGATAGGCTAAAGACAGCCCAAAGCCGCCAAAAATCTTACACCGATATGAGGAGGAAAGACTTGGAGTTTGAGGTGGGGGATTGGGTGTACTTGAAAGTATCACCCATGAAGGGTGTTATGAGGTTTGGAAGGAAAGGGAAGCTCAGTCCTCGATATATTGGTCCTTACCATATTTTGAGGTGGATTGGGAGTGTTGTTTATGAGTTGGAGTTACCCTTAGAGCTAGCTTCTATTCATCCGGTGTTCCACCTCTCAATGTTGAAAAAGTGCTTGGGCGATCCCTTGTTGGTAGTCCCTATTGATAGCGTTGGAATTAAGGATAGCTTATCCTATGAAGAAGTTTTGGTCCAAATTCTTGATCGCCAAATTCGCAAATTGAGGAACAAAGAAGTCGCCTCAATCAAAGTCCTGTGGAGGAATCAATTTGTTGAGGAAGCCACATGGGAAGCGGAGGAAGCCATGAAATCTAAATATCCCCATCTATTCGTGCCTACCGATGAGAATGTTGAAGGTAATGTCCATTTCCTTGACTTGAATTCATTTGTGCCTTCTTAAGTCTTGATTGATAATTAATTGAGAATTTGACTGATTGAATGACTGCGTTTTGACAGTGATTTGCACCCTGAGTCTATTCTTGATTTCTCGTCATTCGAGGACGAATGATCCCAAGGGGGAGATAATGTAACACCCCTCAAAAGTTTTCCAAAGATTCGGATCCTTCTTGTGTTCGGGAGGGGTCGAACCCGAGTATCTTGAAGTATATTCGTGAGTTAAGATGAGTCTCTGAGGGACTGAGCAGTGTTAGGGGTGATGTGGGGTCACCATGGACCCTAGGACCGAGCTAAGTCCAAAAGATCCGTCGTGGCTAAGTTTAGGATGAGTTCGTATAAGGGTCGACTTTTAACGACCCTATCTTTCGAAAGACGTCAATCTGGGTGGCCCACGACCTATCAAATTAAAGGTCGTTGAGTCTTCTTTCCAACGCCACCAAGAACGTATATTTTGGAGTTTGGAGTCAAAAGATATGATGATCCTAAGACGAACTAGCACGGCAGGAATTTCATTTTTTGGCTTGGGTTGCAACTGCTGGGGAAATGGCCTTGGCGCTGCAAGGGCGCGACGCGCCACTATCGCGCCAGAAACATGCCTCAGTAGTTTGGTCCTTGGCGCGACGCGCCACTAAAAGTTGTGCAGGGTTTTTCAGGCCAAATTTCTAGAACCCAGAAAATATGGCCTTGGCGCTGTAAGGGCGCGACACGCCACTATCGCGCCAGAAACATACCTCAGTAGTTTGGTCTCTGGTGCGGCGCGCCACTAGGAGGTGTGCAGGTTTTAGGCATATTTAGCCTAGCACTGCAATGGCGCGACGCGCTACTATCGCGCCAGGTGCGTTTTTAGCCTATTTTCAGAACTTTTGAGGGGCAAATTAGGAACTTAACCAAATTATATATATGTTACCCTTGGTCTTTTGGGAGCACATTTTGCAGCCTCACCCTCTCTCTAAAAAGCCCTAGCTTCTCTCTCTTTTCTTCTTCTTCTCTATTTCCAACAAAAAGGAGTCTAAGAGCTTCAAGATTTGAGTCCTCCATTGAAGACTCAACCACAAGGTTTTCTTCAAGTCTTCACTAAGGTATGTAAAGCTATCCAAAACATGGGTTGAGTCCACCCATGTGCCCTATTCTAGCTTTGAGGTTAGATGTTCATGAAAAATGGAGTTCTTGGTATGGTCTAAGTTTAAATGAGTTTTGTCCCCTATTTAATTGATTCTATATATGTCAATGTTATTGAGCTAAGGGGTTCCAAAATGAGCCCTTAGTTGAGTATGAGTGATGAAGAAATGAGTTGTGAAATATGTTCTATTTATCTTCTTACTATGTAGATTATGATAAAGGATGTTATTTTCTTGACAATGTTGCTCAATATGAAATGTCAATTTAAAGTCTAAAAATTGTGATAAGCCTCAAAGGATTTCTCAAATGGATAAAAGAAATGATTGGTTATATCTAGATGATGATGCATATGTGCATTTAAATTTCTTTGAATGATATGCTTGAGATTGATCGGATAGTATGATTGAGAAAGATGTGATTGTGATAGAGTTGATGTGATGACAAGGTTGTAATGAGACTTGTCGATATGAGTTGATCGAGTTGATTGGATGGAGTTTTATGAGCATTGAGTCTTGTGAGGAGTATCGAGCACCGAATTGGGCAAGAGTATAGTCAATACTCGAACCCAATAACTGCGTCGCCAAACATAAGGGGGATGGAACCGTTAAACTCGGATGCTTCCCCGAGAGATTTGTCCTGACATTATAGGACCTGATTGGATTAGATCCATGATTTGTTGATTCGTTCATACCCTAGCAAAGTATGAGCGGACGCGGCAACAACGTCGGTTTGTTGTACTTTCATTGGCTCATAAATGATGGTTGTCGGTTAAGAGAAACTCCCAAATAGGTCTTGATAGTACTCTGAGTCAGATTGAGTTGAATTGTATTTGATTGGTCCCATCTAAATTATATTCTTGTTTAGACTTAGGACATTTGATTGAGTTGTTATTCCTCTTGAGTTGAGCTTCCGAGTTGATTAATTCTTCCTTGATGTTCGTTGTATTTTGCCATTTTACATACTTGTACATTCCATGTACTGATGCCATTTGGCCTGCATCGTTTCATGATGTAGAGACAGGTACTTGAGGTCATCAACCGGCGCTCCATTGAAGATCCACATACGCTCCCAGCTAGTTGGTGAGTCCTCCTAGTTCCCGGAGGATGTTGAGTCTTTTTGTACAGTTTTGTTGTCATTTTCCTTTATTTTGTTTATTGGTAGCCATAGACTTGTCATTGGCACCTCTTAGACTTTGATAGAGGCTTCATAGACTGGAGTGTGGGGAGGTCGAATTGTTATTTTGAGGAGTCTTATTTTATTATCTTGTTAGGTTGTAAATGTTTGGCCTTCGGCCCCATATATGAATAGTATTTCATTAATTGAGTTTCCACTAGGAGAATATGATTGAATGAATGTGTGACTGGACCAGGTGGTTCGCTTGGAGGTCAGAAATGGCCTTCGGGTGCCTGTTACGTCTAGGGTACCCTCTCGGGGCATGACATGGGATCTGCTTCTTGCATCCACACGACCCTCCGTTTTGTACAATTACAGAATTCGCGAAAGAGAGACTAAAAACTTTAGTTTTGGTGTCATAGTTTCGAGTAAATCGTTCGGGGTTTATATTGTGTAATGTTAGCATAATGTGCATATGTATGGGCTGATGGTTGTATTGTTGGTTGTCTGCAGGTTTTAAGGATATGGTTGGGAATTCGGATAGGGCACATTATAGGGGAGGTGTTGTCCGATTTCCGTTAACACCTTAACTAGTTAAGGAACTAGTCGAGAAGTCGAGCGAGGGGATGAATGCTATGTATATTAGTGGGTAGCCTAAGTACTGAAAAGTCTAAGGGTTATTAATACTCGCCTTACTTCCATGTTAAATAGGTTGCGAGGACAACGACATAAACACGATTAAGGGGAGTCCATAAGAAGTATGTGAAGCCTATCCCTTCTCTTCTTTTGGCATGTCGTAAAGGTAAGTAAATAGTGATATAATGTCTAAAGTAATTCCATTCTTGAATGCTCCTTATTCAGTTCTGAATGTTGAAGCTTACATGATAGTTAAGCTAATTTCCTTGAGTCTTTTATACACTGAGGACGTAATGAATGTACAGACTCCTAGTCATAACATTATTTGAAGACAAATACTCTGAAATTCTTAAGTGAATAGTCTTACTTTGGTATATGTCTAGGAACCTCGAGATGTAAGTAATGTAGCCCCTAATGGCATTTAGAGGGCAGCTAAAATAACTATATTGTTACTCAAATTCTTAAACAATAACTTAGTCCTTTTATATAGTTGAGTCTCAGATAATGATTTAAACTGTATTTTGTTTCTCACTACTCTACTCGTGTATACTATAACACTTCTTCTCTGAGTCCCGGGCCGGTTATCAGATTCATGTAATTCATTGCATTATTCACCGAGTCCCTCTCTAGAGGGCCGGCATCCGTATGTATATATATGATGATGATGTGTTGTAATAAGGTGACGATAGCCTGGGGCCTGATACTGATACTATGATGATGTGTTATAATAAGGTGGCGATGGCATGGGGCCTGATACTGATACTACATATATGATTCACTGGACCCCTGACGGGGCCGGCTATATTGAAAATTTGAGCATGCATGTTTTTATGATTCACAGAGTACAGGTACATATTTTTTATTTGATAAATTGTCCTCCTGCTCCTCTGTTTCGGATGTACTTCCAGTTTTGTTATATTACACTTTACATACTCAGTACATATGTCGTACTGACACCCTATCTTCGGGGGGCTGCGCTTCATACCCACAGGTACAGGTACACAGGTTGAGGATCCGCCAGCATAGGAGTCCTGCTCAGAGGTCTAAGAACGCTCCATTGTGCTGGAGCCTGACTTTGGGTACTAAAACTTGATGCATGAATATAAGTTGTGTTCACGGGTATGGCGGGGGCCCTATCCCACTTTATGTTACTGTTTTTTTTTACTCTTAGAGGTCTGTGGATACAGATGTGGGTTATATATGTGTAGAGCATATGTGTATACAAGTTGTACATACGTTGTATATGAACTATATCTAAGCTGTATATAAGTTGTGTATGGGCTATATATGAGTTGTGCCTGAGTAATACATGAGTTGTATGTACGGGTATGTATGGCTGTACTGATATGACTTATGATTTAGGGCATTCCTTGTGTTGTGGCGGCCTAGTCGGCCCGCATATATATATGTCACGGGACGACCCCATGTGTTACAATTGCCTTGTCGGCTTATAAGTTTTCTTATCTATTGATGTATTTTGAGTATAACCAGGGGACAGACTATGTATAGTTGTCCAGGGTAGACAAGGGTGTCCAGTTCAGGCACCCGTCAGGGCCTACGGGGTTGGGTCGTGACAACACTCATAATGCTATCCCCACTTTTTTCACACCACTCATCTCAAATTCAAGCTTAGGGTCTAGTACTAATATACAAATCACACACTGCTCGCATACTATACCAACTTACAACTACTAGGTGAAATTAAGAAATTCTCTCCTACTAAGACCTTATGACAAGTAATCAATCCTTATCTCATTGTTTGTCTAATTACAATTTATCACCACATCTCCTTTCATAACCTAAGTACTATTTACCCATTCATTACAACTTATCTAGTTATATTCATATCCTTATAAATAACATGGGGCTCTTTCTTCAAAATCATAAGCCTAGCTTAGATCTATCATCTCATGACTACTCCTCCCTTCCATTCAACACCTATACTAGGTATTTACTAACACAAAGACACCTCAACATAAAACTCCTCTCTTGGTTCGAGTGTAGTCTAACTCATTCTGACTAACAACTCTTCCTCTACCTCCTATCATGAAAGTTAGACGATACTTAGTACTCTTTAGTCAAAACCAAAAGAGACTTCACTTATGACCCCATCATTCACCTTATAGATACATAACTCTAGTTACATGCATCAATCAACCACGATTGTCACTAGTTGGTTTCTACTCTTCGAACTCTATCTCTATAGTTGTAAGATCGTTCTACTAATTATACCTTATAATACCTCAAATCACATTCTCTCGGGTGGTAACACTAAGCAATTTGGGACATAACTTCCCTCTCAAAGATGATATCTGAAGAAAGGTTTAAGGAAAAGATTTTTGGAGTACATTTTCTTTGGCTCAATGCATGATTCATGTGAATAAGAGTGCATTCTTTTAAATCAATAGACTTAAGCACACTAACTGACTCCTCTCAAGCCTTGTATTATCTCTTTACTCTCTAAATATATTATTTGAAAATAACTCATCAATAAGAATCTGAGCCTTACTGTTTCAACCACCTTGAGTATGAGGGGTAGTCTGACAGATTTGAGAAACGCACGAAGTGTAAGGGAACTTTTATAGAGTTAAATTCTATTGCTTGAACTCATAATATGAAAGAAGTGAAATAATTCTTAATGTCTTATAGCCCCTAATTATAAGTGCGGTGCATGACACACCCATAAGCAAGACTCTACTAGACATGACTTCATAGATACCCTACAACTCTTAAACTCTGTGCTTCGATACCAAATTTTCATGCCATGAGATGGTACCCTGGGCGTGGTCGGCACTTGGAGACCATTGTTGGCCCCAAGTGAACCACTTGGTCCAATCACTCGTTCAATCACATCAGTGGAAGACTTAATGTAACTTAAAAGAAAGAATATTTTAAATAAAAATATTATATAAGTAAATCTCATCTCATAAATATATAGTTTTCAAAACAGACTCAAGTGAGACATCAACTCCAATCTACACAATCTAAGTCTATGAAGCCTCTATTAACTGTCAAGAAGGTGCCAAGACAAGACCACAACTACCTTAAAAGAAACTACTCATAAATAATGACTGAAATAAATATGATTGCTTCAAAATCAAGGAGGTCTCACCACTATCAAAAAGGGAAGGATCCTCAACGAAGTGCTTGTTGATGATCTCTAGCACCTGTATTTTCATCATGAAATAATGTAGGACAAATGGCGGTACAAGAATGTATGAGTATGTAATATAGCTGAAAGGAGAAGTGGTCAATAATACTCAACCAAGTCAACAATAAACTCAAAGGACTCAATTCAATAGGTATGCAAATTACAATTTAGCAATGTTTTTCAAATCGACTCAAACATCTTCAATCTTAATCAAGACAATCATATCATACACGATCATATCCTATTTGGGAGTTTCTCTAACCGACAACCATTATCTATGAGCTGGTGATGTACAACAAAGTGGTGTCGTTGCCACACTCGTCCGATACTTTGCCAAGGTAAGGGATGAATCACTATCATTGGATCCACAATTAATCAAAGTCTATCATTTTGGGACTTAAGAGGTTTAACCCTCCATCTTACGCTGGCTACGTAGTTTATGAGATTCGAGTAGTAACTATAGTTTTATCCAATTCGGTGCTAAATACTCCTCCCAAGACTCAATATCTTCAATAGTAAAATCAATCAATTTATGCAAGTCATCTCATCTAGTCACATTGGACTCTAATAAACTCAATCCCATTTCAGTCATTAATTCTTGTATTTAAAACATGCTTTTAAACTCATTCATATCCCATCAAAACTCTATCACAAAGCAATCATTTATACTCGAAATACTTAGGCTTAAATAATATTTTTAAAGACTTTTCAGACTCAACTCTTTCTTATTCAAGACATTCACAAATCATGCTTAAGACTCAATCAACTTATTCTTATTCAAGACATTCACAAATCATGCTTAAGACTCAATCAATGTATATATTATTTAAATTTCAAAACTCAATTCATATGAAAATTCAAACTCATTTAAATTTAATGCTTATGCTCAAATTATCAAGTTATTTCAGTGAAATATGCTTCCAAAAATTATTCACATCTCATCAAAACTCTTCTTCAATTTCAATCAATTATGTATATAATATTAGTTCAAATCAGTCCCTTCATCAATACATAAAATACATCAACTTTACTCAAAAATAAGTATGTAGAAGTTATGATTATCAAATAAAATATAGTTCACAATAAAGTAGCCATGAAAAACAATTCCAATCAATTGAGTGATAGAAAACAACAATGATCTCAATACATAATTATACGGAACTCAATAGAAGAAGAATTAACTCAATCAAAATTCAAGAAACTAGGTTAGACTCAACTCATTCTCAACGATCAATAGAATTAGATGTAGGGCATGTGGACGAACTCAATCCAAAATTGTTATTAGCCTTACATACCTGGAATGATATTATCTAATCAAAACTTTGAAAAACTTTGAAGAATACAAACTTTCTTGCAGGAAATCTTTGATATTTGAACCTCAATGATTGATCATGAGAAAATAAACTCCTTAATGAAGTTCTTAGAGTGGAAGATCTTGGAAAAACTTTGTATGAAAAATTTCTCTTTGTATCTTGAATTTTTTGACTTGAAAGTGCTAGGGTTCTTGATGAATAAGAGGAACCCTAGATTTGTTTTAAGAGATTTTCTTGAGATTAGATTATTTGGATTGATGATTATGAGAGGAAAACAAGTTAGTGGGATGATATATTCCTTCAAAACACCCAAAAATGACAGAATAGGGTTAAAAAGCTTTGGAAAGGAATAATTTGATCCTAGAACATGTCCAGGAAGATTCTGGAAAAAAAGGTGTAGGAAACCTTCACGGAGGACTCTATGGGTAGATCGTGAAAGTCTTTAAGACCCATAAATAGGTTTTGTACAAACACTCCGCTCGATAGGACTTTACTAAAATAGGCATAACCTTTTACTTAAAACTCGGAATGAAGAAATCTTGATGGAATTGGAAAGAGGACTCAAAGATCTTTAATATGATAGGTCTTAATCTACCTAATTCTTTATATTGTAGGAGATATGATCATCTAAAGTTGACCTAAGTAAAATCTTTTATCGGAACTCAATCGGTAAGGAAGCTTTCAACTCTTTGTGCTAGAGGATCCTTATGACTTTACTTCATCCCCAAATCTATTCTCATACAAAAGAATGAATATTCACACATGCACATAATTCCTTCACACATGCACACAATTCTGAATCATTTGGTACAACCCCATACCCTATAAAGGATGGCTCGGTCTTAGCTAAAAAAATTATGGTGTTAAAACGACCTTCTCCACCTTTGTTGGCAACATGAGGGCACTCAGATTTCTTATGTCCCATCTTGCGATATCCATAACAAGCACCCGTTCCCATCAAGCATCAATGATTCTTTCCATATTTTGCCCACTTAGGAAAGGAAGGGTTATTAGCATTCACACCTTCTCTTCCTTGAACTTTAAGTATGGCACCCTATCCTTAGTAAAATTCTTCTCTAAACCTTTGCCTTGTTAAAAACAGCCACTACTGGTCCTAGCATTGGAGAACTCACCTTCATACCGGGCCATCTTAGAATCCCTCATTCTAATCTCCTTGAGTTTCTCTCCCTCAATTTATTCGCCAAAAGTCATGAGCCGAGATATGTCCATTTCTATGACAAGCATGGCGGTACGAAATTCTTTAGAAACCAAGTCAGACACCCTTGATATGAATTGGCCTATTCGGGAACATGGATTGGCAACTAATAAAGGAGCATACTTGGATAGCTTAGTGAACTTGAGGGCATAGTCCTTCATACCCATGTTGCCTTGTCAAAAATTGATGAACTCCAACACCTTGGATTCCTTTAGATCAAGAGGGAAGAAGAGATGAAGGAAAGCAAGTTTGAAGGCTTTCCATTCAATAGAACCTTCATCCACTCTTTCTAACTTCTATTGTGTATACCAAACTTGAGCAACACACTTGATTTGGTAAGACACCAACTCCTCCTTCTCTTCTAAAGTCACCCCCATAATATTCACTATCTTATAGACCTCATCATTTGAGGAGGCTACCTGGGATACTGAAAAGGAGATGCGAGAGTAGTTCTCCGACTTATTTGAGCCCTTAGGTGTGTTCTAGTCCTTACTTTTGCGGACTAAAGTTCTTTTATAAGTGGATGCTGTAATGACCTTCTATGACATTTTCCTTATACTACTTCCTTTTTACTATTTAGAGTCTTTCTATAGTAATCCCAAGTCATTTATGACCTACTAGCACCAGTAGCTCGATCACCTATTTGTTCATTTGGATTTTAGTCCTTTTTCCCTGTTTTAGAGTTTTTATAACTTGAAAAGTTGATTTCTATCAATATTCTAAATGAATGACCTCATAATGGAATTATGCTGACTCCATTAGCTCCAAAATGGACAAATTATGCAAGTAGCATGATCGGCATGAGAATCAAGGCAATTGTTACGGGTTTGAGGCCATTTGGTGCTTTAGCTTTTGAAATATGGCCTAAGGTTGACTTTGGTCAACATTCTTGGAAAACATACTCAAATGAAAATTCCATCAGCACAATTAGTTCCAAAATATCGAATTTGGTATAGAATGACCCTTCGTACGCTTTTCGAGGCTTTTGATCTAATTTCGAGGCCCGTTGTGGTATTTTATTTAAAATGGCATTCAGGTGTGGGACCCATTTTTTTTTAAATGACCTTTTCTAGTAATTTCAAATCCATCATTGAGTTTGAAATGTCAAATTTTTTGGGGTAGCATAGTTCAATTGCGCGCATGAGATTTGGAACAAATCCTGAGCACCCCGTTGGAAATTTCAAAGTTGCCAAAATCAACTGTTTTAGCTGATATCTAGTGCAGGGGAGTTTTTTATCCACAATCATGGGCCCTTAGGCCGCATTCGCAGAGCTAAAACTTCATTACCTTCGCAATCATGAACCTTAGGCCGCATTCGCGAAGGTGTTGCTGGTCTTTCTCTACATTCATGCAACATGCTCCCGTGTTTGCGGATGTCTAGGTATTTCAAATTTGGGATCACTGGCTACTTATCTACGTTCATGGAGGATAAATATGCCAGGTCCCTTTTTTATATATATCAGACGCAATCACTTCGAGATGGCTATTTCAAAGCTAGTTTGCTCACCTGTTTTAGCTCCAAATTAAGCAATTCAAAAGACTAGATTGTGGGGTTTTTTGAGAGAAACGTTGTGGTATGGTCAAAATTATTTGTAGACTCTCCATTTGAGGTAAATTTTATGATATAGCTACTGCTATTGTTGTATCTCTTAGCTTAAATTGTGAATTTGATGCATGTTGTTGTGTGGGCTAATTAGAGCCCCGAATTGTGTTCCACTTTGGAAAAAATGCTTGGGAGTGTTTAGGACATTTTTACGGAGTTAATTCTAAAATTTCTAGAGCGGGTCCCATATTTTTATTTTTGACTCCAAAATTTGTCCATCTCAAAAGTTAGTAATTTTAGTTTTAAAACAATTATATTCATGTTTTGAATCCATTTTTGATAGTGTGGCAGCAATCAGAGGCTATACAGAAAGGAAAAGCTCTAACATTGTAAGTTGGAGCAAGTGCATTCCGCCTATAGGTAGGCTACGACTTTTCATTCCTTAGATTAAGATAGAATGTTTAAATACTTGTTGAAATTGATGTAATTTGGGTTGGGTAGCTATTGTATATTTGTTAGATGATTAGAAATCATATTTTAGGCCTTCTGCGGGAATTTTGGGAAGTTGAGAGCATGTATCCCTTATTGTTATTTACATATTCCTCGTGTGTTATTAAAATCTTGTTTATAATTATTTGGAGCATGTTGTCCATAGTTTAGGGTGATTAAAACTTTACTTAAATACCCCAATGTCATTTTGGCTAGCTTAGATCTCTATAGACTGGTGTAGCAGACTAGAGTATGATAGGTGTGCCTTTGCTAGGGAGTAACCTTGCTATTGTACAACTCTTATCCATAATTTCCCAGTCCCATGGCTTATGAGATACGTTAGTGGTATTAGGCTCCTTTTTCGGCTCAAGATCGATTTCGAATGAAGCTCAAATTATTGTGTTGGCTTAATACGTTGTGTACGGCAATCCACGATGGCTACTAGAACACAACTTAGAATAGGAACCTTCGACACATTCGATTATGTTTCTATGAGTATGCAGATTCGAGCTTCATCCTTCGCTTCTGGAATCCCATTGGAGAGTATCTGTATTACAGGTCTGACCTCGATTGACTTATTTCTCATGGAAAGTTTCCAAATTTGAGTTTCTACCTCGATCGTACCGATAATTCTGATGAGCATCCAGATCCTAGGTCTGGCCTCAATATTTCTGTCACTTGTAGTTTAGGATTGGGTGAGGTTCTTCAATTCTCAGAGGTTCAACTTCATTGATTCCTAGTCCTTGTAGTCTTACATATTTTATGTACCCGACGGGCTTCTGGGGTTTGTCCAACTTTTTATTTTAAATTGCTTATGAGTGTCCCAATTAGGGTTATGCAGGCCTAGTTGGGTGTAGTTAGCTATAATATTTCCTAATTGGTACTTTTTTTTATTCATGTATGATTACTTACTTTTTTACCATATGTTTCTATTTCTAACTCTTATTTGGGTTTATTTCTCTTTTTTATATTATATTTACCTTTTTTGTTCAGTTGGCCTATGATGTTGTAATGACCCTATAGGTCATTTTTACCTTAATGCCTTATTTTTTTTATTTAGAGCACTCTTGTAGCGACCCCAAGTCATTCATGATTTTCTGACACTGGCTGTTAGGACGTCTAGTCCTATTTGAAGGTGATCACTTAAGCGCCCCTTGAGGCCCTTTTGCGACACCTGAGGGTCATTTTAAGACCCGTATTTCAGTTAGTTCATCAAGTTTAAAACATTGATTTCTCTCTTGTTTGGAAGGCAATTTGGGCTATTCAAAAGGCTAAGTTGCGGGGTTTCATTTGAGCTAAATTGACCCATTTTCTTGCTGCCTCAGTTGTATTTGGAGCTTGTTGGTGAATTTTGATGCACGTGTGTGCAGAAATCATGTTTTAAGACTTTTTGGGATTTTATCAGGTACTTGTGAGCATGCAATTTGTCTTGTTGACCATCCATGCCTTATGGTGTGTTCGTATACTTTTTTTATTGTTCATTTGAAGCATGTTCATCCTTAGTCAAGGTGTTACTAGTGCTTGCCTTAAAAATGCATGATTCGGACCTGAAAGGCCTTAGTTTTTCCCCGAAGTCACTTGGCTAGCATAGATCCTTATAGACTAGTGTAGCGGACTTGAGTCTTATAGTTTGGGCCTTATCTAGGTGATTCACTTGCTTTGATGACTTTCTGTCCTTAGTTTACTAATTCTGCGATTTCACATGTTTCAGGGTGACACCGGATTCCACTCTACGATTCAAGATTGATGTGAGGTTTAGTTCTAATTGTGTTTATTAATTGAATAAGTGTAGACAGGGATTCATAAACTTTGGTACTATTGATCCTTAGGAGCATTTCCACTAATTATACTGGGCACCCTTATCAAGTATTAGTATTTATGCTCCTTCCTCGACCGTGTTGGCATTACTGATGAGTATTGAGTTATGTAGGTCCGTCCTCTACATTCAAATACTTATAATGAGCTTCCAATTAGGGGTCCAGACTCAGTGACTCGATACTTGATTAGTTCTTAGATACTTCTGGGGAGCATCTAGTTAGGAAGGTCCGGCCTCTGCACTGTCATTGGGTTGTGGTCCTGGGTCTACATTCTTTAGTCTGTGGCTCTCAATTTCAGTTCTCAGTAGTTATAGCTATTATGTGTACTCGTTGGACTTATGGGGGTCCAATCAAGTTTTTATTTAAACTTGTGCATGAGTGTACCTTCTAGGCTTATGAGGTCCAGTTAGGTATAATCTAGTTGAGTTTACTTTCGTTAGTTCCTTTTACACTCGTGTGCATCTTGTTGCTTTACTGAGATTTAGACTTCCTCTCTTGACCTCTGTTGTGTTTATTCCTCTTTTCATATTGACTTTACCTTTCAAGCTCAGTCGGCCTATGATACCTACTAGGTACTTGTTGTTTTACTACTCATACTACACTTTACATATATTTTTGTGATGCGATCCGAGCACCAGTTTCTAACATTGACTCGATCTTGGAGAAGTCTTGATTAGAGGCGAGGGTGAGCACATACCATTCTATATTTACCCGTCTCTCTCTGTATTTATATTTTCTTACTCCTGTTTAGTTTCTACCCTTAAACCTATTACTAGCAGTTTTGGTTACGGGTTGCTTACCTACTGGTGGGATATAATAGGTCTCATCTTGTCCTTAGAAATCGGATCATGAAAATTTAGTATCAGAGCTCTAGGTTCATCGGTGTCACTTGTACAGAGCTAACATCTAGTAGAGTCCTGTGGATCAGTGCAGAGACATTCATAACTTATCTTTGGGAGGCTACCAGATATCATTAGGAAAATTCCCATTTTGTTTTACTTTCATATAGTGTGTGTCATATTGGTTTCTTGAAATCTCACTTGTTTCACTTTTTTACAGGATGGCCCACACGTAAGTCACAACAGCCGGGGATGATACACCCAAGTTCGCGGAAAGAGCTCTAACTAGGGGTAGAGACTGACCTAGAGGTCGTGCAAGGGCTAGAGCACCAGCCCATTATAGAGAGAAGGCTCTTGAGCTTGAGGAGGAGCAACAGGCAGCACACGTACCTCTACAACTAGTAGGATCAGGACCAGCCCATCCATCAGCTGAACTAGCTGCAAAACCGAACATTCAGGCCATACTCACCTAGAGTCTGACAGAAATAGGTGAGATGAGATAGGCACCAGCTCCAACTCCAACCCCAGCACCATAGGGTCAGCCTATAGTAGCAGCCCCAGAGGTCTAGCCACTACCAGCTCATATGGCTACACATCCAATTTTACATAACAGGGCTATGCCACTGCGTGAGCAGAAGATGCTTAGGGTATTTTAGAGTCTTTCCCCATCGATATTTATTGGAGCGACTAGGAGGATGCCTATGAGATTTTGACTACATTCTAGAAGTTTTTATAGTCCTTAGGCCTCATGGAGTTGAGAGGATATGACTTTACCGCACATCAGTTCCCTAGGCCTGTCAGACAGTGGTGGAGCTCGTACTTACAGCCTACGCTAGTTGGGTCACCTTCCTATCTTGGGATAAGTTCTCAGAGGCTTTATTGGTTAGATACATACCACAGAGCATTAGGGACAGGTTTCATGATCTGATCTCTAGGTTGGAGTAGGGCTCTCTGACTATCTCAGAGTACGAGGTGAGGTTCCATGAGTTGTCCCTCTATGCCACCACGATCTTGCCTATAGAGGAGGGATAATTTATTGCTTTATGCATAGGTTGAGGTATAGACTAAGGGTTGACATAGAGAATCTGTCTTCCACGTGTCATCTATTCCTGGATATGGTTGACCATGCCCGTTCCATGGAGCATATTCATCGTGAGGCCCAAAGGGGCAGCAATAAGAGGCCTTGTTACTAAGGCAGCTACAACAGGTTCTAAACTAGAGAAAGATACTCATATGATAGGTCCCGCCAAAGATTTTAGTAGGGTTAGTCCAGCCAGTTTGTTCAAGTGGAATTACCTGCTTCTGAGGGAAACCAGCATCAATAGGGTGGTCCTAGCATAGGTTAGAGCTCGAAGGGATCAGACTCGCTCCCTACCTACCTCAGTCGGATTATTATAGGTCATTCAGATTTGGGGTGTTATAACGTTGGTTCACTTGATCATTGGTCCTAAGAGCGCCCCTAATAAGGTCAAGGGGTGATTGTACCAGCTCCTCTAGCAGCTAGACCAGTGATAGCAGCGCCTTCTCCAGTTAGAGGCGGAGGTCAGGACTAGGATCATCGGGGCAGCCGATAGGGTGCTAGAGGTAGAGCTTAGAGAGGTAGGTCAAAAGGTAGGTTAGATGCACCAGGCAGAGGTGCTCAGGGCCACTTCCATGTGGCTCCAATGAGGGTAGAGGCTGAGGCATCCGACGATGTCATTACAGGTATACTTATATTATTCTACCCAAGATCCACTTATTCATATGTATCTGTCTATTACGCTTCCCGATTGAATAAGAGTTCTGAGTCCTTGGTAGATCTAGTTAATGTTTTGACCCCGGTGGATGAGTCTCTAGTAGTGGATCAGGTGTTCCTATCTTGCTTAGTGACTATCCATGGTTATGATACTAGAGTTAACCTTATTCTGCTAGATATGCTAGATTTTGATGTGATTCTGGGCATGGACTAGTTATATCTTTAACACGTGGTCTTGGATTGCTACGCCAAGACTGTTACCTTAGCCACACCTGGCATTTCTCCAGTGTTGTGGCAGGGTTCCTACAGTCATACACAGATGGGGATTATCTCTTTTATGCGGGCTCGGTAGTTGGTTGCTCAGGATGTCTAGCTTACTTTGCCTATGTGCGTGATGTTAGTGGAGATAGACCTTCAGTTGACTCAGATCCTGTGGTTAGATATTTTATGGATGTGTTCCACATGAACCTACCTAGCCTTTCCCAAAAGCGTCATATTAATTTTTTCATAGACTTAGAGCTAGGAACCTGACCTATTTCTATTCCACCATATCGGATGGCACTTGCAAAGCCCAAGGAGCTTTGTTTTTATCTTGAGGACCCTATAGGAAAGGGGTTCATCCATCTTAGGGTGTTTTCATATGGTGCTCCTATTCTGTTTATTAAGAAAAAGAAGAAGAAGAAGAAAGAGGATGGGACTATGAGGATATGCATTGACTATAGGTAGATGAACAAGGTGACGGTGAAAAACCATTACCCCCTGCCTCGCATTGATGACCTTTTTGATCAGCTTTAGGGCTCCGTAGTGCTTTCGAAGATATACTTGAGGTCTATTTACCATCAGCTGAGGATTAGGAAGGTAGACATCTCTAAGACCGTATTTAGGACTCGTTGTGGCAACTATGAGTTTCTTGTGATGTCCTTTGGGTTGTTTAATTCCCCTAACGCCTTCATGGACTTGATGACTCAAGTGTTGAGGACATACCTTAATTCTTTTGTCATTGTCTTCATTGATGACATATTAATGTACTCACAGAGTTGGAGTAAGTATGAGCAGCATTTAAGGACTGCGCTCCAGATTTTGAGAGATCAGCGGCTTTATGCCAAGTTCTCAAAGTGCGAGTTTTGTCTTGAGTCTATAGCATTCTTGAGGCATGTGGTGTCTAAAGAGGGTATTGTGGTTGATCCAATAAAGATTGAGGCTATTAGAGATTGGGACAAGCCTACTTATGTTACTGAAATTCATAGCTTTATCAGATTAGCGAGTTACTATTGATGCTTTGTTGAGAGTTTTTCTACTATTGCATCCCCATTGAGTCAATTGACTCACCAAGATGTTCCTTTTGTCTGGTCGAAGGAGTGTGAGATAAGATTTTAGAGGCTCAAGGAGTTACTTATCACTGATCCAATTTTGATTCATCCAGTTGAGGGCGAAGGCTTCATGGTATATTATAATGCATCCGACGTTGGTATGGGCTGTGTATTGATGCAGCATGTCTGGGTTATTGCTTATGCATTGAGGCATCTTATCTGCATGAGCGCAACTACCCCACTCGTGACTTAGAGTTGGCAATGGTAGTTTTTATGCTTAAGATTTGGAGGCATTACATGTATGGAGTTCATTGTGAGATCTACACTGATCACAAGATCCTTTGGTATATTATAAGCTAGAGGGACCTTAATTCGAGACAGCGTCAGTGGATTGAGCTCTTGAAGTAATATGACCTCTCTATTCTCTACCATCCGTGCAAGGTGAATGTAATAATATCCGTCTTGATCCAGAAGGAAACAAATATAGGTACTCTAGCCTTCCTTTTTGTTCTAGAGCGATCGTTGGATTTGGATATCTAGTCATTTGCTAATAGAATGATTAGACTTGATATCTCAGATCCCAGATGGGTATTAGCCCATGTCGTCATTCATTCATCCTTGTTAGATTGAATCCAGGGTCGTCAGTTTGAGGATGAGTCCTTGGTGGCATTCATAGATAAGGTGTGTTTTGAAAGTTGGGGTTTTGAGATTCGATGGTTGATTGTGTGTTTTGAAAGTTGGGGTTTGATTCATCTTATCCTTAGAGAGGCCCATGATTCCAAATATTTTATTCATCCAGGCACAACTAAGATGTATCATGACTTGAGGTAGCACTTCTGGTGGAGCGGTATGAGAAGAGATATTTCAAACTATGTTTCGTGTTTCTTGTGTTGCCAGTAGGTGAAGGCTGAGCATATAAGTCCTGGTGGTGAGTTTCAGAGATTACCCATTCCAGAGTCGAAGTGAAAGCGTATCACCATGGACTTCGTTGTTGGTTTTCCTCGGACTTCTAGCGGTGTTTATAGAATTTGGGTCATCATTGATCAATTATCCAAGTCAACACACTTCCTCCCTCTTCATACTTCTTTTAGTGCCAAGAGGCTAGCTCCTATCTACATTCGGGAGGTGTTTCTTCTTAGTTGTGTGCCTGTATCTATCATCTCAGACCGGGGTTCACAGTTCATTTTGAGCTTTTGGAGGGCATTTCAGGAGAATTTGGGCACCCCTGTTCACCTTAGCACAGCTTTTCACCTGCAGGATGATGGACAGTCAAAGCCAAAGCCATAGCCTACCTTAAGGCAAAAATCGCACACAAACCGTCAAACTGAAGCTTTTCCTTTTCGATCCGCCTCCAAATGATGCCACACAATCGAGAACAGAATCACAATGTCATTACAATTGTTTTGACAATAAAATCATAATCTTTAGAGACAAACTAAACTTCGGGGTCAAAACTAGAATGTGGGGCCTGCACTAGAAATTCTAGAACTAACCCCAATAATAGGTCCTAATCACCCCCCTCCCAAACTAATATTCCAATTTGGGACACAATTCGGGGCTCGAAAATACCACAAAATCAATAAGCAAACACAATTCAAAAACTACAATAAGAGCAAAAATGAGACAAAATCTAAAATCAGGAAATTAATTAAAAATTGATGGTCTACAATGAATTCTAAAATCACTACAACATTTGCCATGAAAAACCCCACAATTGAGATTTTTGAATCACTGAATTCAGACTTAAAATGACTAAGAAATCAACTTTCAAAAAATTCCGAAAATTGAACTCAAAAATGAGCTATGGCAGTAGCAAAAATGAGATTTTTACCTCTAACAAAGCTCCCTAATCAGATTTCAAGCTCACCAACATGTTCCTTGCGCAAACACCCATAATCTAGGCTATTGAATCACCAAAATTGCCTAAGAAACAGAGGAGAAATCATGTTCCAAACTTGGACCCTCGAACTGACTTTTTTTTCTCTTATAAATCGGATGAACAGTGACAACACAAGCCAAAATTTGATTTTGATGCTCCGGACTCATCCAGAGTCTCATGAATGCAAACCATATATAAATTTTGATTGAAAACAATATTTCTGACTCAATGGTGCAGTTGAAATTTCCTACGGTGGTCGTTTTGGTGAAATGTTGACCAAAGTCAACACTTTTCATAGAAAACACATAAAACACACAAACAGTCTGTAACTCATTCTGAGCTCCTCAGAAACCAAACCAAAGGTTGTTCTAGACCAAAATTAGCTTTCTGTAGATAATTGTGCTGACAAAATTCTCATCCGAGCGCATTTACTCAAAATGTTGACTGAAGTCAAACTTGGCCAAACTTTATAGTTAAAACGGGAAAACCACACAAACTCAAAATGAAGACTCCAAAACCTGGACCAACCATCCGTCTAGACCAAAATGGACCTTCTAGAGTTTATGGTACCTTTGGAATTTTCATATGACGACCAAATCTCTGTATGTTGACCAAAGTGAACTCTTTCCACTTAAAGCTTCTAAAAAGAGGGAAACTCGCACCAAACTCACCCAACCACCTCGAGGAGCGTGCCACTCATCCTAACATCACATAAGAGCTATAAAGAAGCTACAGAAAGGGGCAAAATCAGTAAAATGAATGCAAAACTATAGAAATAACGTGAGGATATTGAGTTCACATGTCCCGCTCAGTCTCCCAAGTAGACTTCACTTGACCTTCACTGATGGAATCTCCTTAGACCTCAACTTTCTGACCTATCTGTCAAAAATAGTCACAAGCTCCTCCTCAAAAGCTAAGTACTCATAAAGCTTGAACTAAATCCCATTGAAGTATGTGAGACTCATATGGAATGTACCATCGCAGCATAAAAATATGGAATACGAGGTGAACACCTGAAAGTGTTGGGGCAAGGTTAACTCATAAGCTACCTCTCTTATCTGTCTTAGGATCTCAAAAGGGCCGATGACATTCGTAGGAATACTCGATCTCCAAACCTAAACTTCAAAGGTCGAACCCTCCAATCACCATAGCTCTTTTGCCTACTCTGGGTAGTAAGGAGTTTATCCTAGATCATACGAACCCTATCCATCAAATCACACATCAAATCAATAGTCCAAGGCTTAACCTCAAAAGAATCAAACCAGCCCACTGGGAACGGCACCTCCTACCATACAATGCCTCAAAAGGAGCCATCTTGATGCTTGAATGGTAGCTATTATTATATGTGAACTGTTCCAAAGCCAAGGAATGATCTCACTCACCCCCAAAATCAATATGTCCTCCAAAACCTGAATAGTCCTCTCTGACTAAGCATCAGTTTGAGGCGAAAAGTTGTGCTGGGTACCCAACTCTCTCTAAATGGACCTCTAGAAATGTGAAGTGAACTGAATAACACGGTCTAAAATGATAGATACTGGCACTCCATTCAATTGGACCACCTCTCTGATGTAAAGCTGAGCCAACCTCTCTAAAGGGTAGGTAGTCTGGACCAATAAAAAGAGAGCAGACTTGGTTTATCGATCTATGATGGCCCAAATAGAATCAAAACCCCTAGAGGTATAGGGTAAACCCACCAAAAAGTCAATAGCTATTCGCTCTCACTTCTACTTTGAATGGGTAGTCGCTGGGTCAAACCACCTGGCCTCTAATGCTCGAACTTAACCTACTGATAGTTCAAGCAACTAGCCATAAAAGATGCAATGTCCCACTTCATCCTACACTATCAGTAATGATGTCGTAGATCATGATACATCTTTGCCACACCGGGATGAATGGAATATCTGGAACAATGAGCGTTCTCAAGAATTAGGCTGGCCAAATCTCCAACCCTAGGAACATAGATATGACCCTCGATTCTCAAAATACCCTTAGGGTCTAGGGTCGCTTTCCTAGCCTCCCCTCTAAGCACCCTATCATGAATCATCCTCAGATATAGGTCATCAAATGGACCATTTGATTGGCTAAGGATCGAATGTTCAAACCTAAAGGTCTCTCCTTAATGAATAAGAATTCAAAACTCCCCATACTCATCGCCTTCTGGCTCAAAGCATCTGCTATCATATTTGCCTTACCCGGGTGATAGAGAACCGCGACATTATAATCCTTTAGTAACTCCAACCATTTGTAGTGTCTTAAATTAAGGTTTTTCTGGCTGAAGATGTACTGAAGACTACGGTGGTCAGTGTAGATCTCACAATGGGCGCCATACAAATAATGCCTCTAAATCTTCAATGCAAAGACTATCGCCGCCAACTCTAAATCATATGTGGGGTAGTTCTGCTAATGCACCTTTAGCTGTCTAGAACCATATGCAATAACTCTACCATGCTGCATCAGAATGTAACCCAAGCTAACACCTGAAGCGTCATAATATACTATAAATCCCTGGATCTCAACAAGAAGAGTAAGAATCGAAGCTAAAGTCAACAAGGCCTTGAGCTTCAGAAAGCTTGCCTCACACTTGTCAGACCAATAGAAAGGAACATTCTTCTGAGTTAATCTGGTCAAAGGCGTCGCAATAGAAAAAAAATCTCCACAAACCGTCTGTAATATCCTGCCAACTCGATAAAACTGCAAACCTTGGTAGGAGAAGTAAGCCTAGCCCAATCACGAATTATAGCTATCTTTGCCAGATATACCATAATTCCATCCTTGACACCACGTGCACTAAGAATGCAACAGACTCAAGCCAAAATTCACACTTAGTGAATTTGGCATACAACTGTTGATCTCGCAAGGTTTGAAGTACTATCCTCAGGTGCTGCTCATACTGCTCTCTGGTCCCGTAGTAGACTAGGATGTCATCGATGAACACAATAATGAAGGAGTCCAAGTAGGTTCTAAACACATGGTTCATCAATTCCATGAATGTTGCGGGGCATTATTTAACCCAGATGACATGACTAAGAACTTATAGTGGTTGTATTGAGTCCTAAAAACAGTCTTAGCGATGTCTGCCTCCCTAATCCTCAACTATGATACACCTGATCTCTATTCTATCTTTAAAAATACTATTACACCCTAGAGCAGGACAAATAAGTGATTAATATGCGGTATCGGGTACCTATTCTTGATGGTCACTGTATTCAAATGCTTGTAATCAATATACATACGCAAGGTACATCTTTCTTTTTCACGAACAGAATAGAAGCACCCTACGGAGACATACTATGTCTGATAAACCCCTTACTTAAGAGAATCTGTAGCTACACCTTAAGCTCTCTTAACTCAACTAGAGTCATCTGACACAATGGAATAGAGACTAGTTGTGTGCCCGGCTCAACATCAATGTCGAAATCAACATCATGCTTGGGAGGAAGACCAAGTAGATCAGTAGGAAAAATATTAGGGAACTCTCGAACCACCAGAACAGAATCAACAGAAGGAGTGTCAGCACTAGTGTCAAAGACATATGCAATATATTCAAGACACCTCTTTCCTACCAACAGTTGAGCCCTGAGGAAGGAGATCACACCACAAGGCACATGACTAACTGTACTTGTCTACATGATCGGAGGGATACCGGGCATATACAAGGTAACGATCTTCGAAAAAATCCAAAATGCATGATGAGTAGACAATTAATCCATGCCTAAAATCAAGATGAAGTATACCATATTAGCACAATCAAGTTCGCTCTAGTATCATACCCCAAGGTGGTCACCATACAGGATCGATACACTTGATCCACTACTAAAGAATCACTTAGAGGGGTAGATAAATGCATAGGCAAAACAAGTGGATCACACAGAGCATCTAACCAAGTAGCATAACAAGCAGACACATACGAGTATCTAGGCCCTAGATCAAATAAAGCATAGGCAGGATGATGAGAGACGGAGATCAACTTGTGATAACGGCATCTAATGCCTCCTATTCAAGACTACCCGGAAAAGTATACATGTGGCTACGTCCACCTCTTTATTAACCCTCTGCGAACGTGGACCTACCATGCCCGCAAATGCTAAGAACTAAAAATGACTGCACCAGCACACTTCCAAGTTGAAGAAAAGTTCAGACGGAGGCTCGGAACTTGTTCAGAATCCCGTTAATGCAAATGAACTATGATACCCCACTAAATTTGACGTTTTGGACTCAACGGAGCACTCAAAATTTCCATCTAAAGTCATATCCTCAAAAAGTGGGTCCCACACTCAAGCATCATTTTTAAGCCAAAATTCACAAGGAGACTCGAAATGAGACCGGAAGCCTTGAGAACAGTACGAAAGGTCATTCTAGACCAAACTCAATATTTCAGAGCTAACCACATTTATGGAATTTCAATCTGAGAATGTTTTCCAAAAATGTTGACTAAAGTTAAACTTAAGCTAAAGCTTAAAGGTTAAGACGCCAAATGGTTCAAACTCCCACCGAAAAGCTCAGCACTCAAGCCAAACATGCTACTAGCCTAAAATGACCATTTCGGAGATGATAAAACTATCATAATTCAATTTCGAGGTTATCTTCTGAGAGTTTTGACCAAAGTCAATCATTCAAACTCCAAGAGCTCCAAAACAAGGAAATAAGCACAAAACCTAAACAAACGATTAGACAACTGAACTGTCAATGCCAGCAAGTCATAAATGGCTTGGGGTAGCTACAAAAAATCTCTAAATGCCGAAAATATTGTAAAGAGACAGAAATGACCTGGAGGGTCATTACAAAAATACATCAGAAGCAATAAAAAGTACATAACGTACTTGAATTGAAAGTTCTTTTGGCATATAAATTGTTTACATATTAAGATAAATTTATTATTTGTTAATAAATTGTCGTTTTCATCGAATTTATTAATTCAGGAAAAAAGGTTTCATCGAATTTAAGAAAACAATTTCAAAAACTTAACTTTTGATATAATGTCAACCTAAATATAAAAAAATATTATATGTACAGATAACTGAATTTGAATTGAGATAAAGTTTTATTTGATAAGAATCATTAATTGAAATGGAGACTCTTATTGAAAACTAGAAAGTCCTATTACGACTACAAATATTCACTCTTAAATATGTTATTTATTAAATTTACTCTTAACCAAATACCACATTGAAAGATAAATACAAGGTCTTTGAAAAAATGAAAACACTATGGACATTTGTGTAGACTCCTTTTCATTCATTTCTTTTGGCTTAATATAAATAATATCTAAATTATTATTATTATATTTTGTAAATTTATGTTTATTCAATCAATATAATTTAATATATTTAATTTAAATATTAAATAAAAGACAAACATATATTTTTATATATATATATATATAATAATAATAATAATAATAATAATAATAATAATAATATTAAAGGAGAGTAGTTTGTAATATGGTTAATAATATTTTATTTTTTCAACTAAAATATTGTTGTACTCAATTGTTTTGTCTTTCTGATGTTATTTGTGTTTGGAAATTATTTATCTCATATTTATGTCATAAATAAAATTTATTTTTCTGTAAGTATAGATAAGTCCATTATATATATTAAAAGAAAAAAATATAATAGAAAATGGTATCTAAATACTTTAACTGATACGAGGAATAGTAGTAGTATAATTATAATATTAACTATTTAAAAATAATTATTATTATTTCATTATTTTTAAATATTTATCTTTATTCAAATATATAGATTATAAATAAACACATTATATTTGGAAGAAAAGAAAAAGCAAGGGTAAAGAAGAATAACAAACTAATCTTCTTTTAACAAATTAGAATGATAATATTTGTATTTAAATTTGAATTTAAATGGAAAAGACTAGATAAAACAATTTTTAAAGTATATGCGAGTAAGCCATAACATTGAATGTTAAATCATAATCTAAAAATATAACTTAGATAATGATATAACTTAGAGTATAATTAAACACAATGTACACGAGTTACCTATTAAAATTCTTTATTCATGACTTTATTTTTTCCTTTAAAATTCATATTGAAATTTTATGTGCATTATGAAATTTCTTTTAACTCTTAGGGCAAGTTAATAATTTTATGAATCTAAGTAGATTTTTAAAATATATATATATAAGATAAAATTTATACATATTTTTAGAAAGTGTTTAACTTAAATTTTAAATTATAAACACTTCCAACATAGTAGATTATTCTAGAGTCTTTTTCTAATCTATATTTCATTTATTCTATTATGCATAACAAAACTATCTATTCTAACTTCTATATTTTGATATAAGAGAAAAGAAAACTCAATTGCTTATCCTTTGAACACAAAAAATTAATTTAATTCAAAGTTAAATTAGACAAAAGTAAAGTAATTAAAATACAATAAAAATGTAAACATGGAGTTGGGGGTGGGGGAATGGACTATTTTTTGATAATATAACAATGTAATTAGATAACAGACATTATTATTTGTAAATTTTAAACGAAAGAAATGGGAGAAAAGTAGAATAAAAATTTAAATTGTTTTTGATAATCAAAAATCTTTATATTGTAAACAATATAATAAGAAAAATTATTTAACGCGAATGCTTTATTGTTAATTACATAATTATTTCACTCGTATAGATTTTGAGTAAAGGTAGGGTAAGGGAGGATGGGGGAGGGGGAGAGATACTAACAATTTAATATCTTTAGATTTTGAATAATATAATTTAAAAGTATGAAGAATAAAAGTCTTTTCTTTTTATGATTACATGAATATTTTTTTCATATAAATTAGGTTAGAGGTTGGGGTATTAGAGTCATGATGTAATGACCATCCAAGTCATTTTCTCCATTTTCTAATCTTTTTGCCATTTAGATCTTTCCTGTAGCGAACCAGAGTCATTTATGACTTGTTGGCATTGACAGTTCGGTCGCTTGGTCATCGTTTGGGTCTTATGTTCGTTTGCCTATTTTGGAGCTCTTGGAATTTGAATGGTTGACTTCGATCAAAACTCCAGAAAAATGACATCAGAGTAGAATTTTGATAATTTTATCAACTCCAGAATTGACAAATTAGGCTAGTAGCATTTTCAACATGAGTATCGAGGCATTCAGTGTGAATTTGGAGCCATTTAGAGCTTTAGCCTATGAAATTTAGTCTAAGGTTGACTTTAGTCAAAATTCTTGGTAAACGCACTCGGATTGAAATTTCGTCAGCGCATTTAACTCAGAAATGTCGAGTTTGGTCTAGAACGACATTTCATGTGATTCCCGAGGCTTTTCATCTCATTCTGAGCCTTTGTGGATTTTGGATTTAAATGGTGCTTGGGTGTAGGACACACTTTTTATCGAGATGACCTCATATGGAAATTTCAAGTGTGTCATTGAATCTGAAACGTCAAATTTGATTGAGTAGCATAGTTTATTTGCATGCACGGGGTTCCGAACCCCATTGGAGAAATTGAAATTTCCCAAACCAGCTGATGCAGCACTCAGCTAGTGCTGACCAAAATGGCCTTCGCATCTGTGGGCCTAGTGGCCGCATTCACGAGAGGCTGGCAACCTTGGCCCCCGCGTTCACGCAAGTCTGGCCCCATTCGTGGAGCATTGAGGACTTAGCCTCCGCTTTTGCGGACCTTTTCCTCTGCGTTCATGGAAAGATATTTTTTTTGGTATTTTATTTAAAAGACAGACGCGACTCAGCATTGTTCCATTTCATATTTTTGCAATTTCTTGAGCTTGTGAGCCCTGATTAAGGCAACTTCAAGTCCTATGTTTTTGTATTGATCGTGGCTATGTTGTGGAGTGTTTCGGGGGCTTCGAAGGTCATCGTATCGAGGTAATTTCGTGCCCAAAGGGCTACGCACCTTCTTGGTTTCTCCATTAATGGTAACTTGATTTCATGAACCGATTCCTTCATTTTTTAGCACTGAATTATGTTATATTTTTTACCAAAAATTCATTAAGCTCAAATACATATTTTTATGGAGTCGAATTTAGAATTTTCGGTGCGGGTCTCATAATCCTATTTTAGACTTAATTTTGGATTCGTCTCCTAAAAAATGTGGTTTTAGTGTCAAAACATTCATATTGACATCATGATCAATATTTTATTAGCGTGGCAGTAATTGAAGGCTATTCGGAGGTCAAAAGCTTTAAATTAGAGAATTCAAAGCACGCATGATCGGCTTCAAGGTAGGCTACGGTCTCCCACTTTGACCGGGCCTATGGCTTTCATTTTCGCATGATCGGCTTCAAGGTAGGCTACGGTCTCCCACTTTGACCGGGCCTATGGCTTTCATTTTCATTTTCTTGACTCCGAGTAAGCCTTAGATTAGCGTAGTCTCTTAAAATCCTTATCTTAGTCCCATGGCTTTACTTGCATATTTGAGTGGTGATATTTATCCTTATTAGGATTGGTATTGATGGCCTTAGTCTAGGTTTGAGCCTTAGATGCTTCAGCTTGTGTTTCATTGCCCTTATAGCTAATTGTAGCTTCTGGTAGTGCTTGCTATGGTTGGTGTGCCTTTATGCTATTGTCTGAGACCTTTGTGGCTCATCATAGCCATAGATTTGGCTTAGTTGTGCTCGTTGGGAGCTGAGATAAAATATTTTGAGGTAAGGCATCAGTCCTATAGATATCTTCTCCCGCTATCTGATATTGAGCCATTTTTCGATTACTTTGAATTTTGTTTAGCAGTAGGTTTGTGAGGACATTATATCTATTCTTTTTTGTTGGGCCCAAGGCCCTATTCAAGGAGTGATTGGACCCCAGGTTAGTTTTTTTGCCTTGTTCATATGGTATGACTTGATTTACTATTCAGACATTGTATGTGTCTTGTTTGGATGTTGGTGATGGCATTCTTGCATTGGTTGAGAATTTTCAAATGTTTTGTGATACGATACCCGATTCTTTATGGGTTTCACTACTATTTTCGAGAAGGCTTTCTCACACTTTTACTACTTTTAAACTGGTTTTAACGGAACTTGTACCACCTAGATCATTTGGAAACTGATTTTGAGATTTATGAGGCATCGAGGATGTGCTCCTTTTTATACTGATAGTTTTAGAGGCATCGAGGATCCGCTCAATTTTATTGATATCCGGCGCGGCGTCGCCTTTTTACTACATTGGCTACATCTGGGATGCCTTTAGCCTATATTTGATTATCCAGCGCAGCGTCACCCCTTTCTACATCGGCTTGGCTACTCACTCTCTGGTACCACTATGGGGATGCTTTATGTTTATGTAAGACCTGGTTTGGGCTCAGGCAGTGTATATGGACGTCTCGCGTCCCCTATAGGCCCATCTAGCTAGTACACGACTAAACTAGATAAGGGAGCTTCATGGGTCTCACCTGGCAGTCTAAGGGCCGGGGTGGGTCTATACACTTGTTGATGATATCTGAGAGCCACCGATGATGTTATTGGTTTTACTACAAACTTGCATTTATTAGCATCGCCTATCACCAGTATATTTGTGGAGGTCGGGTGTATGTTTGTCATTGTTTGTACCTTCTGGGGGTATGAACGTCCGACCGATTATTATTTGATTATACCAGTACTTACCTCTTATTGTATTGTAGTTGGTCTGCAGGATATCTTAGTTTGGACTTGTGGTCGGTATTTTTCTGCTTGGTGCAATTGGATTAGTTCGTAGGTGGCTATGTGTTTTAGCGGGATAGTTGGTATTAAATTCTTAAGTAGTTGACACCTACGATGCCTTCTGATTGTAAATAAGTTGTTGGTTTGCGCTTTCAGGTAAGTCTCTTGACTCTGCTCTTATCTCTATATATCCTTGCCTTGTTTCTTGTCTATATTTTATTAGTTCCTGATTAGTTACTTGTGTTGTATTTACCTATCCATATATTATTTATTCTTGCTTTATCTGTGGAGATCAGTGGGCCTATGCCTACTGAGTACCATTCGTTTGGTAATCATACTATACTTCTTCCCCTGAAGATCATAGTACGGGTTATCGCTGTTGATTTGGACTGGTGTGGAGCAGCTTTCAATTCGAAGATTTGGGCTCCTAGCCTCCAGAGTTGCCGATTTCCAACTATGTTGGATTAAGACTAGTATTTACTTGCTTTCAAAGACTGTTTGTACTTACATTTGTGTTTCAAAGCCTTGTACTCCTATTTTGATTTAGATGCTCGATTATTGACTGATGTCATGTCTTGAGGTGGTTTTTGTGTTTTATTTCAGTCGTGTTCTTTCTTCTCATTACTATTTACTTTCTGCTTTATTGGCTCATCTTCCGTTTGATAGCCTGTTGCCTCTGGTTCTGGGCTAAGAGTTAAGGGTTAGGCTTACCTGCTGGTGGGTGTTAGCAGGTGCCATCGTGACCTAAGAAAAATGGGTCATGACACATGGGGTGGAGGAGGAGTCGTGGGGGTGAAGGTGTGAGTAGAGTAGAATTTTAAAAAAAATTAAGGGGAGATATTAACAATCTAACATCTTTAGATTTTGAATAATATAATTAAAAAATATAAAGAATAAAAGTCTTTTCTTTTTATGATATCATGAATATGTTTTTTCATATAAGTTGAATTAGAGGTCAAGGTATTAGAGTCACAGGGTGGTGGAGGATCGTGGGGGTGGAGGTGTGGGGAGAGTAGAATTTTTTTTTAAAAAAAATAAGAATAATTGAGGGGTGGGGGTGGGGGTTGGGGTGTAGGGTGAGCGTAGATATTATTTTCCTGTATTTTATTGAGAAATACAATGATAGTTAAACTTTTTTTAAGGTTATATGATTTTAACATGCTCAAAAGAGATATTTAATTATGAAATGATCAAAAATATTAGTTTAATAGTATTCACACATCGGCGAGTACGTATACTAGTTGTTTAAAAATATGAATCTTTTTTCTTTTTTTATGACGACAAATACACTAGTTCCAACATAAAGAAAAAGTAGTTGATTTATATCAATGATTGGGTAAAAAAAGATACATAAGTGATTCAACTTGATTTTGTAAAGGGAAAAGATATCCAAACAAATAAGAAAAAACCTTCTGTCAATTAAGGGATAGTTTGGAGTTAAGGATAACATCAAATAATGTTGAAATTAAATTATGGTGTCACTTAATTTGTTATTTGGTTGAAAAGTTTGGAATAACTTATCCCCAAATTAATAATTAGCACCAGGACAAGTTATCCTTCCCATTGGATGATATAGTAATTTCAGGATAACTTATCCCGAAATAAAATAAATAAAATGACAAAAATATGCTTTAAACCCTTTTTATATATCATTTTCACATTCATTTATATTCACACTATTTTTAATATCATGTATAATAATATTCACAACCTTCATTACTCCTTATTTTTATGATAATTCTTCATATTTTTCTATAAAAAAATAAATTATATAAATATAATTTTTATTTATGAATTTATTTAACTTTGCTAGAGATGGAGAGAATAAAATTGTGAGATAGTGGAGTAAGACAGAAAAGCTTCTCTAATTCTGCTACCGTATTGCATAGCGTGAGTAGTCGTTGGTGCTCGGGAGAAGAGAAGTGATTCACTTCGAGTGTTGTACGCTGGTAATAAATTTGAGTGATTCTTACATTCTAGGTTGTGGTTAGATGGGACTTTTAATTAAGGGTGACAAAAAAGTCTTGAAATGTAAAAGGAGTGACACAAGTCTTAAGAATTGAGTGTAGTGCCAAGTTTATAATTAAGATTAAAGATATTTGATCATTTTCAAATAAGTCTTCAAGATTTATTTTTAACACTTTGACCTTGTAAAATGAAACCCTAATCCCCTCTAATTTAAGAAAAAGGCAACCACTACTCGCTTCTTCTTTACCCATCTTTTTCTTCAGCTCTTTAACGTGCTTTCTTCTACTCTTTACCCACGTTTTTTACTTTCTTCTTCACCTGCATTTTCTTCTTCCTCTTCTCTTATCTTCTTCTGTGTTTTATTCTTCCTCTACTCTTATCTTCTTCTGCATTTTCTTCTTCCTCTTGTCTCAATGTTTGGACTATTATAAATGGAATTGGACGCTATGTCAATCCCATATATGGAATTGATATGGAAGAAAGACTGAGTCCATGAGGGAATGCGCCAAAGACTTTTCGAGACATGCGCAGGATGATAACCTAATTGATTATTCATTTGATGAGAAATAAAAAGGAATATCAAAAATTCGAGTGGTTGAAGCTGAAGTAGCTACTTTCGAAGTTTCTTCAATATCATATATCAATGGGGGACGAAATAACTATTGGAGTTGATTGTCAAGGTGAATGGGTTGAGTCCAATAATTATTTTATTTGGCATTGGAAAGAAAAAAAATGGTCGAGATGACATTAACGAGTGTGCATCAAAATATCGTGTATGAGGATTTTGCGGCCAATATTAATGTCAATTGTGAATTAAATTATGAGTTGAAAGATATTGTCATCACTTACATGCACAGTTATGGTGGAAAGCAGAGGGTCGCTCCTTTTAGGATAAAAAATCAAGCAAGTTTACGTACCTATTTAGCAGATGAACGTAGACTCATTTTAAGGGTATACCTGATTGAAAGGTTCGTAGAGAAGTGCAATACATATCAAAACCAACAAATGTTAAATGATGAATATAATTTTTCAGACAAAGAAAGTGGTGGATTTGATTAGCCGCCTAATCCTGAAGTTGTTGCTAGCAATACACCGCCAACCACATAATCAATATAGAGGAATCATGTTCAGGGTGATGAAACCGATTTTTACTATGGTCTGTCATTCAAGATTAAGGAAGATTTAGATATTGCTTTGAAAATTATTCGTGTGAAAGAAAGATTTTAAAGTAAAAAAGGTGATAAAATCACGTGATGTGTATTGTGTTCGATGTCAAGATCCTGAGTGCAAGTAGTGGCTGAGAGCCATAAAGCTTCAATGTTCTGATCAATTTTACATTAGAAAGTATGAAAAGTTTCATACATGTGGTTCTCAATATCTCACAAGTCATAATCCACATGTCACAACAAAGGTAACTGGTGCATACTTCAAAGATAAGTTTTCTAGGGTAAAGGCCCATCTACAAATGACCCTTCAATTCGTGTTGAATTGGAATCCAAGGTCAATTATTGAAAAATTTGGAAGGAAAGCGAGATTGCAAAGGCTTTGATAAGGGGCACACATGAGCATGGATATGCAGTTGTTGATGCTTATTGTTATATGCTTAGCCCAGTAAATCCACCAACTAAGACAGCATTTAAGCTTGATAAAAATGGTAAGTTCAAGTATTTATTTTGTTACCATAGGAGCTTGGATTCTTGGTGGCATATGAAAAAAGTCATAGCTGTGGATGAAACTTTCTTAAAGGGCAAGTACGGTGGGTTGTTGTTGTCTATTGTTGCACAGGATGCATAGAACCATATTTTTTCAGTTGCATTCTGTGTAGTAGACTCTGAATGTGATGCCTTTTGTAGATATTTTTTTGAGAAAATAAGCAGCTTTGTGGATGATAACCCTGAATTGTGCATTATTTATGATCGACATTCAAGCATTAAAAAATAGCTTATATTGTCTTCCCCTCAGCTCATTATGGTTGTTGCATATGGCACCTGGGGGAAAATATCTGAAATAATTTTCACAAAGGAAAAATCCTCTACCACTTTTATAGAGCAGCACAAGCATATAGTGTAGATGAGTTCCATGATCACTTTAACCAAATCAGAGATATTGTTTCAGATGTTGTTGCATATCTTGAAAATATTGAATTTGATAAATGGGGCAGGTCATTCTTTTTGGGAAACAGATATACCTTATTATTGTTGTTGTTTTTTTTAAAATATAAAGGCTATCAGTTTATTAATCCAATGCAAAAAAGTTTTTTAAAACAAATTCCTGAAAATTGGTTAGTTGTTGCAACAGAAGGGATGCTTGTAACACATGGATTACATATTGCAACAAAAGCGTCGTTTGTTGCAATAGATGAGTCATATATTGTAATATATTAGTCATATATTGCATTATATTAGTCATATATTGCGATATATGACTCATCTATTGCAACATATGACTCATTTGTTGCAACAAACGACCCTTCTATTGTTGTAACACATGGGTTACATGTTGCAACATATGACTATTCTGTGGAAAATTCTGCCAACATATGAGTCATCTATTGAAACATATGATCCTACATTTTTTCAACAGCTGAGTTATATGTTTAAAATAAATAATGTGAAGGGATTCAGGGACAAATCCACAAGTTCTTGAAGTCCGTCACTTAGAAACTTAGTATATACAGCAACAAAAATTCCACAATCCCTGCATTGTTTATCATCTATTAAAAAACTAATAACATCATGTAAATGGTAAAAGAAAAAAATGTGATACATACAAACAATCACTTATTTGTTGGTCAATGACATCAACGTATTTGATTTCGAATAAGAGAGATTTGTTATTGCCCTTGTAATATTCAAGGGCTGACCGGTTGATTCGGTCTTTTTGCTCAAAAAACCACTATATTGAAGGAACATTGACAACGTTGTAGCCAACGTTTGAATCTCATTACATCTTCTGATTCTTCTCGATAAGGAACTCAAACCATACACCTTTATGCACCGTTCCTTTAATACAATGACTGTCAAGACCTAGTGAATCTGTTCATCATAATTTATCGGGACATACACCTCATTTGTCATGTGTCAAGACAGTCTAGCGGCTATACGAAACCCTTTGATAATGTCACCAACTCTCTCTTGATGATTAGCAACACCATTTTCATTGTGAAAGTATGTTTTGAGAAAATAATTTATGGTGGTCTATCGATATTGAGAATTATATAGTTTCTTTGACTTCTTCCTCAAATAGTACAAAATAACATCCAAATGTTGCACACATGCATAAGCAACAACATAATGTATCAATTATTTGTATGTATGCATCAACAGGTGTTAATCAAAAGATAAGTGGGCATAGTTATATCTCATCATTCCAACACTTGTTGGAGCATAGTTATACCTCATCATTCCAACACTTGTTGGGTTGGGACATTAGGTAGAATCAGTCCTTTGTATTGGGATTTTCAACGACAAAATGTAGTCGTCTGAATCAAAGACTCGAGCATTTATCTATATAGTGCTCATCCTTTGCATTCATATAATTGTATAAACATTAACTATAATTAATTAGTGGACGGCAGAAATATTAAAAATAGTTGACTGACTTACTTTTATGCATGTTGCTTGTGAAGTCCCTCATGTATTCATTCCGAGAACGATGTCAATAGTCTAGTTGGACCATTGCTGAAAATGGGATAACCTTCAAATGGATACTTTTTCCACACATCAAAAGTGCTTTCTCTTTGGCTATTGAGATTGAGCCAAAATTTGTCAAAGGTATAACAGATAGTGGAGCAGCAGGAGTTGATAATGGTCTTTTTTTATTTTTCGATAGTAATCTACAAATTAATTTTTTCTAACTCCTTAACTTCTTCTTCAAAGAATGTGCATTCTTCTTCGGTGGAATGACACCCCTATTGTGTGTCAATTCCTTAATAGTATTTGTCAATTCAGTATCACGCTCAATAAAATTCTCATATTTATACTGACATTTTTTGCATTGACAAGCAGAACATTTGTTAAAAGAGAAAGCAGCAAAAGATTGAGTAGATGGTATTTCTCCTCACATTTTATCTATTAAGGTAAAAAAAAGTTACAACTGATTCAAAAAAGTTTTAAAAAACTTCCTGAAAATGGGTTAGCTGTTGCAACATATGATCCATATGTTGCCACAGATGATCCTTATGTTGCAACATATAACCCTCATACGGGTCACCAGTTACAACAGATGACCCTTCTGTTGCTGTAACACATGGATTACCAATTGCAACATATGACCCTTCTGTTGTTGTAACACATGGGTTACCTATTGAAACATATGATTAAGCATGGTAGCAGTACCAAAATTGGGAAAATTGGACCGGTATGTACCGGAACCGGCCAAGAAAATGGTGGTTCCGTCCGGAATCGGACGTGACTGGTAATTTCTATTATGGTCGTCCCTGTCCGGTACATACCAGGACGGAATCGGGATGGACCATACCGGGATTCCGAATTATTATTTTTAATTAGTTAAATTAACTTAATTAATGAATAAAAAAATTCTAAAATACATTATTAATTTAATATTTCTTCCAAAATACATTTTTAAAGTTTAAATTTCAACTTTTAAACTTTGAAAATTTAAAAATTTGAAAGTTTAAAATTTGAAATTTTAACTTTGAAAATTTTAAAATTCAAATTTCGTACTTTTAAAGTTTGAATTCTTAAAGTTTAAATTTCAAATTTGAAAATAGAAGTTTAATCTTTTAAACATTTGAATTTTTAAAGTTTTAAAGTTTGAAATATTTAAAAATTAAAATACATGAAAAATATTTGAATTAAATTGAAGACAATAATTAAAAAAAATCAAGGCGAATAGCCTATCATTTTATTTATAAAAAAATAATTAGTACAATTTATATTATAATTTACAAATACTAGAAGAGTACCTAATCAATGCAGCCATCTTCTAGGAAGGGTTCTGTTTTAATTAGGCCTCGAATTATCTAATATTTGTAATCTCCAAAATAGTCTCGTCTTAATTCTTCTAACATTTCTCTAGTTATTTGTTTTGGAAGTGGTTGTATAGCTTGTTCCTCCAATGCATACATTCCGTCTTCACTTGAATCTACCAAAATATTATCAACATCATATTCAAATTGGGCAGGTAGTGGCGGACGCCCAAAATTCTTATGCTCCGCATTAATCAAATCCCTAAATAATACTAATATCTCTAAGCTATCAGATGTTAAAGAATGCCTATGCTCTCCTATTTGAAATCTGGCTGCATTAAAAGCTCCCTCCGAATCTATTGAAGATGCTTGAATAGCAAACAAATATCGAACAACATGTTGAAGCTTTGGAAATGCCTTGCCGCTGTTCCTTCACCAATTTAAAAGGTCGGGTTTGCCTTCTGCATTCTTAATGCTTTCCGTTCCCTGATTAAGAAATTCGTCAAAATCATTTTTTGTTAGAAGTAAGTCCTAGATAACTTTCTAACATATCATCAATATTTTCTTCAGAATATTTACACTTAGATGTTTGGGTTCTTCTTGAAGTACTACTTCATTTAAAATAGTAAAATTATACAAGTCATATAATTTTCTAGCTTCATTTTTACTATATTTAACCGTGGATAAACTAGGTTCTTCATCATCTTTAATATCTAAATTAAAATAAATTTTTTCAACCATTAGTGATGCACCAACTTCTTTTTATGTTGGATTTATAAACAAGCAGTTAAATAAATTTGAAAAATATATTTTTAAAATTTTTCAATCATCTTAGCAATAGAATCTTTAATTTTTTTTATTTCGATAATCATAAGATTTAGTCAAAATTGCACAAATATTTGGTAAAACGAAACAAATAGTAGGGTAATAAAGTCCAGAAATTTATTTTGTAGCTAAGTAAAAAACTTTTAAAAACTCCACAAATTCTTTTACGTCATCCCAGTCTGTTTCTGAAAGTCTATAATTCATATCTGCGTTATGAGTAATCCAAACCATTTGCAAAAGTTTTCTATATTCATAAGCTACCTTAAGCACTTCATATAAAGAATTCCACCTAGTAGCAAAAGTTTTTGGAATTTTTATATATGGGAGATTAAATTCATGGAACCTATTTTCAAACTCTTTACGTCTAGATTTTACTTGACATTTAAAAATAAAATGACATGCAGCTTCACATTTAATGCAACCATTATTATACATTACTATACCATCTCTAACAATTAAATTATATATATGTGCAGCACATCTAATATGAAAACTGTCATCATAAATACCATGTTAGAGCCCTCTACTTCCAGAGATGCATCAGAAAGGGACATACCATTTTTTATTGCATCCTCTATCGCGTTAGCTTCCAAAAATTCTCTTTTACAATAACCTATCAAATGATTTCGTAAATGCCCTGTACCACCAGCCTTTCCCGTAGTTTTATGGTTCATGACATACTTACATTTATTACAAATTATTTTTTGTTTTATCTTCACTTTGAGTCATAAATTGCCAAACAACAGATTTTTTTTTACGTTCAAGCTTAAGCTTAGGTCTACTAGGATGTATAAGGAGAGTAGGAGAAGGAGCGGGAGCGAGAGCACAAAAAGGACTAGTATCCATAGGTGGCTAAGTTTCATCATCATCAAAAGTATCAATATCATCATTAGCTACATTATCATCATCATCATCATCATCTAGTGATTCATCAAAATTACCATATCTTCTATCTAATTATTCATGGTCTAATTGAGTATTACTATCAATATCAAAATAAATATCATTTACATGCGTATAATCATCCGTGTCAATATGTAATGGTGGTTGTCTAGTTTTAGATTTAGAAGAATTACCACTAAATTTAGTTTTTCCGATTAAAACATTAGCAACACTACCCAAAATTGATTTTTTACTTTTTCTAGAAATATTTTTATCTCCAAAATTCATATTAAAATTTTATAAATATGCAAATTAAATATAATACAAAAATTAAACACAAAAAAATAAGTAAACTAGTGAAGACTAAATAAGTGAACTATTAAACTTTTATAAATATGCAAATTAAATATATTACGTAAATTAAACACAAATAAATAAATAAGTAAACCAATAAAGATTAAATAGATGAAAATTATAAATTGGAACGAATGTACCAAACGTCTGTGTAAAAAGAGATATAAAAGTCGAAAGTTGATGAACTTGAGCTTGAAGATGCTCCAAAATAATCCACCAAAATTTTCCAACTAATATAATTTAAGAACACTTAATAAAGTATTTTAGAAATAGTGAAACTTGAAAGAGTTTGAGAGTTGAGAGTTGAGAGAGTAGAAAGTAGTGTAAAAAATTGTAGGGGGGGGGGGTTATAGTTAAAAAAATATGATCTAATTGTATTTTTTATAAACTTTAAGGTATTATAAAAAATTGGGGGATGGGGTGGGGGGGTTGTTAAGGGGTTGATGGGGTGATATAGTTGTTCGGGTGGTGGGGCCAACGACTATATTAACAGCTAAATTATATTTAAAAAAATATATTATTTTTCTGGCGAAAAAATCCGGCCGGACCGGACCTGTACAAACCGTACCGGGATGGAACGGTAAACCACCACCCTCCCGTCCCGTTCCCTCTACCGGAACTTACCGGACCGGAACAGATCGGTATCGATACCGGTAAGTTTCGGTTCCGCTGCTAGCCATACATATGAATGTGGTAATTTTTACCAACATATGAGTCATATGTTGCAACATATGACCCTTCGTCCCCAAAAATTAGGATTTTTTGGGTTTCTCAATTTTCTTTCATAAACAAGAAACCACAAACCACTTAATCCCATTTTTTATTTTTCTCAACTACAGAACGAGTTCAACAGTGTTCTTGTTCACAAAACCATAAAAGTTCCAAAAAAATGACTTACCACCAGCAACGACGAGGCGAAGTTGTTGGTTGAACAAGAGGTGTCTTTTGAGTGTTTGGATAAAGTGAAAATAACAATGAGGCGAGATTGTTGGTTGCAGGAGAGGCAAAGCAATGTTATTGATTGCATAAGAGGAGTTTGAAAGTTTGAAAGCTTGAATGATTTTTATATTTTAAATGGGTATATTTTTATTAAATGGGGTAGTTGAAGAATGGGGTGTCTTTGAATTTTAAAAAAATTAAGAAATTTTGATATGTTAGAAAGTTAGAGGATGTTTTTTTATATATAAGTGGGGCCCACTAATAAGTGGGCAACCCACTGGTTTCCTCTCTTTCTAACTTATCTTTTGCCTATATATTGCAGGCATGTAAATGAAGTGAATGGGGCATCGAAATACAAAACATTTGCATATTCTGCTTTTATGTTCTGCTTCCTTTCTCCTATTATCTTTGTTCTCCTCTTTACCTTCTATGTGTTGTTTTGCCAATTTAATTCACAACAAGCTTTTGCCAATTTAATTCACAACACGTTATCAGCACGAAATTCTGTTATTTATTCAAGGTAACAAAAGTGAAAATATGGAAATGCCTCAAATCTTGTTTGGATCAATGATTAATCAAGAGGATATTTGTGTAATTGATAGTGGAACAACTCATGCTATTTTTAAAGGCGAGAAATATTTTTCCAATTTGCTTAGAAGAAAAGCTAATGTTACTACAATATCTGGTAATTCAAAAATGATTGAAGGCTCCGGAAGAGCTACTATAATTCTGCCTAAGGGGACAAAAATTATTATAGAAGATGCACTATTTTCTTCTAAATCCCCAAGAAACTTGTTAAGTTTTAAAGATATCCGCAGAAATGGTTATCATGTTGAGACACTAAATAAAATGAATATTGAATATCTTGGTATAACCAAGAGTGTCTCATGCCAGAAATATATTTTGGAAAAATTACCAACTTTCTCATCTGGCCTATATTATGCAAAAATCAGTATAATTGAAGCACATATGATCGTAAACCAGAAGTTTACTGATCTAAATAAATTTGTGCTATGGCATGATCGAATAGATCATCCTGGATCAATAATGATGAGACGAATTCTTGAAACTTCAACTGGACATCTGTTAAATAACCAGAAGATTCTTACAAATGATGAATTTTCATGTGCTGCTTGTTATCAAGGCAAATTAATTATCAGACCATCGATGCCAAATCTCCTGGTTTTTTAGAGCGTATACATGGAGATATATGTGGACTTATTCATCCACCTAGTGGATTGTTTAGATATTTTATGGTCCTAATAGATGCATCATTTAGATGGTCTCATGTGTGCTTATTATCATCTCGCAATCTGGTGTTTGCGAAGTTGTTAGCACAAATAATAAGATTGAGAGAGCAATTCCCAGATTATCCAATTAAGACCATTTGTCTTGATAATGCTGGAGAATTTACATTCCAATCTTTTAATGATTATTGCTTATTAATTGGGATAAAAATTGAAAATCTTGTTGCTCATGTTCATACTCAAAATGGCCTTGCAGAGTCATTTATAAAGCGCCTACAATTGATAGCAAGACCTCTACTAATGAAAACAAAATTGCCAATTACTGTTTGGGGTCATGCTATCTTACATGCAGCAGCACTTGTACGTCTCAGACCGACATATTATAATAAATACTCTCCGTCACAATTAGTATTTGGTCATGAACCAAATATATCCCATTTAAGAATTTTTGTTTGTGCGGTATACATGCCTGTAGCACCACCACAACATACAAAAATGGGCCCTCAACGAAGGTTGGGCATATATGTTGGATTTGACTCACTGTCCATAATTCGATATCTTGAACCGTTGACTGGAGACTTATTCACTGCTCAATTTGCAGATTATCGGTTTGATGAAACAACTTTTCTGCCATTAGGGGGAGAAAAAAAGGAACCCGAAAAAGAAATGGCGTGGAAAGTTTCATCACTATCTCATTTTGATCCACGTACCCGCACATGTGAACAGGACGTCCAGAAGATCATCCACTTACAGAAAATAGCAAATCAAATGTCAGATGCATTTACTGATTTGAAATGGATAACTAAATCACATATACCTGCAGTGAATGTGTCTATCCGAATTGATGTCCCAAAAGGACCATCTACTAATATCATAGCTTCTGAATCTCAAACACGCCTGAAACGTGGTAGACCATTGGGATCAAAAGATAAAAATCCTAGAAAGAGAAGCATGAGAAATAATAAAAATGATACTACACAAGAACCTCCTGAAGAAGGTCAAGATTTGAGTACTCCTAATATTCCTAAAGAAATCAGTGAACCCGAGACTCAAGTGAATGAAGAACTTTCAATAAGTTCTACCGGTGATGAGATAAATCTAAATCGATCGAAAATTACGGTGGATAATGTTTTTGCATATAATGTTGCAATTAATCTCATGTAAGATAGTGAAAGTCTTGAGCCTAAATCCGTCGAAGAATGTCGACGTAGATGTGATTGGCCAGAATGGCAAAAGACAATTCAATCAGAATTAGACTCACTTGCTAAACGTGAGGTTTTTGGACCTGTAGTCTGTCACGACCCAACCCCATAGGTCACGAACGGGGTCCGACTTGGACCCCCCATACACATATCTATCAGTTGTGGTCACATTAAACTGTAAATAAAACAATATCATGTAATAGAGCCCCACTGGGCAATAACATTTACATATACTTGTAGCCCTTTTTGTTTGTATCACAACATGACAGGGCACGCAAGCCGACAAAGCTGCCATGACATAACAACATGTACAATATATCATATAGACCCAGCTGAACCAAACTGACATATACAACCCACATATACATGTCTGTAGACCTCTAAAAATATAAACGACAACATATGGCGGGACAGGGCCCCCGCCGTACCCTTGAATGGATAAAACCATTTTTATACATCCGTGGACAGTATTAAAAACTAGGCCCCGATACAATGGAGCCTCTTCCAGCTGAGCTGCATGGAATCCTAAGCTGACGGACTCCCAAAATCTGTATCTGTACCTGCGGGCATGAACGCAGCCCCCCGGGAAAGGGGGTCAGTACGACATATGTACTGAGTATGTAAAATGTAACATAATACACTAGAGGTATATTCGAAATAGAGAGGCAGGGGAACAAATTATCAAATCGAAGTCATGTACATGTACTCTGTGAATCACAAAAGCATGCATGCTCAATTTATACAATATAGCCGGCCCTTCAAGGGTCTGGTGAATCACATTTGTAGGACCATCATAGGCCTGGCGCCATCACTACCTTATTACAACACATCATCATATATCTATACACGTATCCTGGCCCTCTATTGAGGGACTCAGGGAATAATGCAATGAACTGTGCACGAGAACATATCCTGGCCCGGGACTCAGGGAAAGAAGTGTTACAATATACACGAGTAGAGTAGTGAGTAACTATATGCAATTTAAATCATTATTAGAGACTTGACCGTATAAGAAGATTAAAATTTTATCGGAGGACTCGAGTAGTGGTGTAGTCATCTCGAGTGACTTTTAAATGCCATTATGGGCAATATCAATTGTAATCTCGGGGCTCGTAGACATGTACTAAAGTAAAGCCAAATCGCTTATGGAACCAGAAACATTTGTTAACATATAGCCTGTAAGACTTGGAGCCTGTACATTTGTTATCTCTTTGGCATAGAGAAGTTTTCAGGGAAATAGTTCAATTATTATAAAAGTCCGATATTCAGACGTAAATAAGAGATGCTAAGAATGGAGTTACCCCGGAACTCATATCCTGTTTAACCTACAACTAAGACATGCCAGAAGAAGAAAGAATAGGCTTTACATACCTTGTCTGAATTATTCCTTATCCTGCTTGCCTCGCCGTCCTTTGAACCTATTCAACATGAAAGTAGTATGAATATCAACCCCTTTTACTTTCCAACACCCTAGGTTACATCTTAGTATTAATGGAATCTATTTCTTTAGTCGTTTCCCCGACTAGTTCTGTTATTCGCTAAGGCGTCGACGAAAATTGGGAAGCACCTCCCCTATAATGTGCCCTATCCAAATTTCCAATTAGGTTCCTAAGACCTACAGCCAACCAACAACAACAACCTGCATCAATACACACCAACAATATACAATATAAACTCCAAATGACTCATTCAAAAATACGATATCGAAATAGGATTTCTAGTTTCCATTTTTGCCAAACCTTTAACCGTACGAAGCGGGGGTCGTGTGGATAAAACCAGAAGCTCCCCCACCTCATTTATAACATATTTAGACCCTGCAACCACAAGACACACCCCTGCAGCAGCACCTCAGAAGAACAACACTTTATTTCGACAATAATTCAACTATAGCGACTTTAATTTAGTTTATTCCGAACGTCGAACTCTTTACGACTTTTACCCAACTTCCAGCAACCCAAAAGGTGTGTAATACACCCTATAATAACACCATAAATTCCAAATTTAAAGAAGAAGCCTTACCTTACCCGAAATTGGCCAAAACTAGCCAAAAATGTGCCTCGGAACTTCTTCAAACGCACTGAAATTGAGCGGGCTGTTTGTGCGACTTCCTCGCTGACCCAAGCAGTAAATTTATGTTATTAGCACCCTAAATTCATCGTAGTATACCTTAGATAATTTATTTACAGAGCGAAGCTCGGAGGCGTACCTTGGCAGCCCCTAGGCCGTAGCCCTCCTCTCTTCTTCCTCTCACGTTTCTGTCCAATGTTTTCCAAGTGTACAGCTGAATAAATGGCTTCTTAGTCATCATAATATACATATATGTACATATATACATATCCACGTGCTTGAGGAACACCGTAGATAATTAATTCACGGAAGAAAAATCAAGGAACTTACCTTAAACTTCTCCAACCATGGCTGCCTCTTCTCTCACGTTTGTTTCTCTATTTTTTGGCTGATTTTGGAATCTAAATGACTTAAGAGTCATTAATATGTATATATCCACCTTTTAATAAGGTGCCACATGGAAGCCCCTTAGGGTGACACGTGGCAGCCCCTAGGACGCCACCTAGGATCATGCGACCTATCACGCGCCGCCATATGGCAGCGGGGTCCACCCCCCCAAGCAGGCAGGTGAGTCACCTGCTTGCTTGTCACCTGCTTGCTTGAGGTGCTTTCTTGTCACCTGTTTGCTTCACTTTCGTAAGTTTGGAAACTAGTTTTTGCTCCGTTTCGTAGGTTCGTAATCTCGTCTTATTTTAAGAGCCTATGTAACCCATGCTACTAAATCTTGGTACGTACTCCAATAGCTTAAGTATGTAAGACTTCCAAGTTAGTAGCTTACGTAGATAAATCGAGTCCTACGACCCATTACTTGGCCTCCAATTCCTTCCGGACTCTTATGATTTCATCTCCAACCTTCTCTACTATAGGGTATCACATTCTCCCTTCCTTAGAGCCGTTTGATAGTGTTGTAGCGTATCCGGCGTACATGATAATTTCCAAGGAACTTATGAGACATTCCGAGTTTAAAAAGGGTGGGGTGTAACATCCTTCCCCCCTTTAGAACATTCGTCCCCGAATGTTAGACAAAACTTCTCTTAGCACCTTATACAAATCGTAGGGAGATTTTTTGCTATTTTGTTAACACATACTTCCATACCAATACTTCATATATGTGTTTCAGGAATCGGGGCTACCTGTAAATATCAGTTATAGGTGCAAATACTTGTATTTCATGTTCTCTTCAGTTCCCCGATCATCCTCTTTTTGGTTTTGGTTTTTCTATCATGTCGTGATGGAAGGCACGTCTTTATTCTACAATCTTCCAGTTCGCCAATCTAAGATGGCAATAGGTTTTTTTTTCCTCACAGGACTCCATCTCCTGGACCTTATTTATGGAACATACCCTGGGTGGCTCGTCAGTATCTTTGCGAAGCATTCCTATCTGATGGACTGGGCGTATAGTTCCAAATAAGGTGGTATGCGCAACTTACTAGCTGTGTTGCCCACCTTATGATCAACTTGATACAGTCTAATATATTTTGGGTTAGTTCCCTTTTCTGTGTGACTCCGTTATGAACATCCAATCATCAATTTGAATTCTGAACGTCCATGTCAATTATCTGTATATCATTCCTGCCGACTCTGGGTTTTTATTCAATAGCTTGCTTAATCATGTCGGGGCCATTGGAATACTGGAGTAGTAATTATTACTGTAGGCAACTTGATAAGTGATAGATAGTCATTCCGGATACCTTCGAAGTTAATCTCCCAGCTTGTGACATATCTTCAAACGTCTAATAGTGCGCTTAGTCTGTTTAGTAGCTCGAGGGAGAAATATGGTACTAAGACCTGTCTGTGCTCCTGATCTCTTCTTGGGCTGATCTCAAGGCATTAATTATAATTGAAGTCCCTTTATCTGGGATATTAGATAAGGAAACCTCACGAAACCTTACTACTTCCTTGTCATATAACTTCACCTAGTTGTAGCGGCATAGGTGGTCTTGCTTGGAAGAAAATGAGCTGATTCATTAGCCTATTCACAATAACCCATATACCACCCTACTCTTACAGAGTATAAAATGGGTGTGTAATAAAGTTGATAAATTAGGAATCGTTAGCCTCGTATAGTCCTTTTCGGCTCTTTCCAGAACTTTAACTGGCATTCGATCTTTTGGGTTCTTCTTCCCCTTTTTTCCCAATCCTTAGAGTTAGCTACCGAATAATGATGCGGTCCCCTCATATAATGTCTCTTGTAGTCATTCTGTGCATTGTCTAACATGATCTGGTGTAATTCCGAAGGAATTTTGGCATAGAAGCTCGCCATCCTGTAGTAATCAACTAGTTCTACCAGTTTTACTTAGACCCTTTCACAATTTTCCTTACCCCCGCTTGTAATCCTCTAGATACATTGTCTCGTGTATTCTTTACCTTTGCAAGATTATGAGAGGGTACAAGAAATATCCCAGTGCTATCTCATTAGTTCTCATGTCTTACCTTGCCTTTCTCTCCCTTATACTACATTCGATGTTGGGGTAGGTCTTTGGTCCAATCGTGGCCATGTCTTACCTTACCCGTAGTACCAATTCCATCTCGGTAGTCTGGCTTAACCTACTTTCGCATTTCTCGATAGTTGATTGTGTCGTCAATTAGCAATTAGCTAATCCTTCTTATTTTGCTTACGCCCTTGTTACAATTGCCTTAACGTATAGTATAGTATTCCAAGAACATAATCTCATGTCGTTCCTCCGCCACTAGTTCCGATTCTTCCATCTCGTATGATCATACCAGCACTAGCACATTAAGTTCTATCAGAATTTTGAAGTTAAGCATGCTGGGGTGAGAGTAATACTGGGATGGGTGACCTACCTGGGAAGTCTTAGTGTCGCGTTTCGTTGTAATCCTTTCCATGATGTGCGGGCACTCGATTTAGCCCAAGATTTACCTCAGTGTTATATCGCGAGTCTTTATGTTTCGCCTTGTCCTTTCGTCTGTTATCTTACATCCAGCACCGGCGTAGACCTTTAACTCCACTATCCTCTATTCACTTTATGTTCTCCTTATTTTCTACCACATGAGGCTTTCTATTCCTTTTTCTTTGGTGATTTATCTATCGCATCATTTGCGACTAACTCTATAACCAACATTTTGGCTTTTGGTCTAGCATGTTGTCATTATCCTTCGTAATGTCTCCTAAGTTAGTTGATATCCTTTCATGGTTACACTCTTTTGTTTTTATCCGCAGCTGCCTTTTAGTGTTATGTCAGTCAAGGTATCGTCAAAAACTTCTTAACGCTGCCTTATGTAGCATTCTGGCTTCCATCCAATTATTGGTAGCTTCCGGACCTTTCTAGCTTGGTTTGGCAAGGTATCTTATTAAAGTTTAGACACCCATCTCAAATGTATTCCCATATCGATTTCCTTTACCTTACTTTTTCCATTTTCTCATTAACTTCCCCCCTTTAGAGGGTACTCGTATTTTCCTCTGTTTGTAGTTGTAGTCGTTCCAATTTCAATTAGGCAGTACTAGTATTCTGATGATAACTATTCCAGGTTTTCTCGAAGTAGTGGTTTTGTCCCAACTTATATCCTTTGCTTCATGGGGCGAATAGAAGTTGCATCATTTGTTCATTAAGTCTTCCATCCTCATCCCTTAAGGGTTCCACTATTTTTGGGGCGACGTTGTGTACATGCGTCATTTTTCATTTTTTTTTCTTAAGCCACATGTTCTTACTGCGTTCTCAATGCAGGCCTTTAACATAGTCAATGCGTACTAAATGCGTCTTACTAGTGGTTCCACTTTGTCCCTGCATACTCGTATCACACTGTTCAATTCATACTTACATATCCCCTTTTTAATTCGTATTCGTCCCTGACATCTCCCTGAGATGCTTCCGTTAGGAGTTCTTTTCCCAATTAGTCGGTGGAAAACTATAAACTGTTATCATAAATCATTTTCCAACCATTGTTGGAAGAAACCAAAATTTCTTAAACATCACAGTACTCCTGTTAATACTTGACCTACCTGGTCCCCTTCCGAGTTTACCCTCGAGTTATCAATAACTCATCTAATTTACAATAGGAGTTGGGGGCTTGGTACCTTCAAAAAGAGTGAATCTCAATTACTGGACATCTTACCCTTCAACCTGAGCCCTGTGTTTATCTTCCTACAATACAAATACGGCTAGAGATACCATAATCCGAACTTTCTACTTAAATAAGCTTTTGTTCCTCCGACATAAAAATTTTCAAGTGAAAAGGGTGCCCCTTATCGGCAACCTGAAGGATACCTCTTACAGCTTTAGTTGAACACAGTAGGGGTACTTGGTATCAACTTCTCAGACATCTCAAAAATCTATGTTTCATTTCCTTTTCCCCGTTCTGGGAAAATTTCGGCAGAGTTTCCTCTACACTTCTTACTATCCCATAACCTGCATGCAGAAAATACCAACAATGCCTCATAGGGCCATAACATATATATATATATATATATATATATATATATATTCATATCATATCACAGCCTCACAGGGCTTTCAATGTCATCTCATATCGCAGCCACATAGGGCTTTCAACGTCAACAATAATATAAAAATACTGGACTTACCTCATATGTCCAACTTCAAACTGCATCTGTTGCACTTTCTGTCTGCTTTCCTTTCAGGTTTCAACTTTATATTTCAATATTAGTTCAATACCTTACCAAACGGATATCTTCCGTGCCTTTACTTTACTTACCTGCATGCTTCGTAATGTCCCATGTCGTCAATTACCTCCTTTTGTTAGTGTCCTCCCTCTGTTAAGATCCAAGATTAGTATAAGGAGTTTTCCTATGACTCGGATCTAAAGAACGATATCAAATGTAGAAGACAGGTAACATCCTAAATGCCCTGTAGCTTCTTGTTTATAGATGTGGCGCTCAACACACCGATAAACAAGACTCTACTAGACACGATCGGCAGACACTCCAAGGACGAACTGCTCTGATACCACTTCTGTCACGACCCAACCCCGTAGGTCACGATCGGGGTCCGACCTGGACCCCCGTACACATATCTATTAGTTGTGGTCACATTGAACTGTAAATAAAACAATATCATGTAACAGAGCCCCACTGGGCGATAACATTTACATATACTTGTAGCCCTTTTTGTTTGTATCACAACATGAAAGGGAACGCAAGCCGACAAGGCTGCCATGACATAACAACATGTACAATATATCATATAGACCCAGCTGAACCAAACTGACATATACAACCCACATATACATGTCTGTAGACCTCTAAAAATATAAACGACAACATATGGCGGGACAGGGCCCCCGCCGTACCCTTGAATGGATAAAACCATTTTTATATATCCGTGGACAGTATCAAAAACTAGGCCCCGATACAATGGAGCCTCTTCCAGCTGAGCTGCATGGAATCCTAAGCTGACGGACTCCCAAAATCTGTATTTGTACCTGCGGGCATGAACGCAGCCCCCCAGGAAAGGGGGTCAGTACGACATATGTACTGAGTATGTAAAATGTAACATAATACACTAGAGGTATATTCGAAATAGAGAGGCAGAGGAACAAATTATCAAATCAAAGTCATGTACATGTACTCTGTGAATCACAAAAGCATGCATGCTCAATTTATACAATATAGCCGGCCCTTTCAAGGGTCTGGTGAATCACATTTGTAGGACCATCATAGGCCTGGCGCCATCACCACCTTATTACAACACATCATCATATATCTATACACGTATCCTGGCCCTCTATTGAGGGACTCAGGGAATAATGCAATGAACTGTGCACGAGAACATATCCTGGCCCGGGACTCAGGGAAAGAAGTGTTACAATATACACGAGTAGAGTACTGAGTAACTATATGCAATTTAAATCATTATTAGAGACTTGACCGTATAAGAAGATTAAAATTTTGTTGGAGGACTCGAGTAGTGGTGTAGTCATCTCGAGTGACTTCTAAATGCCATTATGGGCAATATCAATTGTAATCTCGGGGCTCGTAGACATGTACTAAAGTAAAGCCAAATCGCTTATGGAACCAGAAACATTTGTTAACATATAGCCTGTAAGACTTGGAGCCTGTACATTTGTTATCTCTTTGGCATAGAGAAGTTTTCAGGGAAATAGTTCAATTATTATAAAAGTCCGATATTCAGACGTAAATAAGAGATGCTAAGAATGGAGTTACCCCGGAACTCATATCCTGTTTAACCTACAACTAAGACATGCCAGAAGAAGAAAGAATAGGCTTTACATACCTTGTCTGAATTATTCCTTATCCTGCTTGCCTTGCCGTCCTTTGAACCTATTCAACATGAAAGTAGTATGAATATCAACCCCTTTTACTTTCCAACACCCTAGGTTACATCTTAGTATTAATGGAATCTATTTCCTTAGTCGTTTCCCCGACTAGTTCTGTTATTCGCTAAGGCGTCGACGAAAATTGGGAAGCACCTCCCCTATAATGTGCCCTATCCAAATTTCCAATTAGGTTCCTAAGACCTACAGCCAACCAACAACAACAACCTGCAGCAATACACACCAACAATATACAATATAAACTCCAAATGACTCATTCAAAAATACGATATCGAAATAGGATTTCTAGTTTCCATTTTTGCCAAACCTTTAACCGTACGAAGAGGGGGTCGTGTGGCTAAAACCAGAAGCTCCCCCACCTCATTTAGAACATATTTAGACCCTGCAACCACAAGCCACACCCCTGCAGCAGCACCTCAGAAGAACAACACTCTATTTCGACAATAATTCAACTATAGCGACTTCAATTTAGTTTATTCCAAATGTCGAACTCTTTACGACTTTTCCCCAACTTCCAGCAACCCAAAAGGTGTGTAATACACCCTATAATAACACCATAAAGTCCAAATTTAAAGGAGAAGCCTTACCTTACCCGAAATTGGCCAAAACTAGCCAAAATTGTGCCTCAGAACTTCTTCAAACGCGCTGAAATTGAGCGGGCTGTTTGTGCGACTTCCTCGCTGCCCCAAGCAGTAAATTTATGTTATTAGCACCCTAAATTCATCGTAGTATACCTTAGATAATTTATTTACGGAGCGAAGCTCGGAGGCGTATCTTGGCAGCCCCTAGGTTGTAGCCCTCCTCTCTTCTTCATCTCACGTTTCTGTCCAATTTTTTCCAAGTGTACAGCTGAATAAATGACTTCTTAGTCATCATAATATACATATATGTACATATATACATATCCACGTGCTTGAGGAACACTGTAGCTAATTAATTCACGGAAGAAAAATCAAGGAACTTACCTTAAACTTCTCCAACCATGGCTGCCTCTTGTCTCACGTTTGTTTCTCTATTTTTTGGCTGATTTTGGAATCTAAATGACTTAAGAGTCATTAATATGTATATATCCACCTTTTAATAAGGTGCCACATGGAAGCTCCTTAGGGTGACACGTGGCAGCCCCCTAGGACGCCACCTAGGATCATGCGACCTATCACGCGCCGCCATGTGGCAGCGGGGTCCACCCCCCCAAGCAGGCAGGTGAGTCACCTGCTTGCTTGTCACCTGCTTGCTTGAGGTGCTTGCTTGTCACCTGTTTGCTTCACTTTCGTAAGTTCGGAAACTAGTTTTTGCTCCGTTTCGTAGGTTCGTAATCTCGTCTTATTTTAAGAGCCTATGTAACCCATGCTACTAAATCTTGGTACCAACTCCAATAGCTTAAGTATGTAAGACTTCCAAGTTAGTAGCTTACGTAGATAAATCGAGTCCTACGACCCATTACTTGGCCTCCAATTCCTTCCAGACTCTTATGATTTCATCTCCAACCTTCTCTCCTATGGGGTATCACATTCTCCCTTCCTTAGAGCCGTTTGATAGTGTCGTAGCGTATCCGGCGTACATGACAATTTCCAAGGAACTTATGAGGCATTCCGAGTTTAAAAAGGGTAGGGTGTAACATAGTCCAAACCCCTAAAGGTGTAAAACCAGTTGGCTATAAATAGGTTTTTGTACGAAAACGAAATGAGAGAAATAAAATTGTAAGAGACAAGGCACGCCCTTTTGCACAAGGATTCTCTCAAAGACCTGGGGTCAACTATGAAGAAACATATTCACCTGTTATGGATGGAATAACATTTCGATATCTCATCAGTCTAGCTGTACATAAAAATCTTGAAATACATCTAATTGATGTAGTTACAACTTTCCTTTATGGTTCACTTGATAATGAAATTTACATGAAAATTCCAGAAGGACTAAAATTGTCTGAAGCATGTAATAAGTCTCGGGAGATGTACTCAATAAAACTGCAAAGATCATTATATGATCTAAAACAATCAGGGCGTATGTGGTATAATCGCCTTAGTGAGTACTTAATAAATGAAGGCTATATAAATGATGTCATTTGTCCATGTGTTTTTATTAAGAAAACAGAATCAGAGTTTGTTATACTCGCTGTTTATGTTGATGACATAAATCTCATTGGAACCCCTGAAGAGGTCCAAAAAGGCAATTGAATATCTAAAGAAAGAATTTGAAATGAAAGACTTTGGAAAGACAAAACTTTGTCTAGGTCTGCAAATTGAACATTTAGCAGACGGGGTTTTTGTCCATCAATCTGCCTACACTGAGAAAATCTTAAAAAGATTTTACATGGACAAAGCACATCCATTAAGTACTCCAATGGTTGTTCGATCACTTGAAGTGGAAAAAGATCCATTTCGACCTCCAGAAGAGGATGAAGAAATTCTTGGTCCAGAAGTACCATATCTCAGTGCTATTGGTGCACTTATGTACCTTGCCAACGCAATCAGGCCTGATATAACATTCTCTGTTAATTTACTGGCAAGGTATAGTTCATCCCCAACGCGAAGGCATTGGAACGGTATCAAACATATTTTGCGATACCTGAAGGGTACTATTGATATGGGTTTGTTTTATACTAACAAAGGTTGCACAGACCTTATTGGTTATGCAGATGCAGGTTATTTATCAGACCCACATAAAGCTCGATCCCAGACAGGCTATCTGTTTACACACAAAGGGACTGCTATATCATGGCGATCTACAAAGCAGTCCATTGTTGCTACTTCTTCAAATCATGCTGAAATAATAGAAATTCATGAAGCAAGTAGAGAATGTGTGTGGTTGAGATCGATGATACAGTTCATCAAAGAAAGATGCGATCTGGAAAATAATGTTAAAGTACCCACAGTTATATTCGAAGACAATGCCGCGTGCATAGCTCAGTTGAAAGGTGGCTTCATAAAAGGAGACAGAACGAAACATATTTCACCAAAATTATTCTTCACACATGATCTACAGAAGAATGGTGATATTGATGTACAACAAGTTCGTTCGAGTGATAATCTTGCAGATTTATTCACAAAGGCATTACCAACATCAACTTTTGAGAAATTAAGATATAAGGTTGGAATGCGTCGTCTCCAAAATATCAAATTAAGCTTTCATTAGGGGGAGTAAAATACACGTTGCACTCGTTTTTCCTTAACCAAGGTTTTGTCCCACTGAATTTTCCTGATGAGGCAGCACTCAAAGCGTATTACCAAATATGTATATTATTTCTTATAGAATTTTTAAGGAGACATTATACATAGACATCCAAGAGGGGGTGTTAGAAAGTTAGTAGATGTTTTTTTTATATAAGTGGGGCCCACTGATAAGTGGGCAACCCACTGGTTTCCTCTCTTTCTAGCCTATCTTTTGCCTATATATTGCAGGCATGTAAATGAAGTGAATGGGGCATCGAAATACAAAACATTTGCATATTCTGCTCTTCTGTTCTGCTTGCTTTCTCCTATTATCTTTGTTCTCCTCTTTACCTTCTATTTGTTGTTTTGCCAATTTAATTCACAACAAGCTTTTGCCAATTTAATTCACAACATGATAATATTAATTTGATCCTAAATGTTTTAGAGTGACTTTGACCCTTTCCTTAATCAAAGTGTCAACAATATTAAAGACAACTCTTGTTGAATTTTCACTGGTTAGATCCCCAAGCTACAACCCGCCCCATGTGATTATTTTTTAAAACAATATTTAAACATGCCGTGCCCTCACAAAAGCTCAAAACCACGGTCCCTCCAATGTTGGAAGTCATCATGCACCAATACCGGCCCCACATGATTATTTTTTAAAAAAATATTTAAACCCACCCTGTCCTCACAAAAGCTCTAAAACCAGTGTCCCTCAAAATGTTGGAATTCATCCTGCACCTATACCGGCACCGACCCATTGCCATCCCTAAAAAGAACTTGTCATCGTGCAGTTTCATGGCACTTATTACCAGTTCCACGATGAAAAAATCAACACCACCTTATTTTTCCTGTTAACCAAGGGAGGCTGCAACTGTAAAATTGTCCGGCTTCTATCATACTTACAAATTCAGCAGTAAATCGCAAATAAAACTCCAAGAACTACGGCAGGAAAAGATCACAACCAAAGCAACAAATAATCACCATTTATAATTTAATCCGTCTACCATCCACAATGTAAAGAACTCCAATATGACTGGACCAAAACTGTGACAAGAGTGTCTCCCTGACGACCCTTGAGCTTAAAACTCATTTGATGAAAAATAACTCAGCAAACCATAATCACCAACCGTCCCATCCTTACTGAATGAGGACTCAAATGCAACACTTTTAATATACACACTCTACAAAAAGAGAAGGGTCCAACGCCTTTGCTCACACTCCTTGAACCAAAGTGACAACAGGCTGATGCATGACCTCAAAAGCCCAAATGAATCATGTTCGCGAGAAAGAATTGATAATCAAATATTTGATACCCACGAAGCTTCAGCCTAGCAGCTTCCATTGCATTGGATATTGTCACCCTCCACAACACTAAGATGATAGAATGGATTGCAATGCTATCTGCTGCTGAGGCTGCAAGGAAGACCATGTTGAGGCCAGGGTGGCTGGTGGTAATGTTTGCTGAAGCTGCCTCAACAGATTAATCATCCGACTGGCGGTTTGCTCGGTAGCAAGGTCCTTACCAGTACATAGAACCTACAGAACAAGTATATACGCATTTACACAACGGCAGCGGCTACATGAAAATCAATATGTGAGTGAAATTCAAAAGAATAATCATGTTAGCTGGATGATCAATCAACCATTGTATGGATGCAATGAGGGCAGAAACAAACACCAAAAAGAAAAGGAGAAGAAAAGCATGTCACTGGAGCCGCCCCTAAATAAAGAGATCGGGGAGCAAACGTTCCCCATCATCCCCCCCCCCCAAAAAAAAACCCACTTCCCTCTTTACCCACCAGAAAAAAGCAAACCACTATTTGAAATTTCAGTCCAACCACTGGTTCAAAATGAGGAATCTAGTTTAAGACTACTACCTTATTTTACCAAAGATACTTGACCTATACAAGAAGCTTTAATAACTAACCTCAGCAAAAACTGATACTATTTTTGGAAGGTACTGATTGTTAGGACCCAGAAGTTCTCCATCTGACCTGCAAGCATGAAAATATGGTAAAAATGTAAGGACTAGATAGAAAGACATTAAAACTCATATATGTCGGCAAGTTTGAATTAATACAGATTGGTGAATGTCAAAACATGTCAAGATGACTCAGATCAACCACCCATAGATCAAAAAGGCATTCAACTGTAATACATAAACTGGGTTAATGACAAAAATCACACTTTATTAGGTATATCAAGCTTTTTCTAAATATTGGAATGAAATAGGTCCAAATGAAGCAAAAGAGATAAGAGGATTCACATAACTGAATCCTTCTAGCTTGGGATTAAGATGCAGTTGTTGTCATTGCATACGTCAAACCTAATGGAAGATATAATCAACCAAACTGAATCACATTGCTCCATTGAGACTTCTATAAACCGCCTAAGTTATAATTTTGAAATGCTACTTCAAATATTTAGCTCACTTTAAAGTAGCTTATTTTTTCCAGATATCAAAAAGAGCAATTTATTTGCACACATGCACAATATTAATGATACCAATGCAGGGTATTTGGAGCAACAGAAAATTGCTGAAATAAGTTAGACAACATATTGTTTGACAGAACCAAAACAATAGCTGGAAAACGCATGGCTTGTTCATAAAAATTTAAAAAACAGACGTTGATCCCTATCCAGATCTTTCCATCGTCTCTAAGGTAAGAGGAAAGGCCAAAGGATAAAGAAAACTCATATAATACCTTTCAACCATTGAACAGAGTTGGTCATGAACAACCTTGGCCTCGATCAGGTCACCTTTTATCGGCAGGCAATTCAACCAAGCAGGAACAACCTGCCAAATGTCATAAAAATAAGAAATTTGAACAATTATTACAGGGTACCAAGTAGTAGAGAAAAATGAATTCTCTACATGCAAAAGCGACATATGTTAGATATATTTTGACATGTGAGCACTTGCACAATCGAGGACAGACTTGAAAGAAAGTAAGCACACTTATACTCAGGAAAGTACAAACATATCTTTTTCAGAAGCTAAAGACCAAAGAGATTGAAAGACAAACTGATGGTTGATATAGATTTTGCCTCCGCAACTCCATTAAAAAGGGAAACAATACGAGTCATTTAATGAAAACGTTTTACAGCCTGTCCAATAGTTTTTGGTCAGCAAAATAACTATATCTCTGTATGATTATAAATAAAGGTAGGAGTTACAAGCACTTGAGAAAATCACAAAAGCAATGATTATGCTCTTTATGATTTGATGCAAGCACTGAAAGTTGAGTACTCCATCTCAGGCATATCATAGTTATGAACCTACAAGAAAATCTAGCAAAAATGAAGCTTGGTCCGGAAGAATATACCTGGGCTGAGTCAATACTGTCGCGATGAAACTGACATATCTTCCCCAGTGCTGAAACAGCATTATCATATGCCATTACATTCTCAGGTTGAAGAGCATTGGGATGCCTTATAACTATGTTGAGCCTTGAAAGAGCCTCTGAATTATTAAGGTCATAAAATGAAATTGACATAAGAACACAATACCCTCATCATAAAATCTGAGCAAATAGTAGGAAAGGAAAAGTTTTAAAAACCATAGTCAACTACATTATACCTCCAACAAGAGGTTTGAAAACAGAACCCCCATATTCTGCACATACTCCAAGTCCATAAACAGCAGCCTGAACAAACCATTGTTCGGATTTCAGATAAATCTAACAGCATGTGCAACTTGTATGAAAAATGCTACAACCATTAAACATATGCAAACCTGACGGACGTCTGGGCTTTCATCATTGCATGCTTCCAAAAGGAAAGGCAGATAGGTGTCATAATACCTATTTTGCACAGGTAAAACAGTCAAATCTAATACTTGGAATACTAGCAGCTCAGTTGAGATAAAGCCATAAAATAGACTTACTTTAGAGCTGCTTCACGGCACTGCTCAGCAATGTCATCAAAAATACAAATTGCAATTCTCCTTTCTTCAGCTGTTTTATCCTTGCCCTTAATGGATGTGGGAAAAGGATCAAGAAAAAATAAAGTTATTCAACAAAATGCAAACAGCATACAAGATGAGAGTTGTATCAAATAACATGAGGTGATCCTTACCCACATAGGCATTAGATATGATGACAGTTCATCAAAGAAAGGCAAGAAGGCTGCCTTGAACGTCTTGATCAATGTGCCCAATATTTCACCAACCTGAGCAAAAGAGACAATGAGATTCGATTAGTCAGACATAATAGATTCCAACATGTGAGATTTTTAGCAAGATACACCACTTTAACTCATCTATGGACTTAATCTTATGTTAAACATACTTGGTCAAAAACTTCTTCTTCTTGCTCATTTTCCTCCTTGAGCAACTCACTTTCCTCGGCATCGAAGTCTTCAGCTTTAGCCCTCTCTGCACGTTCTCGTTTTCTACTTGAACTGGCTGTGATAACCTGTTTTATCTCGTCCACAATACTTCGGACCTGACCTTCATCCAGGAGTGGTCCAGAGATCTGGAAAAAACAGCAGAGCAGAATTCTTGGTACGATCAAACATCTTACGTCCCACATGGAATACTGACAGAATCATATATTTCAAGATGCATTTAAGCCTTATGCAAGTTCAAAAATCATTCAGGTTTCTAGTGATTACTTCTGGAATTCATGCTCTGGTTCTCCTAGTTCTCATGCCTTTCTCGTCTGAAATCCACTTCTCTTCAATAGTTGATGAATTTTACAAGCACATTATTACTTCTCTGAAAAATTGTTAAGCTACAGAGCTACTACTCCCGCTTCTAGCTCTTATTTTTAAATGATGGTGTCCGGGCCACCATTAATATGATGATATCTAACTTATTTCACACTTGTTTAGTATGATAATGATATGAAACGAGCTTGAATGAAGAAGAGGGGATTCATAGTCAATCTCGACTTGATTGGGACTACGGCATAGTAGTTATTGTTGATCTGGAGGGCCAGCTAGCATGCACCTCAATACTCCGCTTCTAGCTTTGACTAAACTAATGTGTCAGTATTATTCGATAAATGGAACCTAATGAAACATTCAAACATCATAGCCTCATTGGCCAGTGAGCTGTCTAGATTTGCTTTTCATTTGGGCAGGGACATTGGGGGTGAGGCAGAGAGGCTCTATGATATAAAGCATCTTTTTTCCATCAATCTAACATCAACTTGAAAGAACTGTGAGTCACATTTACTGCTTGCACTAAGTTCTCTATCAAGGTCTTCCGTAGAATTAGAATGTGCACCAGTTCATGCATAAAAGGTGTTTTAACAAGATAATTGATCATGCATGTTGCAGTACTATTGTATACAAATGAATATCTAATTTCCCATGTAAGCTGTTATTCATTAGGTACATGTAATCAAGCTAACAGAAAGATTTTAAATGACTGAAAACAGTAAACATAAATGGTCATATAACAACCACAATGAGAACAAGTGCTGCAAAGGCTGACTTACTCATCATACTGATCACTTAAAAAGAAATATAGTTTTATAAACACAAGCTTATAATGGTTAACGCATCAAAAGAAATCAATAATTTTTAAAGATTAACCAACCTGAACACACTCATTCAATGCATCCAACATACTTGCACAGATTTCTGTATCAGGCTCCTGCACGAAAAAGCAACCGAAACGTCAGAAAACTTTCAATCCAACACATGTACAATAATCACTTTCTACAGAAGAACACCATGACAACAAATAACTAGAGAGGTCAAGGTCAACCTTATGCAATGCTTCAACCAAAGCTGGAATTATGTAGTCTGATAATTGCTTGACATAAGTCTCATTTCGGCCCTGAGCAATCCCTTTCTCTACAGCCAGTTTAGCAGAACGTAACAGCTCCGGCATTGCTATAAGCCAATACAAAATAAAATGTTAGTCTTCTCCTGAAAAAAATCAGTAATTGGATAAACTAAAGAAACCCAAATAAATGTATAGAAAAATAAGAAATCTCACCTGACACCGCCGCTTTCCTGACTTCCTCGTGGAAATAGAATTTGAGAAGTGGAACTAACGTCGGAGCAACCTATTTAATGCATTAATGTCCGTTGTTAAATGCAATTTAACTCAACATGTATGAAAGAATATGTGAGTGATTAATGCCAAACCTGATCAATCCATGGGTAGAAACCTTCCTTCAGTTCATCAGCATAGCAGCATAGCATATTACAAGCTGTGGCCTTCTCTTCTAAGACACTTGTTTTGATGCCTATCCTTTTATCCCCGAGAGTAATGGTCTCCATACTGCAAGACATGAATCTTAAATAAGATACGACACAAACTCCAATAGAGTAACCAGTAACTACAAATATGTAGCCAATACAATTCATACCATACGAACCCAGAAAAGTAATAGGTCATAGACATTAACCATATACAGTTAAAGTTGTTCCATGTCAGAACTTCTGAAGGTAAGAATGAAGTTATCCTCTTACCTAAACTGTATAAGAAACATTGATGGTTTGATCCAAAATGCAACAAAACCACATGTCGGTTTGGCATGTGACTTTGTTTTCCACAAACCAATGTGAATAGACACTGCACATACCACACTAACCATGGGACTGACCATGTGGACACTATCTACATGCATACAAACTATTTAGGCCAAATACATAGATAGCCATTCAAACTTAGCATGATTATCATTTGCACAACTTATCTTCAGTCATGACCAGTTGAACAGCGTTAGTTCAGAGAAATGTGTCTCTAGGATACAAAATGCTGATGTGGCAAATCATGTGTATCATATACTCAGTTTTGAGAGTGTAAACATAGCTTCATGCCTCATATTCATCTAAATTTCTCAGTCTCTTCTTAAGAAAATGAAAAATCCTATTTCTCCCACACTCGACCATTATTTACTGTTTTTGTCCCATCAATTACAGTATTCAACTCAGAGTCTTCTTGAGCATTCAGCAATGCTTTTCAAGTATCTTCGCTTCTTTTTTTTGTTTCTGATTTTAACCCCTTCCTTTTTTCCAACTACTGATAATTCGTCCTTATTGGGTAAGTAATTAATGGTGAGAAAGAGCATAGACGGTGTAAACCAGCCACCCCAAAAAAATTGTGTTATGTTTTACTAAATAAATGTATCATATGGTGGAGAACTAAGAAGAAACTCATCTGCCATTGTTGCCTTGATTTGGTTATCTGGGATTGGACCTAGCAGATTTTCATCCATTTTTTGTACTTACCATTTTGCATATTTAGGCTCCTTGTCAACGTTCGCCCAGTGATGAAGTCATTTCAACTTTTCCAATTCATACATGTTTTTTATCAGCTAGATTAGAACGTTCCTCACTTCCTTGGTTTGTTTTAAATTTCTAACGGGAAAAAGGAGTACCTTGGTTATGGGGACTTGACAATTTGGGGTTGCAATGTCAAAAAAATTGGGATTCAAGCAAAGAAGAAATGCATCTATAGTTGTTGCCTGGTATTTTTTCTTGATGGTACTGTTAGTAATGACCCATAACTTGTGACACCAAGTTGCTGTTATTTCTGAAGGGTAGATGACTAAGGGAGGGTTCTATTTTGGGATGACGAAGATGAAGAGAATGAAAGTGAGGGGCTGTAGAGGCATTTTTTTCCAAATGAGTTTTTTATGGGATGACATGCTTTTCTGATGAAATGACGTGTTTTTTTTATATGACATGTGTCTTTAATTCATTGACCATTGACACATTATCAGTGTGCAAATCATGCACTTGGTTTTGTTTGGTTTTGTCTACCTGAGGAGCCCATGAGACACATTTTTGTGATGTACAAGTGTTCAACTGGTCACAGCTAAAGTTAAGGTGTCTAAATGAAATTTCGTTCCAGTTTAAGGGGCTATCTATGTATTTAGCCAAATTTAACTGGCATGGAAAAACAATAGTAGGTTTTTCTCTTTTTGAAAGCTGAGGCAAATGTTTCACCAATTTTATAATTTTTACTCAAAATTTTCTCTAGAACACAAAAATTCAAAATGACAAATAACACCTATGAGAAGTATAGGAGAAAAATATTATTGAATTGTGTATCTACATTATCACACAACATTATCACACAGAGACCCTATTTATAGACACTATAATACAATCCTTTACCAAGTAGGATACTATTTACTATTTCTATTTCTACTACTGTTCCTATTCCTATTCTAACACTCTTTTTGGATGGTGGTTTTCCATGGTTTCATAATGTACGGTACTGTATTGTATGGTACCATATAGTACAATACTATGTTTGGATAGACAGTATGATTTGCTATTGTTTAATGATAATTTTGTTATTTGGTTTGACTGTATGGTACTGTATCATAACTGATAAATTTATGAAAATGTCCTTAATTATTATAAATATTAATTTTTTCCCACTAAAATTCTCTCCCAATTTTCCAATTCTTGATCGTCAATGGATATTCAACCGTCATGGATGATTTCTTTACATCAAAATGACCTGATATAAGATTGGAATAACCCATGAAAGAACAAGAAAAAGATTACCCTTGAAGATCCTGATCAAGGAAATCTGATGATTTCATTTATTGGGACGTTTGAAAAAGAGGAAAACTAAAGAATGCAAGAAACTAACACACAAATAGCATAGGAAAAAATTAATCGAAGAGAACCGAGAAGAATGATGTTAGCAGAAAGGAAGAATGGAAAACATAGAGTAGGAAGACAAATTTCGTGAGGATTTTTAAAATTAAGGGTATTATTGAAAAAAATAAGTAAACAATGGAATACCACCAAATTGGTTGTTTCAAAAAGTGAGGGTTTTCATGGTTACAAAACCATGAAACAAAACCGTACCATACTATAGAATTAAAGAAACAATCAAAACAAATGTGATTCTTTTACTAACCATACGATACCATATCATGAAAAACCACCATCCAAACAAGTTGTAAGTAGGATTGTATATACATATTCCTATTCTAACAACATCAGCTGAGAGGAACTCAATCGGCAAGGAACTTCATAATTAAAGGTACAAGGTAAACTTCAGTGAGAATATTACCTATCATCATCTGAGTCATCAAGTTCATTGTCTGAGTCTGCCGATGATATGGTCACATCAGGCTTTAGTTGAGCAGACTGAAGTAAAGGAGGCATGACTACACTCATGTAAGGCAGGAAATCCTGTCCCAAGCACTTGCAAAGCCTGGCCCATGCCTACAATGATACCAAGAATATAGTGATGACAGTGTTGAGATAAGTTCTGTGTCTGTGGAATCAAGAAATGCACCCAAACCTGCAACATATAACTAGTAGTAGGGTCGTCCGTCTCCATTTGTGATCCTTGTAGTGACATAAGCACTTCCATAACCTGTTAAGGCAATGAAGTTTCAAGTGTAAGCATAAACTCTTTCTTGGTGTACTATATATTTCAGCTTTTAGCTGGCATACATCAATAAACTTTACTTCATCAAAAAAATAAAATCAAGTGTAAGCAATTTGCTAAAAATTGAACTGATCAGAGTGGAATATATGAATGAGGGTCCGTTATTTCCAAGGCCATTAATAGTGTAAAATAAAAATCGTAATCATTAAAACTGGGCAACATTGTTCTGTATTGTCATGCTGACCTGCTTAGCATCGTCTCTGAATTTGTCTTTTCCAACAGCCATCCCAACCAAGCTTATGCACTCCATGGCTTTGGCTCGAAGCATACGATTAGATTTATCATTCGCACTTACCAGGATGGTTTTCAAATATGGCATTACAGCGTCATAGTACTTCTGGAAGTGCTCCTGTTGTATGTAATTTATTAGCAATTCTAGTCCCAAATGGAAGTCAAAAAATAAATGGAATCAGAAAAGCTGTAACAAGTTAATACCTGTGATGAATCAGCCACTGAAGCCAAAGCAGTTAATGCTCCTTCTTGCACCATTTGTTTTCCGTTCTGCATTTCAGACAATAGCAAAGAGAAGAAAGAAATCATGAGCATCGTTTGCCAGTAGTAATTGATATGTGACACCATATATCTCGTGGGGATTACCTGTAGAAGAACAAGTAGTTTGCTAACTATTCCATCTAAATAAGGTGTCAAAATTTCTGGTGTGCAGTTCTCACTGAAGTTGAGGACAGCTGACGCAGCATGTGCCTGTGAATTAAGGAAAAGAAAAAGGCAAAACCATAATTAGCTGCATTGACAACAAAACCAAGCAATCACATGCAAAAGCACCATAACCAACAGTAATGCATAATGATATGTTAAGTAAGTTAAGACGAATTCCCAGATAAGTAGAAGCAGAAGAGAAGTTTTGGAGCTATGAAAATTAACCATCAGCAATGATTAAACAGGTACTGAAAACATTTGGTTTCAACAACGATTGATCAACTATAGTTGGATATAAAATAATAAAGAATTTATCATTCTCTCCACAAGTGACAACAATCAGTTGCAGCTGCCTAAGTGCCCCTGTTTCTTTCATCACTGGATAACCTGTCCTTAAGGCAAATTAAGGGTTTTCCAGAAACTAGAGGTGCCTTTAAGAATCACTCTATCAGTACAAGGGGAAAAAAGTGGCTAACCAGAAATTTTTAGGAAGAAAAAAAGGGAAAATAAACTTTTGATCCAGTGCAAGTGTAACAAATAAAAACAGCTATATCATAAAAAAAGGGCAGCCCGGTGCACTTAAAAACAGCTATATAATAATCTCAATTAATTGGTGTCATCTATTAGATCCTTTATTCCCATTGTGTTCTTGCTTTAGATGGCAACAATCAATAATAAATAATCCAAAAGGGATGAAAGCAATACTTTAAACAGTTAATACACTTTCTGCTCTCGTTATTAAGCATTATCTTGCAGCGCTGTTCAGGAGGGGAGGGGCATTTGACAAAGATATAGAAACTATAATGGGTTCACAAACCACTAGGACACACCTGTACTCGTGGATTTTGGAAATCATCCATAGCTGTTGCCAATGCTGGCAGTACTCTGCTGTGGTATTGTACTTGCAAATCTGGCCCCAAGTCAGTAGACAACTGGCCAATTGCGTTGATAGCTGCCCATCTCACTCGAGGATGAGGATCTTGGAAACAGCTCAAAACCATGTTTACGACTTGCTCCAAATTCTTAATCATTACCTATTAAAGACAAAAAAAGAAAACCCACTGAATTAAAAATCAACAAACAATATTTAAATTGACAAACAGACAGATTCGGACAGATGGCTGAATGAAGTGTCTTCAACTAATAAATAAATACTTGCATGATTGGCACCAATGAGCAGTTCACAATCAAACTCTAGTCCAATAACCCAGTTAAGCTAGTTGACTCTTGTAAAATTTACCAAAATGGCCAATGAGCAGAAATAATAAATTAGATAAGTAACCATTCAGCTGTGATAACAGAAACAAGTAATAAATGAACCGGCAAAAAGCACCAAACCTTTGCTACAATGTTCAATATAGATAAGTCGTCATCAAAATTCGCTCCCAATAAATACTACCTCCACCGTATTCTATAAGACACAAGTATAGAACATCTCAAAATGTTTGACACAATTCCATTTCTATACAATTTCAGCAATACATATTAATTATACTATTCAAAATTTAACTTTGACACTATCAGACTAATATTTACTTTACCATGTTCTTCCTCTGTCACTGTATGATGTAAACACAAAAGAATAAACATCGTTTCTCTTCCAAGGTGGGGAGTTTGATTTTCCCCATCAGTCTATTTGCAGAATTTAGTTAAAACTTATTTTTAAAAAAAAAACTATTTTTCCATAACAAACTAAACTTTCACATAACATTGAATCAAGAGAGTACAAAGACAAAAATGGAACTTTCATTAGTACCTTTGTGCAGCCTTCAGCAATCTGAGCAAGCGCAATGAGCGCAGCATGGTGCTTTTGCCATTCGGGAGCCGCCAAGTAAGGAGGCAACTGCTCTGACGCAACAGGAACAATTGTACTACCACCCAATGCAATGGACAAACGATCCAAACACTCCTGGCCAACACTGTAGTTACTTGTTTCCCCTGCATCCTCGTGCTCAACTTCAGCACTATGCCAATCAGGTTCGTCATCAATATCCAGCAACATTTTCATCAAAATGGCAAACAACCTACTGATAAACTGCGGCAGTTTCCTCATCATTCCAGGAGCCCTTTCCCTAGCCTCGGCCAATGTAATAACAAATTCAATAGCCAAATGTCTCGTTCCTTCTTCTAAACTCTCGGCCTCAGCTATTTGCAACATTGCACCCACCACATCAACAAGCTGCCTCCTCAAAAACCTAGGCTCAGTACCCGCCAATTCAATCAACAGTTCCAAAGCTTCTTGTGCGGTCGCCTCTTGTCCACTATTCAATGCCTCGGTCAAGGTCTTCATCATTGCAGGCAATAGATCCTGAAACCTATCCCTGTCATTTGAGCTTGATAAACACTGAATAAAATTAATCACAGCACTTAAACCAGCAATCCTCACATCAGGATTGGGCGAGTTATTCAATGTCTGCATAAACACTGAATGCAAGTCCTTAATGTAAGGAACTAACATCTCCCCTACATATTGAGCTAATAAAGCGAAGATCAAGAAGGCAGATTCTTGTAACTTAGGTATGTCTGAAGTAACACACTGAAACATAAACGGTAACAACTCAGGCCATTTGTTTTCGGGGAGAATTGAAGAAGCAAGTTCGGAAATGGTGTCGCAAATCTTCTTGATGATGGATTTTGATTCTTCACGTTGAATAGATGCGAGAAGCACTGATTTGATACCGGACTGAGTAGACTCGGTGAGGCGCGGCCAGATGAATGAGTCATCTCTGGTGAGCAACTTTCTGAGGAGGATTGTGGACATGGCACGGGCTTCGTGGTGAGGTGAAGAGGTGAGAATATTGGCGAGCTTGAGAGCGAGTGAATTGGGATCGTTTTGCTTGATGAGATTGAAGATTGACTCGGCCTGAGATCGTTGTTCGTTGGAAGCAGACATGAGATGGGAAATTAGGGTTTCGAATGGTGCTGAATCAGGTCCGAGGATTGCAGCCAGTTGAGCTTGCTCGGCAGCCATGGCGAAGGAGTAAGAGAGATGGATGTGTGGATATGGCTGTAGAGAAAGTGGCTGCAGAGAGGAGAAGGTGGCTGGCTGTGTGCTGTGTTTTGCGAAATTGGGGTTTCTCTTACACAGGGAATTGTGTGTCGCTATGAATATATAGAGGCGTGAAATACACACTGCCGCACTCCTTACGCGGAAATAGAGAGAGAGTGGGAATTGGGAGGGTTTTTGGTTTTTGAACTTTTTATTCATTAAATAAAAAAGAAAGAAAAAATATGTATATTATTGAATTATTGAATTAATGATTTTCTAATAATTTTATAAAAAAATTATTGGTTATTGATTCGATATTGATTTTTAATATTGGGTTATTGGGTAAATCGATAACACATTAAAACAATAGTATTTTACTACTTTACACCTAAATAAATATTAAATATTAATATTAATACCTTATTAATTGCTAGATTTACCCTTTAGCCCTCAATTCACATTATTGTGTTAGTTCTTTTATTTGTATTGCACTTGTAGAATTCTTTTCATGTTAGTTAGTATTGTTTCTATTTTATGAGCATTCCGTAAAGTTATATTATTCTTTTGTCGCACCAAATTGTTGAAGAAGTCATATCATTATTTTATGAGTATTTTCTTATTGGTTAAACCGAAAACCTAGCCGTTAAGGACCAAATTCGATAAATCAAAAATCGATAAAAAAAATATCTTATTGGTTTGTTATTAGTTTAGCATAATTCAAAATTGAAAATCGATAAACCAAATCGATAATACATAAAACCGAACTTAATCGACCGATGCACACCCCTAGTACTCGCTCTGTCCATCTTTACTTGTCCACTATATTAAAAGTAGATGTTCAACAATACTTGTCTAATTTATGAAATCAGGAGATAATTTACACTTAGTTCCTAATTTAGTCTTATCATTAATTAGTAATTATTTTCTTATTACTTTTGTCAAGATATTATATTTATTATATTTAAATGGTGATATGGTAATATTGCTCTTTTATTTACAGTTTCTTAAGAATTGTGCATAGTCAATAATAAACAAGTATTGTTGGACGGAGGAAGTATTACTTAAATATGTTTTTTTAACTTACTTCAATTAAATATTCATGCCCTCCAACTAAGAGCGTATATAAGTGGAGTTGGTTCGGTTTAAAATATTTCTATAATTACCTAAAGACTCCAAATTTATTTTAATAAGATTCATAAATCTTTCTAAACAACACAACATACCCGATGTAATTCTACAAATAAGTCTGAGGAAGATAGCATATACGCAGATATTGCCCTATCTCATAGAGACAATTTTTTCTAAAATACCGTTAATATATTTATGTATGTTACAATAATATTTTGATCTATAAACCAATCAAACTAACATAAAGTCAATTATAGTCAGTTTTTTTAATTTTTCTAAAATCACATGAGCATAGAAAAAGAGATCAAATATATTTTCACTTGTGATAGACTAGAACATAAAAAATCGTTAACTTAATAGAAATTTTTAAAAAGATTGTAAAATTCACATGAGTATAAAATACTTCTATTGAAATATCAATATTTAAAACACTACATTTATAAGATTAAAGATTACAATCAAATTGAATACAAAACAAAATATCTACAAAGTAGATTGTTAACTTTCGAACTGAAATTTATAACAATGTAATTGTAACTTACGATATGAATACAGAATAGAATATTTATAAGCCCAAATATATATTGGTTTTTCTATTAATACCAAAATAAAAAGAAGTAGGTTATTTTTTCAACGTCAAATCAAACCATAAGTCAGATTTTTTTCTTCGATTTGACTTGATGTCATGGTTCAAGCAAGGCCCTAAGCGTGACATGGTGATTAGAATTTCGAAAGACTTCAACCAAGCCTCTTAGCATATCCTACATGAGCATACATAAAGGTAAGTAAGAACAATAAGAGCAAATCATAACTGAGGAATAAAAGTCTCAACGTGAATATCTCGATAAAGGATAAATCAAACTCCGAGTGAACATGACAACATAGACATAGCCAAAATCTAACATGCCTCTACTAGATTAGATGGGGAATAGGACAAGCTCCTAGCTCACCAACATAAGAAATGAAGTCATGGGAAATATAGAGAAAACATAAATGTCACATCCTCAAAACATGAAGACTTACCGACGATAGAAACATAACACATACTTTTTCCTACATATCATAATATAGGATCCGACGATCATCATGCACTAAGTATGTGAGAAGCATGCATGAACAATGATAATCAGACATAGTCATATGAACGTGTGATGCATGACCAACATCTTGAAAACATGAGTAAAACTTGAAAACACTTGAAAATCATAATAATGTGGTCAATACATCGTAAAACATCATAAGAGCTTATAACAGCATACATATATATGGGATATTAACCTTAACCGGAATGTAAGACCATTTGAGCTATATCATAGAATTCGATGTAACTCTCACACAAAGAAGAGAGAGGCTACTTGCTAAGGTAGACTCCGTATCATAAATATAAACATGAGCTATATGTGGATCCACTAACTAAGCCATTAAGGCACCTATAGTGGCACGTAGTTTTGGAACTAAGGGTTGCTACTAAGATTCCCTCATGGATCCCCACCACAAAGTTCGCTCGGTGCTAAGTTAATCCTAATGGAATACGTAAAACAGAGTCATTATCCTAATGCTAAAAACTTTATCCTTCTACCTAATTTCTAAATGTATCGAAAAAGGTAAATCAACCAATCCAACATCATGAAAATACATCATAAGAATAGGTCCTTAAAAACTATGATCATAACTTGAACTTGTGGATACTTACCTTTCTATGCTCATATCTTACATATTGTGAGAAAGCCTTTCATAATTCATGGTTTTATACTTCAAAACATTCTTGAATCATAATACATAACTTTCATAAATCATACATGGTAGTTCATAAACTTCATGATCATATATTCATAAATTATACTTGAAATTGATAGCATAATGCATGGGTCCTTGTAAAACTTATTGAAACATGCAACTTCACTCAAATCATACATGAATAGACTATTGGAATTAAGTAGAAGCATAATTGAATTGATCCAATGCAATTTGATCAAAACCCTAGAATTTGTAGAATTGAAATTGATAGAGAAGAGAGAAAACTTTGGGACTCCATGGATGGAAAGGATCCATGGATGAATTCCCAACATACCTTGATAATCAAAGTCTTACAATAGTGGATCTTGAAGAACTTGAAGATTAAAACCCTAGCTTTACTTCCTTTGAACTTGAGAGAGGATTTGGAGAATATGAGTTGAGGAAATTTTGAGAGAATGGTGGAAAATAAGGAAAGATGGTATATTTCAAGGCAAAAAATGGTTATGGGTTAGTTATAGGTCCAAAACAAATAAGTATACATAGATTGAGAAATACCCAAAACTGTCGAAGTTGATCTACGATTGGGACCTACGGGTCGTAGGTCCTTCTACGGATTATAGGGAAGGGGTCGTAGAATCAGTGCTCCAAAAGTTGAGCTACTGAAAATTTTATATGGACCCTACGATCAGAGTCTATGGGTCATCACAAGTCTTACGGGTCGTAGAAAAGATTCGTCAAATGCCCCAACACCAAGCCAAAACCTTAAAACTTAGGACCCATCCTATGAGTGGGGTCTATGGGTCGTAAGACCCTCTCATCCTACTAACATTTCTAATTCCCAAATACTGAATTTCTGAACTTACTCTACGAGTCTATCCTACGGATCATAGGAACTCCTACGGTCCGTAAGAACCCCTTGTAGAGTGGGTTCACACTTAGTGAAATTTTCATTCCTCAGGACCTTTCCTACGGCTTGTCAAACCCTTACGGATTGTTAACTTCAATCATCTCAGAACTCAAGATTTTCCCAAGTGCTAGGCCTTCTACGAGTGCCTTCCTATGGCTCGTAGGACTTTTTACAGATCGTAGGTTAGCTCGTAGAAGCCTGCACCAGATCAGATTTCTGCAACATTTTTCTTTATTTTCCCTTCCAACTTAGGTCTTACAATATCTCCCCCCTTGGGAACATTCGTCCTCAAATAAAACTCAAGCTAGCATGAATAGAGTATGGAAAGAGACATAGCAATCAACATGAGCGTAAAATACATCAAAATGCATAAAAACATGAAACATTTTATCCTAAGCTAAAATATGACTTTAAAACTCATTTCATGAATATGTATGCATAGACAAATATGAAAAATGCTTCCAACGTATGAATTCGAAGGAGTGAATCATGAAGGAACTTAATACCTCAACTTGAAATGAAAAGAAATATATGAGGATATCGTGTTATCATACCGGCTTTGGCCTTCTATGTAGCACCTTCGACCTCTTGGTTCTTCCATAACACCTTAACGGAAGCTACTTCCTTATTCTCCAGCCTTCTAACTTACCGGTCTAGAATTTCAACCGAAATATCCTCATAGGATAAGCTCTCCTTCACACTAACATTGTCCAAAGGTACAATAGAGATAGGATCACCAACACACTTCTTCAACAATGACGCATAAAACACCGGATGCACCAATGCCAATTTCGAGGGTAAATCCAACTCATATGCCACCTTGCCAATCTGTCTCAAAGTTTGATATGTGCCTACAAATCGGGGACTAAGCTTCCCCTTTTTGCCAAAGTGAATCACACCCTTCATGAGTGAGATTTTAAAGTAAACCCAATCATTGACCTCAAATTCAAGTTCCTTTCTTCTCACATCCGAATAGGACTTTTATCGACTTTGGACAGTCTTCAATCTTCTTTAATGAGTCTAACTTTATCCATGGCCTAAATATTAAGAAGGGGGTGAATTAAAAATTAATTCCTTAATCGATTGCTCGAGCCTAAAGAGTCGATTATCTTGTAGGTTAGTCACAATAATAATAAACAAAAGATAAGTGCCGAAAAATAAAAGAGACAGAGATTTTATTCTGGTTCAGATCACCGATGTGGTGCCTAGTCTAGTCTCCTTAGGTTACAAGGGTTTCCCTTAGAGCTTGTGGTAGTATGAATGCGTACAATTGTGAAACTGAGTAACTTTGTCTAATTTGCATGACTTGATGTCACCTCTACCCGTATAACCTATGCTAGAGATAGTTCTTTCTCTTTTCTGTTACAATTATAAACTTAGACAAAATTCAAAGCTTTCTAAAAGATGAGAGAAAATAATAGTACAAGTTCAAGTGAAGTGCATGACTATCTAGCTAGATGAGGATGACTTTATATGGCCGAGGTGAGATTGCCATATCTGCTCTAAAAGGAAAACCCAAGGGATTTTTTATCAATCAAGGTTTTGTATTAATTCCTTGATTGATTTCGTGCAATATCTTCTTTCCTTCTTTGATTGGTTCTCTGCCTTATACAGAGGGCTTCTTGATTCTGGCTATCATCTTGATTGGCATCTCAGTCGATCTTCAATCAGTGAGTCTTGATTCTAGCGATCATCTTGATTGGCATCTCTCGTTGATCTCCAATCAGTAAGTCTTCTTTCCTTTCTGATCGTTAATTGATATCTTCAATCAGTGAGTTGTTTGGCTCCTCCTTAGTAGGCGATATTTTCTTTCTATTCTGGTCTTCAATTAGTGACTTTGTTTAGGTAAGTTATAATTAATTTCCACACATCTTCTTCCATGTATAGTTGTCATCTTTCATTTTTGATTTCCATGAGCTAATTTCCTTTGTGAGATTTTGTCCTGCAAAAGGTGGATCATTATTAAAATAACTTAGTGCTAACAATCTCCCCCTTTTTGATAATGACAACTAACTATGCAAGTTTTGCTTTTTAACTTCGTTGTTAACTTGCTCCCCCTGAGTTGTAGGTGGCTCCCTTGTGTTGTGGTAAAACTGTCTCCTCTGAATCGTAACTGGATCCCCCTGTCATAGTTATCTAATTTTTTTTCTTTGGCATAATCAAAAAGGAAAGTGCCGAGCATAGAGAGGCAAGTAGCACAGATATATGCACGTATATATGCAAGCAAAAATAATAGCAATCCAAAGTATGATGAGGCACACTCAATATTACAGGCCAAAAGTACGGAGGGACATATCCCTCTCAAAGAAAGTCTTAGCAAAAAAAAAAAGAAACAGAAATAGAATGACCAAGGAAGTACCTAAGGGTGTTGAGAACATTTATATAGAAGGTATTGTAGGAATCTTCAATATTTTTTAAGAAATTTGAGTTAGAGGTCTGGACAGAGATGGCAAGATCATTGTTGGAGGAGTCGGCTCCATCTCTGACTGAGTCAACTTGTTTGATCAACCTGTTGACAGTCCTGACCCCATCCTTCTTTAGATTGTCCAGTGACAGCCGCATCTTACTAACATCAGTACTCGTTTTCTTACTTAGCAGCAAAATTTTACCAACATATTTCTATATAGATTTCATACCAGATTCTAGAGTAGCCATGCATAGTTTCAGTTCCTCAGCTTTTTGGAGAAGAAGGGCGACCGAATCAGCAGTCACCCGAGAAACTCTGGGTGCATCCGTCCTTACCTTCATGGACTCTTTCTTGTGCCGTTTGTTGTCAACGAGAACATATCCCATGCTCAAGAAAGTTCTGGTATCATAGGTGGCTACAACCTCAATGGGCTTAAACTGAGAAAGATCAACCAGGGAGTCGACTATGATGCAAGAAACAAGTAACCAATATGATAGATTAGTAGTAGAATTAGGATCGTTGGTACTTTCCCACATGTACTCCTTAATTCAGATGGCCCAGTTGATTTTGTAATTTTTTAGAAGACAGTAGAGCATAAACACATCCTTGTTGGATATGCTACTGAGAGAACCTTTTCTGGAACCAGAGTAATAGCAATAATATGAGCCAAGATTCAATTTTCAAAATACAGAAATAGGGGACCAAAATCAAATAAGTCAGTATTTGTCTAAGAAACAGTTGATTTTGCTTCTTCCAGAGTAACCTTAAATTTATCAGGCCAGACACCATTCATAAAAGGAATATCACCAGAAAATTTAGATACAAACACTTCGTTAAATAACAGTTCATTGATGACAATGTGATTTCCCAAGACTAGGATTTCAAGATCCCCACTTTCTTCACAGACACAAAGATTAGCATAGAACAAATTAATAGGTTCCTTTTAGTATTCAAGACTACACAGCCTCAATAACAGAGAAAGCTTTTGAGTTCCAAAGAAGGAACCTCCCAAACAACGAGAATCTTCTAGTTATTCCAAGTTAACTACTTGTACAGGAACTACATGTCTTTTCTTGAAAGCCTCGAACTTTTGCTTCTGCTCTACACCCCAGAACTTACGCATGTCTTTAGAAACAAAAGATACTTTAGGATCAGGTCGCAACTCTTTGGATTACTTCTTTTTGATGGAAGAAGTTCTCTTCTTGGAAGTGGATGAAGGACTCTGCTTCAGAAGAATCAGAGGAAAGAGAAAGAAAATAGATCTTGAATGACCCAAATTTTCAGTGGAGGGTTCCTAGGAGGCCAAGGACCTTGTTCGAGTCATTGTGTGAGAGAAGAAGCTTGACGAGAGATGAAAAGAGGAGTTCTATTTAAGAAGAGGGAGAGGCAACAAAGAGTTTTTGAATAAAATGAAATGACAGCTTGATAGAAAGGACGGGAGTGGGAAGAGTTACTCTGAAAAAAGACAACAAATATCGAGGCCATAATTAAACATGAAGAAAAGGAAATATTAAATTTTAAAAAAACTCAATTTGGAAAAATAATAATGCCAAGACTTTTTCTAAGGAAATAAAATTTATCTTCAAGTAAAGGCTTAGTAAAAATATCAACAAGTTGATTTTCAGAATCAACAAATTCTAGTAAAAAACCACCATTTTCAACACGATTTCTGATAAAATGATGTTTAATATCTATATGCTTGGCTCTAGAATGATGCATCTTTTGATAAACTAATAGCACTTGTGTTATCAGAAAATTGGAACAACTTCATAATATAAATCATAATCAAGTAATTGATACTTCATCCATAATATTTGAGTGTCATAACTTCCGACAGCAAAATATTTAGATTCTATGGTTGACAAGGCCATTAAAGTTTGTTTTTGTTGTGCCAAGAGATTAAGGATAGTCCCAACAGTTGACATGTTCCACTAGTACTCCTTTTGTCATTCTTATCACCTGCATAATTAGCATCTGGACAACATATTAAATCAAAGTTTAATGAGTGAGGATACCATAGTCCTATCTCTGAGTTTCCGATAAGATATTGTATAATCCTTTTCACGGCAGTGAGATGTGATTCTCTTGGAGCGGATTGAAATCTTGCACATTTGCACACACTAAACATTATATCTGGTTGACTAGCTGTTAAGTATAATAATGAGTTAGTCATTCGGTGATATAGTTTTTTATCCATGTCTTTTTCAGTATTGATGGTTTCGAGATAAGTTGCTGGACTCATAGGCATTCCAAAGGATTTTCCTTTCTCCATACTGAACCTTTTGATTAGATTTTTTTCATACTTACCTTGAGTGATAAAGGTTCCTTTTAATGTTTGCTTGATTTGTAATCTGAGAAAGAATGTAAGTTCTCTCATAAGACTCATTTCGAATTCTCCTTTCATAAGATTTGCAAAATTCTCAAACAAAGAGGGGTTAGAACTTCCAAAAATAATATCATCAACATAAATTGAACAATGAGAAGACTTGAATCATGCTTTTTAGTAAACATGGTGGTATTAATTTTTGCTCGTTGGAAATTTTTGAGAAGTAAAAAGGAGCTTAATCATTCCTACCAAGCTTTAGGGGCTTGTTTAAGACCATAGAGAGTTTAAAAACGTAGTCAGGACAAGAGGGATTTTCAAATCCAAGAGGCTGTTTAACAAAGACTTCTTCATTTATAAAATCATTTAAAAGAGCACTTTTAACGTCCATTTGAAATAATTTGAATTTATTAAAAGAATCATAGGCAAGAAGGATGCGAATAGATTTTAACCTTGCAACAGGAGAAAACATTTTGTCATAAACAATATCTTCTTGTTGTGAGTATCCTTGAGCAACCAATTTGGCTTTATTCCTGATCACGTTTTCTTCATCGTTCAATTTATTTTGAAATACCCATTTGGTTCCTATTATAGAACAATTCTTTGGTCTTTTAGTAAGGACCCAAACTTGATTTCTTTCAAATTGATCATGTTTTTCCTTCATGTCTTGTAACCATGATTCATCTATTTAAGCTTCATCAACTTGTTTTGGCTTTATTTGAGATATTAGTGCCACCGATGCTTCATTCTTTAATGAGGCTCTGGTATGCATTTTCTCATTTGGATCACCAATGATAAACTCATTTGGAAAGCTTACATTGTACCTCCATTCTCTAGGAATAGTGATTTTATCTGTGTTGATAGTTGACTCATCTTTGGTGTTAGTTGACTCTATCTGAGTATTGTTATCAGTAACTGTAGAAGCATTTTGATATGATGAAATTTGTGAAGAAACTTCCTCTTCAGAGGTTAGTATATTAGAGACATGCATACTGGGGTTAGTATCATCGAAAATAACATGGATAAATTCCTCAACACTTAAGGTTCATTTATTAAAGACCTTAAAAGCATGGCTGGAGGGAGAGTATCCAAAAAATATTCGTTCATCACTTATGGGATCAAATTTTTCCAGATTGTTCTTACCATTATTATGGACATAACATTTGCATTCGAAAGGATGAAAGTAACTAATGTTTGCTCTCTTTCCTTTCCAAAGTTCATATGGGATCTTCTTTAATATGGGTATGATCAAGCACCTGTTCAAAATGTGACAAGAAGTACTTACAGCTTCAGCCCAGAACTGATCTAGGAAACTTCGATCGAGCAAGAGAGTTCTTGCAGTATCCTGGAGGGATTGATTTTTTCTCTCTACAATTCCATTTTGTTGTGGTGAGCAAGGAGGTGCGAAATTCTGAGTAATCCCATGTTTATTGCAAAATTCCTCAAAATATTTATTTTCAAATTTTCCTCCATGATCACTGTGAATGGTAGAAATAAAATAACATGATTCTCTTTGAATTTTTTTACAAAACACTTCAAAATTAGTAAAAGCTTCATGTTTATGTGACAAAAAAATAACTCAAGTAAATCGAGAATAATAATCGGCAATTACAAAAGCATATCATTTACCAGCAATGCTTGCAGTTTTATAGGTCCAAACAAATCCATGTGCAAGAGTTGAAGAGGTTTAGTAGTATTTACGATGTCTTTAACCTTAAACAAGGCACAAATCTGTTTGCCAAGCTGACAAGCATCATAGATGTGACTTTTTTCAAACTTGAGCTTTGGTAATCCAAGGACTAGTTCCAGCCATGACAGTTTTTCCATAGCATGCATACTTGCATGTCCGAGCTTTCTATGCTAAATCCAAGGATCCCTGAGCATGGCTGTAAGACATGTAAGTGTCGGCAAGTCTACATTATTCAACATATAGATGTTTTCTACTCTGTCTCCAATTCTACAATATTTAGCACATAGATGTTTTCTATACTGTCTCTAATGATTCTGATGTTCTTTTTTGTGTTACTAGTGATGCATTTAACAGCATTGAAACAAACGTCAAAACCTACATCACATAGCTGATTGATACTCAGTAGATTGTGTTTTAGTCCTTCAATAAGATAAACTTCAACTAAGTCACATGAAGGACTTATAGTAATTGAATCAATTCCAGTGACTTCTCCTTTAGTAGCACTGTCACCAAATCTAACATAACCTCCATCGATTTTCTCAACTTTATTAAAATTTTATTTCTTTCCTGTCATATGTCTGGAACATCCACTGTCGATTACCCACATTCTCTTTTTGTAGGTCTTCTTTGGACGTTCCTACAAAATAATGATTCAGTTTCTTTAGGTGCCCAAGTCTTCTTGGGTCCTGAAGGTTAGGATCAATATCTTTTGGGCGCCAGACCCATTTACTAGAAGAGTAGTTCTTATAGTTAAAGGATTTGTGTCCAATCTTTCCACAAGTAAAATATCGAGGTTTAAAAGAAGATTTAGCACTATAAAAAGATGAGTTTTGAGAAAGGTTTTGGGAAGATCTATTTTATCAAACTGGCTATGACTTGGTGACTTCTTACTGCTATTTAATAACATCTTGAGCTCACCAATTTCTTCATGGAGTAAGTCGGCTTCCACTTGACTTACTTCTAGAAGAATTTGCCAGTCTTTCTTTCCTTTAGCAAGTTTGTTATACTCTTCAATAACCTTTTGAAGTTCGTCAGTAATCATGTCTAAAGAATATTGTAAATTAATACAGTTTTGACAAATGAAATTTCTTACCTGACTTTGCTCATCTATTGCCATCAAATAGATGTTGGCTTTCTCTACGGGATCTTCTTTTCATATATCTTCATCGCTCCAGGCTCCAAGAGATTTTGGATTTTCATTTCTTCGATAGTTTTTCTTCTTTAACCTTGGACAATTTTGCCTGATGTGTCCTATTTTACCATAATGATAACATCTGTCATCGTTTCTTGGATAGTTGTTATTTCTAGAATCATGTTGAGGTCTTTGCCTTTTTTTGCCTCAACATTTGTTTGACTCCTTGATTTATGAGAGTCATTCCTTCGTTGTTTGTTTCATCAACTTCTTATTCAGTCTCATGAACCTCTGCATGGAAGGCAATTGTTTTCTTCTTTTTGTCCTTGTTTAATCTGTTGATATGGTTTTGTTCACATGCGATGAGATTTCCTCTAAGTTCATCATAGGTCATGTTCTGTAGATCTCCATCTTCAAGAATTGTAGACCGTTTGAGTATACCATACCTAGAGATTTGAGTTCACATACACTTTTGCTGAATCTGGAGAACATGCTTTCAACATTTTCATCTTCTGCCATTTTGAACAATTCATATTCATTCACTAGGGAGTTGATGCGTGCTTCCTTTACTTTGCTAGTTCCCTCGTATGTTACTTCGAGTTTGTCCCACTCTATAGTAGTCTTGTATATTGAGATCTTATCATATTTAGCTCCGCTAACTACACAATACAATAAACTTATAGCTCTATCATTAGTTTGAATTGCCTCTTGTTATTTTGTTATGTCAAAGGATTCAAGATATAGTTCCTTTCCAGCAATTTCCTTCTTCTTTAGACTTGGAATAGGTTTTGGTCCTTTCTTGATTACCGCATATGCTTAAAATTCATTTCATTGAACAAAGATTCTGAATCTATCCTTCCAGTGAGAGTAGTGTTGACCGTTGAAGTAGGGAGGGGCAATTTTATGAGCGCCTGTCTGGAAGGATTGCGCCAGGAATTTGGTAATTTTCCATGGATCTTTTCTCACTTATGGTTAAACACTTTAAAGTGTGAGACCTGCATTGATACCAATTGAAGATTAAGAGGGGGTGAATTAAAAATTAATTCCTTAGTTGACTGCTCGAGCCTAAGAGTTGATTCTCCAGCAGGTTAGTCATAGTAATAATAAGCAAAAGACAAGTGTGGAAAAATAAAAGAGACAAAGATTTTATCCTGGTTGGGATCACCGATGTGGTGCCTAGTCCAATCGCCTTAGGTTAAAAGGGTTTCTTTTAGAGCTTGTAGTGGTATGAATAAGCACAATTGTGCAACTGGGTAACTTTGTCTGATATGCAAATCAGACCTCTTGATTTGATGTCACCTCTACTCATATAACCTATGCTAGAGATAGTTCTTTTTTTTTTTTTATTACAATTGTAGACTTAGATAGACTACAAAGCTTTCTAAAAGATGAGAGAAAAAAATAGTATAAGTTCAAGTGAATATCTTCTTTCCTTCTTTGATTGGTTCTCTACCTTGTACAAAAGGCTTCTTGATTCTGGCTATCATCTTGATTGGCATTTCAGTCGATCTTCAATCAGTGAGTCTTAATTTGGGCTATCATATTTATTGGCATCTGTTGTTGATCTTCAATCAGTGAGCCTTCTTTCCTTTTTGATCTTTAATTTGTATCTTTAATCAGTGCGTTGTTTGGCTCCTCCTTGGTAGGTGATATTTTCCTTCTATTTCGGTCTTCAATCAGTGACTTTGGTTAGGTAAGTTATCACTAATTTTCGCACATTTTCTTTCATATGTAGTTGTCATCTTTCCTTTTTGATTCCATGAGCTAATTTCCTTTGTGAGCTTTTGTCCTGCAAAAGGTGTATCATTATCAAAATAACTTAGTGCTAACATGGCCTCACGCACCAACTCAGTTCCAATAAATTCAACTTCACCAACTTCTAACCAACCAATAGGAGACCTACATCTCCTACAATATAAGGCCTCAAATGGAGTCTTATGGATTATAGAATGGTAACTATTATTGTAAGCAAACTTGATTAATGGCAAATAATCATCCCAATTACCCTTAAAGTCAATGACACAAGCTCTCAACATGTCCTCTAAGGTCTAAATGGTATACTCGTCTTGACTATCGGTTTGATGGTGAAAATCAATACTAAGCTTAACTTGAGTACGAAGACCTTTTGGAAAGATATCTAAAATTGAGATGTGAATTGAGTATCTCAATTTGAAATGATGGATAATGGAACACCATGAAGCTTAACCAACTCTCTAATGTAAATTCTAGCATAATCTTCAGCTGAATAAGAAGTCTTAACAAGAAGAAAATGTGTCGACTTAGTTATTTGGTCAACAACCACCCAAATCGAATCATGCTGCCTATGGGTATGAGGAAACCCCATAATAAAGTCCATATTTAATTCTTCCCACTTCCAAGTAAGAATCTCAATATCTTGGGGTAAACCTCCCGGATTTTGATGCTTAACCTTCACTTATTGGCAATTAGGACATTTAGCCACAAACTCCACAATATCCTTTTTCATGTCATTCCATAAATACATTTCCCTCAAATCTCGATACATCATTGTAGAACTCGGATAAATAGAATATCGTGAACTATGAGCTTCGGACAAGGTCATTTCCCTCAAGCCATTAACATCAGGAACACATAAATGACCTTGATATTTAAGTACACCATCATCCCATTGGGATGGCTTTTTCGACAACCGCTTTCTTTAACTCAACCAAAGTTGGGTCATTATCTTGGTTTACCTTAACATCCGCTACAAGAGGTGATTCAGAATCATTTGGTATAATAATACTACCATCCTCTGAATCAACCAAGCGAACACCCAAACGAGCTAGCCTATGTACATCATGAACTAACTTTTTCTTTTCATCCTCAATATGGGCAACACTATTCATGGTCAATCTACTAAGAGCATCGGTAACCATATTCTCTTTATCCAGATGGTATAGCACACTCAGATCATAATCCTTCAATAATTCAAGTCATCTTCATTGCCGAAGGTTTAAGTCATTTTGGTTGAATACATATTGCAAACTCATATGGTCGGTGAATACATCAACATGGACACCATAGAGATAGTGTCTCCAAATCTTCAATGCAAAAACAACTACCGCTAACTCTAACTCATGAGTCGGATAATTCTTTCATGCATCTTAAATTACCTAGAAACATAGGCTATCACCTTACCATTTTGCATCAAAACATAACCAAGACCAACCCTTGAAGTATCACAATACACAACAAACCTATCGGACCCTTTTGACAAAGTCAACATCACAGTGGAGGTAACCCTATCTTTTAACTCTTGGAAGCTTTTTTCGCATGCCTCAGACTATTGGAATTTTACCTTGTTTTGAGCCAAAGTAGTCAAGGGCAATGCAATAGAATATTATCCCTCCACAAACCATCTATAATAATCGGCTAAACTCAAGAAACTTCGAATATCGTAAGGAGACAAAGGTCTAAGCCAATTCTTAACTGATTTGGTTTTCTTAGGATCCATAATAATATCTTCATCAGACACATATAACCAAGAAAAGCAACCGACCTTAACCAAAACTCACAATTGCTAAATGTAGAAAATAACTGATGTATATGCTCCACTTTACTCCGAGAGTAGATCAAAATATCATCAATGAACATAATAATAAACATATCCAAAAATTGCTTAAACACCATGGTCATCAGATTTATACAAGCTGCAGGAGCATTTGTTAGTCCAAAAGACATAACCAAGAATTCAAAGTGACTATACTGAGTTTTGAAAGCCATGTTCAAAATGTCACATTCCCTTATTCGAAGTTGATGATAACCCGATCGAAGATCAATATTTGAAAAGTAGCTTGCACGTTGAAGTTGATCGAATAAGTCATCGATCCTTAGAATGGGTTACCTATCTTAATGGTGACTTTGTTCAATTATCAATAATGAATACACATACGAAAAGACCCATCTTTCTTCCCAACAAAGATAATCAGAGTACCCTATATAGAGATACTCGACCTAATAAAACCCTTATCCAAAAAGTCCTTCAACTGATCCTTTAACTAATATTTCAATAGCTTGTACATTCGGAATCATAGTATGAAAACCCATAAAATTCACCATTTGAAATTGAGTTGTTAGGTTTAGAAAATACTTAGGCTCTATGGGTGGAAGAATCCATGAATGAGACTCACATACCTTAGGGAATAAATCTCAATGCAAGTTTGAAAATAGAGGCTTGAAGATCTTGGAATGAAACCCTAGCTTTCCTTCATGAAGAAGAAGACCTTGAGAGGAGTTTGAGAGGTTAGAGTTTTGAGTCTTAGGAGTTGAGTGAGAATAATGAGTTAGGAAAGGCTTAGGGTTACTTAGATAGGTTAGCTTCAGTCCATAATGACCTTACTTTGTGGATAAAACACAGGAAAAGACCAAACTACCCTTCTTAAAACTAGCTGGACTAAGGCTTCATGGAGGACTCTTCATGGTCTGTGATCATCACCACGACCCGTGGTAATGTTTTGTGATAACTGACTTAGAGGAAAAATCTTGGGGTTTGCAGGAAAAGTCTGAATACTTCCTACACGGAGACCTTTATGGTCCGTAGAGGGCATCACAGTTCGTGAACCATGTCGTGATGCAAGAATTACAAGAGGACCTACAGGAGTGACCATTACGAAACACACCATGGTCCATGAAGAGCTACATGACCCATGGTGGTCGATCGTGGTCGCTGCGTTGGAAAGTTTTCTGAGGTCCTTAGGAGAGGGGTTACCATGGAGGGAACTACGGTTTGTGATGCTCACCACGGTTTGTGGTCCCTTCCTTGTAGGATTGGTTTCAGAACCACCCTCACGGTGGCTCACCACGCGGCATGGTGTGGACCATGGCCTGTGATGGCCTTCGTGGTTATTTACTAGTGCCAGTTTTCTGGAATTTTATCCTTTGTTCTTCTTTTTAGGACTTTCAAACTTTTGAGGTCTTACAATATCTCTCTCTTGGGAATATTCATGCTTTAATGAGATTCCACCAGCATAGAAAGGACACGGAAGGAGGACTAGCAATCCAACATGAATAAAATGACACATAAACATGCATAAACCATGAAACTTTCATACTTATTGTAAAATATGAATTTAAAAATTCACTTCATGAACATGCATGCATATGAAGACTTAGAAAAATCTGAAATGTAGGTTTCTTAAACAATTCATGAATAACTTAATACCTTAGGCTTGAGTAGAATGAAGGAGATGAGGGTATCGCTTCATCTTATCCACTTCCACTTCCCATGTAGTACTTTCAACTTATTGATTCCTCCAAAGGACTTTGATGGATGCTACTTCTTTGTTCCTCAATCTCTTAACTTGATGATCCAAAATCTCAGTCAGGACCTCTTCATAGATCAAGTTCTCTTCAAGATTTACTATTTCTAAAGGCACAATGGAATTTGGATCACCCACACATTTCCTCAACATAGAAACATGAAACACCGGATGAACCATAGTCATTTCCAAAGGCAACTCTAGCTCATAAGCAAACTTACCAACATATCTCAAAATTCTATAAGGCCCTACATACATAGGGCACAATTTCCTTTTCCTACCAAACTGAACTATACCCTTCATGGGTGAAACCTTTAAATATACCCAATCATCTGTATTGAACTCAAAATCTCTTCTTTTTGTGTCGGAATAGGACGTTTGACGACTTTGCACCATCTTCAATCTTTCTCTAATGATTCTCACCTTCTCCAAAGCATCGAGCACCAAATCAGGACCCAACCTTCATGGGTGAAACCTTTAAATATACCCAATCATCTGTATTGAACTCAAAATCTCTTCTTTTTGTGTCGGAATAGGACGTTTGACGACTTTGCACCATCTTCAATCTTTCTCTAATGATTCTCACCTTCTCCAAAGCATAGAGCACCAAATCAGGACCCAACAAGGTCATCTCACCTACTTCAAACCAACCAACCAGAGACATACATCGTCTCTTATACAAAGCCTCAAATGGTGCTATCTCAATACTTGAGTGGTAGCTATTATTGTAGACAAACTCAATGAGTGGTAGATGATCATCCAACTTCCTTTAAACTCCAACACATAAGCCCTTAACATATCCTCTAATGTTTGAATTATCCGTTCGGCTTGCCCATCGGTTTGAGGATGGAATGCGGTGCTTAGCTTCACCTTGGTACTAAGAAAACTTTGAAATGATCTCCAAAAATGAGAAATGAATTCGGTACCACCATCCAAAATAATTGACAAAGGCTCACCATGCAACCTTATCAATTCCCGAATATACAACTTAGCATAATCTTTGGCACTATAAAATGTCTTGACTAATAAAAACTAAGCTGACTTTGTCATCCTATCAACAATCATCCAAATCAAATCATGATATTTTCGAGTACAAGGCAAACCCACTACAAAGTCCACGTTCACATCTTCCTACTTCCAAGTGAGGATTTCAATGTCTAGTGTAGGCCACCCAGCTTTTGATGTTCATCTTTAACTTGTTGGCTATTCAGACATTTGGCCATAAACTTTGCTATATCCTTTTTCATGCCACCCCAACAATAAAACTTTTTTAAGTCTCAGTACATTTTAGTCTAATCGGGATGAATATAGTATAAATAATTGTGAGCCTTCTTAAAAATCAAACCCCTTAGGCCATCCACATCCGGAATACATAACTGACCTTGGTAGTGAAGTACCTCATCTCCCCCTTGCGAAACAACTTCTACTTTTCTTTCTTTCACCAACTTGTTTAACTCCACAAAAGTCGGGTCAAGGTCTTGTTTTAAACATTTACCATCAAAGATGATTTGGACCCGTTATGAACAAACATACCACCATCATCGAAACCACTAAACTTCACCCCTAATCTAGCCAACCGATGAACATCCTTTACCAACTCTCTCTTCCCTTCATCAACATAAACCACACTCCCCATAGACACTCTACTAAGTGCATCGACATCTACAATGGCTTTATTCGGATAATAATGCACACTCATGTCGTAGTCCTTCAAGCCACCTCATTTGCCTTAGACTGAGATCCTGAGTGAACACATATTGTAGACTTTTTCAATTGGTGAACACATCCATATTTACTCCATAGAGCATGCATTGGAGCCGTAAGTATTCCCCTTTATGAGTCCTTCCACATTTCTTGCAAGCGGGAAAAACTTGAGCACCAATATTCTCTCATGGAACTATCGGGTTAACACTCTTTTCCTTGTTGAACATTAGAGAAGGAGAATTGGTGGAGCCTTTCCTCATCATTCGTTTCCCACCTTGGCCCTTTCCACTATCACCATAACCAGACTTTTGAGGATTGAACCCTCTACATCAACTCTAGCCTTCTTGAACCCTCTTGACCTCTTCTTCAACTTCTCTTCCATAATTTGTTCCGCATATGTCATGAGTTGGGAGATGTCCATCTCTTTGACCATTATGGCCATCTTGAACTCCTTGAACACCAAAGTAAAAACACAGAAATAAACTTGTTCATCCTTGCCCTTGGGTCGAAGACCGTAAAAGGAGCATACTTAGACAATTTAGCTCTAAAGAAAAGAAATAATCTTGGAAGGCACCCTTGAACTCTTCCCATTCTATTGGTTTCATTTCTTCACACCTTTTAATGGCCCATTGCTCATACAAAACCGTTGCCACACTTTTTAGACCATGAAAAGAGCATATTTGGACAATTTAGTGAACTTAAGGGCATATTCCCTCATACTCAAGCCCCCTTGGAGAAGATTAATGAACTTTTGGCTATTTGCTTGGAAATAAATGGTCTAGGAAGGCACCTTTGAACTCTTACCATTCTATAGGATCCATATCTTTACCCCTCTAAACAACCCATTGCTCATAACAAACCCTTTCCATGCCTTTGAGTTGATAGGCCACTAGCTCGGCCTTCTCATTTTGAGGCACTCCCATGATAGCCACAATATGATAAAATTCCTTGATGAATTTCATAGAGTCCTCATCTACTTTGGAACCATCAAACTTGGGCAAATTCATTCTCTTGAAGTCTTGAATCCTAGAAGATATAGTAGGAGCCCATTGGGATGGGCTTATAAGTTGGTCAAACCAACTTATAAGCCCTTTTTAGCTTATTGTGGTGTTTGTTAATATTAAATTTAAGCCATAAAGTTCTTAAAGTCACCCAAAAATAAAAAGTTAGAATTCCTAACTTTTTTTTGAAGTGCTTAAAGCCATTTTTTTTACCATGAAAATTACTTTTATATCCCTTATATTTCAACCAAATTCCCAAAGTACCCTCTTTATTTTTTAACCCTAAAATTCACATCTATTTTCCTCATTTCTTCAGCCAACGTCCACCAAGAACAGAGACGCCAATAACTATGGCAATTTCGATAGCAGAGAAAGTGTAAGGTGAGATATGTATCATAGATATAGACCACGAGCTTGATGCTTCCACAACCGCCATTGTTGAAGCAGCTGACATTGTGAAATCTGAGTTTTCTTTGTTTTTTTAACAATTTTCTCCTTTTTCAATCTTGAGATTTCTTTGGTTTGGGTGAGAGAGAGAGAAGGGGATTGAATAGAAGACGGAGACCAACGTCTGGAATTCTCCCACCAACAAGATCCCTCTGCTTCTTCCTTTGTCACTCCACAATCTCTCCATTGTAGATCTCAGAAATCCCCTTTTGAAGTAAGTTAAATCTCTGTATATCTTCATATTTGAGCTTCTTGTTCCCTTTTTTTGTTGAATGGTATGAAAAGAATCATTTTTAGATAATTTTGGTTTGAACCATAATTTTTCTTTAAAGGATTGTTCATTTCATTGTTTAATTACTGCTTCTGTTAGTGGTACTTTATAGTTTCATATTTGAGCTTGTCATTCCATTTGTTTTGTTTTTTTTGAACGAAACGGATCAATTTTATTGATACCAAAAAAGTGCAAATTACAAAACCAAGTAAGTATTGGCCACTTACTTGTCATGCTCATACAAACTCCTAGTAAACACTAGTAAAATAAACAAATTACATCAACCTCTAACAACTTCAATATTGTCGATCTTCAGTAATGGCTCCTTTCCCTGTTTTCTTGCTTGCCAATCTGTTAGACCAATCTAACTCAGCTTGCCAACTTCCAATAGCTCTAGTAATTCCCAACCATCGTAGTATCCTGCTCTATAGGGAGTTAGTGACAGAGGAGGCAAAGAAGAGATGATGGAAAGTCTCTAATGTTTCCCCTAAGTACGCACAATCAGTTGGGACTTGAATACAATGAACTTTTTTTTGGTAATAGTTTTTTTATTGTCAACTGCCTGAATAAAAAATAGAACATCCATTCACAAGAGTACATGCTCCAAGTAGCCACTTGTGAACATATATATATATATATATATATATATATACATATATATGTGTGTGTGTGTGTGTGTGTGTGTTCTTAATTAAGTCTCTTGTGTGATCTGTCTTTGAACATTTTGTTGCAAATAGTCACCAATACTGGCCATATCCTTGTTGTGTTGCCGTTGCTCCTCCAATTCCTCATCATCATAGTTTGTGGTCTTCATAGTTTCATATTTGAGCTTGTTCCATTTTTCTGTAAATTTTATGTAAAGAATCAATTTTAGACACTTTTGATTAGACCCCAGAATTTTTCTTCGAAGGATTTATTCATTTGTTTATTTAACTTCTGCTTCTTTAGTGGTACTTCATATTTTCGAAGGTCGATATACAACTCAACTAATATTCCAATTTTAAGCTTTTCAATATATGTGCAAAATCAAATTAAGGCATATAGTTTGAAATAGAGAGTTAAACAACCATTTTTTCATAAATATGTGCAGATATCAATTAGAAAAATATATTTTTTACATGTTATCATCTAAACAGTGATTATGATTAATGAAGTTTCTTCTAAAAATGTATTCTTTACCTGCAGCAATAAAAATAAATTCAATTATGCCGAAAACTAGTAAAGCATGAAGTAATTCTAAGTTGGATAATGATGCCAACATTAAATTTATAGATTTGTGTGAAAATGAGATTAGACAAGGACGTAGACCACACACTCATTTAAATAGGGATGGATGAAATAATGTTGTTGAAGGATTTAATAGAGCCACGGGAAAAAACTATGATAAAAAACAAATAAAAAATTATTGGGATAACATAAAAAAAGATTGGATTCTTTTTAAGAAGTTGATGAGAGAGGAGACAGGTTTAGGATGGGATGCCACGAAAGATACAATTATGGCAGATAATGATTGGTGGGAGCGAAAAAATTAAGGTACATCTCTTACATTTTTCTATGTCTTTCTTTTTTCTTTCATTGTTAAATTGCTTGGTTAGTTTAAAGTAGTTTTTGATTTTTTTGTTACAGGAGGATGATCGATTCAATAAGTTCAGAAAAACAGATCTTTCACTTATATGGGATTGCTATGATGCGTTGTTTTCTGATATTGTTGCTACTGGAGAAGAGCTCGTACAGCGAATCATGAACAAATGTTTGGCATCGGAGTAGATCTTGATGAAGAAGGAACAAATAATATTGGTGTCTATAACAAAGAACACTTTATCAATCCTAGTGATGAAGGAAATGATGAAAGTAATGATATATAGAATGTGGATTCTAATATATTTTCTAAGCTGTCACTTAAAAGACGAGGTTCAATTGATGATACTGGCACTTGCAATCAAGTAAAAAAAAAGGCAAAATCTGGTGCGACATCATTGAGAGAGGATATACACTCTTTAGTGGATGTCTAGTAAAAGTACAACTACATCCCCTTCGATAGATGATCCCGTCATCGATAAGTGTATGAATATGTTGGCAATTTTTTCTGATATTCCTCCTGGGAGTGGAAAGTACAACTATGTTTGCAACATGTTTCTTAAGAAGGATGTACGTCAACTGCTTTTTAAGATGGAAACTGATGAAGCTCAGAAATCTTGGTTGGAGTATAACTATCAGTTACACCTTGAGAAAATGGGATGATTGCATTGCTATGGTTAAATATTTTTATTGTTTAATATTAGAATATTATAGTTGTGCATGTAAACTTTATGTATCGTTAATATTGTGTTGACGTTGTGGTTGTACGTGTAAACTTTATGTATTGTTAATGTTGTGTTGACGTTGTGGTTGTATCCTTAGATCTTATCATTATTGTTGTCGTATTGGCTTTAATGAATGTGGGAACTTTATGTATTGCTGTGATTGTTTTTCTTTGATGGAATAGTAATTTGAGATTTACAATGTGATTTTTCGAAGATAGAAATGAGTGCAGTGAAATGATGGAGTTTCTAAAAAATCTTGAATTAGGTTGTTGGAAAAACTTTCATTCTTTAGTAATTTGAGGCATTTCCATTTTCAGTTAAATGGAAAGTTGGGATATTAGCAATGTGGTATCTCCTCATTTAAGTGATTTGTTAGATGACGAAGATCAAGAACTAGAAGAGATTCCGAGAGACCAGAAGGATTGGATGGCTTTATGTCATATAACGGGTAAATACATTTTGATGTATTGTGAAAGATACATATGCAAAGAACCTTGTCGTACATCAATGCGCTCTGGAAATGAGTTTATCCAAGAGATATTACGAGGAAATGAGACTCGTTGTTATAAAAAATTTTGCCTGAAGAAGGCGGTGTTCATTGATCTATCCAATGACCTAACTGATAAATATGGGCTTAAACCCACTCGTGGAATGTCTATACATGAAATGTTAGGCATATTCTTGATGAATTGTGCACATGGAGTTGGAAATCGAATGATACAAGATATCTTTCAACATTCTGGAGAGACAATTCATAGACACTTTTATAGTGTTTTAAAGGCCGTTTGCAAGCTTGCAAGAGATTTCATTCAACCACATCTAAATTATAATGATGGTTGCGATGCTCATAAGCCATGTGAACAAAGATATCTTCCTTTCTTTAAAGTAAGTAACCCGTTTATGATAATTTGTTATTCTATATTGTAGCTAATTTTAATTTTTTTTATAGTGCATACCCCTACTCCCGACCAAATCCCTTTCCTCAACCAACATGACGTATGTACACCCTTACTAGTATTGAATATATATAAATATTTTTTTCTACCATCAAATTGTCAATATATAAAATTAAATTCATTTAACTAAGATGCTTTACTAGTTATAGCTACTAGCCAACTGTATTAAATTTCATTTAACTAAAAAGTTCATGACATACCAACTAATTAACACAGAACAAAATGCACCATGCCTTACTTAAATTAGTAGTTTAAATATTAAATATTAAATAAATCAAGGTCACATAATTTGTTGAAATGTTGTGTTCAATCTATCTCGTCTATAAACATCACAATTTTTCTTTGACTCAATCAATTCAATTAATACCCTTCTAAACCTTCTTAATATATTTGCATCAAGTTGACCAAAATATGGCATTATACTAAAAATCTCTCTTAATTTACATTAACTTTTTGTAGGACTGTATTGGAGCAATTGATGGCACAGATGTTAAAGCTAGATTTCCGCAAGGTCAAGAGATACCATATATTGGACGTAAAAGTTATCCATCTCAGAATATTCTTACCGTTGTTGATTTTAATATGTGTTTTACATTTGCATGGGCTGAGTGGGAAGGAGCAGCTCACGATAGTCGTATATTTGCTGAGGCCCTTCGTAGAGAAGAGCTCAACTTTCCACATCCACGCGAAAACAAATATTATCTAGTTGATTCAGGATATTCACACATGAAAGGATACATGGCTCCATTCAAAGAAAATAATGTAAGATATCACCTAGCTGAATTTCATCGCGGTGCAACTCGACAATTGCGAGAGCCAAGAGGATGCATTGAGAAATTTAACTATTTACACTCTTCTTGTAAAAATGTATTAGAACCCACATTTGGCATTTGGAAAGCAAGATGGTCTATTTTGAGAGACATGCCATACTATCACATTGACACACAAAGGGATATCGTACTTTCTACTATGACCATTCACAATTATATTAGAAAAAAATGCAATGTGGATGATGCATTCCAAACAGCCGAGAATGAGAGCTATATTCCATCGGTTGATTCTAATGATATTGACACAACTTCAAGAGCTAACAATGTAGATGTCGAAGATGTAGGAGAACAAAATGATCTCTATTGGATGGGGTTTCATGATATGATTGCTAGTGACATTTCTAATGCTTGATGCTCGTATTATATGAATATTTTCCACTTCTTGTATTTATAGTGGAGTGATTTCGATTGGAAACAAAAGATACTAAAGCAACCACATTACTCCAACAAACTTCATTAGAAAGTGTGAATGAGACATGTATTTATAAAAAATATAGTGAAGTGGTTTCGGTTGGAAACAAAAGATACTAAAGCAACCACATTACTCCAACAAACTTCATTAGAAAGCGTAAATGGGACATGTATTTATAAAAAAATTAACTTAATAAATAAATATTTTATAGTGGAAGTGATTTTACATTATAAATTATTTTTGATTAAAATCAACTTTAGAGTTTAAAAATCTTTTAAATCAACTTATTATGGTGTTAATAACTTTAAGGGTATTTCAGTCATTTTGACAGAAAATAAGTGCTTAACAATACTTATTTTCCAAACACATCAACAACTTATTTTCAGTATAAGCACTTTTATCCAAACACTCAATTGCTTATTTATAAAAATAACTTTCAGCACATAAAAGTTCTAAAAGCACTTCATACATAAAAGTTACTTTTTTAAGTCCATCCAAATGGGCACTAGGTACTTGAGGAGGAGGCGGAACAATGCCTTGGTTAGTTTGGTTGGCCACAACTTGGGCCAATAAAGTTATGATGTTGCAAAATTCCGCATAAGTCACTCCTTCTTTATGATGGGGAGCTTCAAGAATCGAAGGAGGCTGGTCCTCATCATCAACTCTTGCTCTAAACTCGTCTTGGAGGAATGATATAAAAGATATTAAAATGATTTGTTAGTTAGAGGAAGTCTTAGGACACTCTAGGGAATGACATGAATCATGAAAGAAGTGAAGACTTTCTTAAATATCTCATAGTCTCCTATTCATAGTTGTAGTGTGCTTCATAACCATGAATAATACCCTATTCGATGTGGTATGTTGGACTCCGAGAACCATTCAAAACCTCAAGCTCTGATACCTAGTTTGACACAACCCAATCCTAAGGCCTAGACGCGACACGACGAATGAGACACTCGACTCACCCAAGCTTCTTAGCATTTATTTAACTTTTCATAGATATTGACATCTAAGAATAAACGGAAATAAAAAGGGAAAATGGGACTAAGGGAAGCATTTAAATGAGAACCAAAGTAGTCAAACCTTTCTTATACATGTCCAACAATACTTCTACATCATAGACTTTGTGGGGCCTAAGACATGTCCCTAGCTCACCCTTGATTAATATAAAGTGAAAGTCAAAATATAATATATAGAAGTCTCAACATTTAATAAGCTAGAATACATAGGATTATTGTTCCCAAAACATGGGAACTCACCCAAAAGTTGCCTTCAATGATCTTTACTAGCCACGTAGAGGAGAATTAGGAGGAACGCCTCCGGTCCCTACATGGTGATATCATATAGACAAAAGAGTATGCGCCAGTACTTTGAATGTACTAAGTATGTAAGAATGCATTAACATTGAAGAAAACATTAGAGCATTTACATAGTATAGAACATAGTGCAATGTATGTGTGATCAATCAAGTAAATAACATTTAAAATGTTAATTTGTGGGAGAATGACCATAATCGACATTTAAGACCATGCAAGCTATTATATGGAATCCAACATAACCCCCTACGTTGGAACAGAGAGACTACTTGCCGGGTAGAACTCCGTTAACTTCATTCATTCCTTTAATATTTAGGGCTATTTTTGGATCCACTAGCCTAAGCCTACAAGGGCTCCTATGTTGATACATAGTTAATGAGACAAATGATTGCTACTAGGAATCCCTTACCAAATTCTACCTCAATGCGTCATTCGGTGCTAAGTCAATCCCATAGAATAGTTTAATATACATAAGAACGTAATCATTCATATAGCTTTAAATCATCAAGCATCATTAGGTAGAATAGCTCATTAAAAACTCTTCTTTGATTCACACAAGTGAGAATTGGCCTTTCACAAGTGGAATACATCATTTCATAATGATTTAATCATTCTTTCATTTCATAATGATCTCATCATTCTTTCATTTTATAATACTCCCTTTGATCATAAACATTTGCTTTCATAAATATTCATTTTGGAGTTAAAGCTTTCAATTCAAATTTCATTTAAACATAGTGAAACTAGGTGGGTTCTATTCAATCAACTTTCAAATCATTTAAAATAATTATAGCATGAATGAGAGTAATGTAATGCATCAATTAAATAAGCTTGAGACAACCCACCAACTCATATTAAAATCCTTTTCACGCTTTCGAATAGGGATATTTGATATATCAACCATCTCATGAAATTAAGAGGCAATATGAGCTAAGATAGGTAAATAAACTTCAAATAATTCAATAGCTTGTACATTCGGAATCATAGTATGAAAACCCATAAAATTCACCATTTAAAATTGAGTTGTTAGGTTTAGAAAATATTTGGGCACCGTGGGTGGAAGAACCCATGAATGAGACCCACATATAATTGGGAATAAATCCCAATGCAATCTTAAAAATGGAGGCTTGAAGATCATGGAATGAAATCCTAGCTTTCCTCGGTAAAGAAGAAAACCTTGAGAGGAGCTTGAGAGGTTAGGGTTTTGAGTCTTAGGAATTGAGTGAGAATAATGAGTTGGAAAAGTGTTAGGGTCACTTAGATAGTTAGATTCATTCCCCAAAACAATTTCACTTTTCTAATAAAATATAGAAAAAGACCAAAATACCCCTCTTAAAACTAGCCGGACTAGGGCTTCACGGAGGACTCTTCACGGTCAGTGATCATCACCATGGCGCATGGTAATTTTCCATTATAACTGGCCTAGAGGAGAAATATTGGGGTTTTCTTGGAAAATCTCAGTACTTCCTCCATAGAGACCTTCACGGTCCGTGGAGGACATCAAGGTTCATGAACCATGGTCGTGCTGTAGGGCTCACAGGAGGGCCTGCAGAAGTGACCACCACGGAATATACCATAGTCTGTGAACAACTATATGATCTATGGTTGTCGATCATGATCTCTTCCTTGGAAGGTTTTTTGAAGGCTTTAGGAGAGGGTTCACCACGTCCGTGGTCCCTTGTCATGGTGCCTTCCCTGTAGGACTTTGCTTCAGAACCATCACCACGGAGGCTCACCACGAGGCATGGTGTGGAACGCAACCCCTGATGGCCTTCGTAAGCATCACTTGGTTCCATTTTTCTGGAATTTTATCGTTTGTTCTTCGTTTTAGGACTTTCCAACTTCTGGGGTCTTACAAGACCAAAAAGGTTCTAAACAAATCTCGGGACTAAAAATAAATTTCATAGCAAGATAAAATGTAACAAATGATAGAATAGTACCTGGATCTAAGAATTCATAAACATAAAACTCATAGACTTTCAACATACCAGTTACAAAATTTGGCGAATCCTTTAATTATTGACGAGTCTACAAGGTATAAAACCCATTTTGACGCTGACCGCCCCCCGATGTAGTACCATGCTGAGTCGGTCGGCCTGTAGTAGCTTGAGTCTTGGGTCAACCACTTCTACCTTTACAAGAACTTGAAGGAAAATCCTTTACTTGGCTACCCATCTTACCATATCTGAAACAAGCGCCCGATCCCAAACACTCTCTTAGATTCTTCTTCCCACATTTCTTACATAGGGGAATAGGTTGACCACTTGGAGCTCCTCCTTGAAACTTAGGGTTAGACACCCTATCTTTGTTGAAATTTGGAGCCAGTGTGTTAGAATAATTTTTCCTGGAGTACTTCAAGTGAATTACAAACGACTACCATTACCCGACTTGCCATGAGATAATCTTCCACCATATGTCTGATCCCTCTTGGACTCTCTTCTAGACCTCTCCTTCAACTTCTCCTCCTCTATTTGCTCGGTATGTGTCGTGAGCCTTGAGATGTCCATCTTCTTGATTAGCTTGGCAGTCCTATATTCTTTGACCACCAAGTCTGACATACCCAAAACAAACTTGTGCATACGAGCTCTTAGGTCGGCAATCATGAAAAGAGTATATTTTGACACTTAGGTGAACTTGAGGGCATACTCCCTCACACTCATATTGCCTTGCCTCAAATTGATTAATTCTTATACCTTGGCTTCCCTCAACTCCAGTGGAAAGAAGCGGTTAAGTAAAACATCCTTAAACTCTTCCCAATCAACTTAACTATCATCTCTAACCCTTTCACTCATTCATTGGTCATACCAAACTTGAGCCACTCTTTTGAGTTATATGCTACCAAGTCCACCTTCTCGACCAGACCAATGCCCACAATCTTACCAATGCCCTCAATGAACTCTTGTGGTTCCTCGTTTACCTTAGAACCATGGAATTTGGAAGGTTTCATCTGAGTGAAGTCACAAACTAGGCTAGCTGTCGTACCCACATTTGGGTTCACAGGAGCAACAACTTCCCTATTAGTTTGAGTGGTTATGGATTGGGAAAGCACTTGAAACACTGCCTGAAACTCCTTATGAGAGACTTGCTCATTCAAAGGGTCATTGGGAACTTAGGAAGATCGTTTCCCTTCATTGATATTCCTTTGCAAGAGAGATCTTCTTAGAGGCATGATTCTATAATCGCAAATATAAAGCGTTAGAGAGAAAAAACCTTAGGTTTCAACACTATCGCACGACATAAGAATGATGAAAAAAGTGAAGTTTCCTAAAAGCCTCATAGCCATATATTCATAGATGTGGCACTCTTCACACCCATGAACAATAATCTACTTGACATGGCATGTTAGACTCTCTAGGACACCTTAAACCTTGTACTCTGATATCAAATTTGTCATGACCCAAGTTAGGCCCTAGGTGTGATACGGTGATTGAAAATCCAAAGGACTCCAACCAAGACCCTTAACATATCCTACATGGGCATACATAAGGTAAGTAAGAACAATAAGAATGAATCATAAATGTGGAATAAAATTCTCAACGTGAATATCTCTATAAAGGAGAAATCACACTCCGAATGAACACGACAACATAGATATAGCCAAAATCTAACATGCCTCTACTCGTCAGATGAGGTATATGACAAGCTCCTAGATCACCAACATAAGAAATAGTCATGGAAAATATAGAGAAAACATAAATGTCACATCCTTGAAATATGAGGATATTCACCGATGATAAAAATAGTAAATCAAACTCTAGCCATGAGCGGGATATGCGTGATGATCATCGGACCCTACATTATGATCCAATATAGGTAAAAGTATGCGTTAGTACATGGAATGCACTAAGTATGTGAGAACCATACATGAACAATGATAATCGAACGTAGTCAATATAAATATATGATGCATGACCAACTATCACGATCCAAATCCAAGTATGATGACACTCATTTTAACCCACCGAGAAAAGTTATCTCAAAACCCAAAGGAACACAAATACGGAAATAAATGAAATAAAATAAGGTTTAACTTAATCAAACAAGTAAATAATCTCAAAAATCCCCCAAGACTGATTGTCATGTGTACAAGCCACTAATACATTATTAAAATAAGTAAAGGAAATACAGTCTCAATGTTTTTATCTTTAGAATAGGACTAAAAGATAATAAAAAATTAAGAGGCGGTCGCTGGATAGATACAACTACCTCAACACTAGAAATGACAACCTCAGATATGTAGGAAAACTAGAAAATCTAGCAAGTCTGGGATCACAACTATAGAAGTGTAGAAGCAAGGAGTGAGTACCAAACAACACAATACTCAGCAAGTGGACAATTAAAAAGGCAAAGCAAAATAGATACAAGTACTTCTGTCATCCCAACCGAACCTCGTCAACTACAACCTGTATAAAAACCAGCCTAACTCTACATTTTGTACTGTAATAAAATGCAGTTCATGAATACTCAGCAATAATATCAGAAATTGAATCATATCAAGTCAAATTCAACAAACACGAAGCAACGAGTGGTAAACACAATTCATAAATATTAAAAAGGTGCGATACAATGCAATAAGATTGTAATTACCCTCCAAGTTATTTCTTTCATCTTCTGAACTTTTCAGCTTTTAGATCTTTCTTATAGTACCCCAAGTCATTTATAATTTGCTGGCACTAACTATTAGGTCACCTAGTCGTTCATTTGAGTTGTAGGTCTATTTCCCTATTTTAGAGCTTTTATAATATAAAAATATGACTTCGATCATAAATATAGGTAAACAACCTCAGAGTAGAATTTTGATGGTTCCATTAGCTCCAAAATGGACAAATTAGGCTAGTAGCATGGCCAGCATGAGTATCGAGACAATTTGTGCGAGTTTGAGGCTATTTGGTGCTTTAGTCTTTGAAATTTGGCCTAAAATTTACTTTGGTCAACATTCTTAGAAAATGTACTAGGATTGAAATTCTATCAGCCGATTAGCTTTAAAATATCGAGTTTGGTCTAGAACGACCTTTCATTTGCTTTTTGAGGCTTCTGGTCTAATTCTGAGGCTCGTTGTGGAATTTGGCTAAAAATAACACTTAGGTGTGGGACCCACTTTTTGTTGAGATTACCTTAGATGGAAACTTTGACTATGCCGTTAAGTCTAGAATATCATTTCAAAGTGGTTTTATCATTTAGACTCCAAATGAATTCCGAGGGTTCGTTTGAAGTTTGGGACTCTTATCTTAAAAGCTGGTGCAAGACTTCTAGTGCCATGTCGCTTTAGCGAACATTTGTTGGATTTAGCGAACTCTGCTTTTGTGAACATTGTTATCTTTAGCCAACTCTGCTTTTGTGAATATTTTTAGATTTAGCGATGTTCTTTTTAGTGAATATTTGTTGGCTTTAGCAAAGTCCTCATTAGCGACCCCTGGGGTTCTTTTAAGACCCGTTTTCTAGACATTTTTCCCAACTTCAAATATCCATAACTCAAGTTCTATATGTCCGATTTTGGCGATTCAAAGGCCTAAGTTCAAGAGAATTTTGTGGAAAATCCATTAGTAAGGTTGGAATTTTGATCGGAGCTTCGTTTGAGGTAAGTTTGTGACTTTTACTACTGTCTCTTATCATATTTGGAAAGGAATTGTGGTGAATTTTGGAAAGTTATTTCTTTGTCAATTTAGGTCTGTTTTATGTGATTCAATTGTCCATATTGTGGGTTTTCTACAAGGATCATTGTGGGTGATTTTTTTCATTCATCGAAGCATCGTTTGAGGTAAATTCTGTTCCAAAGGTACCGCCCTCTCTCTTATTGAAGTTTTAATGGTGAAAATTATGGGGTAGAGAGATTCATTTTGGTAGATTGAGAGTGCGCGTGTTCGACTTTGATGTAGGCTACGGTCTCCCCCTTTCACTGAAACCTACTAAATAACATTTAGTATATATTGAATATGATTTAGGTTGGTATTGGCCGGGTTTAGGCCCCTTCTCCTTTTATCTTATTTCTTTTACTCCGTATAGACCTTAGACTAGCATAATCTCTTGAGATCCTTATTTTAGGCTTGTGGTTTCAGTTGCATTATGGGGGAGTGAGATTATCCTTCTTAGGATCGGTATTGATGGCCTTAGGCTAAGTTGAGACTTTGATGATTTAGTTTGTCCTTAGTGCCCTTATAGATAGGCGTAGCTTTCGGTAGGGCTTGTGATGGTTGGTGTGACTTAGTGCTAGTGCTGGAGACCATTGAGGCTCATCATAGCCGTAAGTTGGGCTTAGCTGTGCTCGTTGGGAGTTGAAATTGCACATTTTGTGGTAAGGCATCATTCCTAGAGATGTTTCTCTCCCTATATTATTCCGAGCCATGTCTCGAGTGTTTTTATTTTGTTTAGTGGTAGGCTTATGGTGCCTCTATATCTATTATCTATTTATTGGACCGAGGCCGTGTTTGAGGAGCAATTGGATCCCAAGTTAGTCTATTTTTTCCTTGATAGTATGGTTTAGCTTGATATTACTATATGGATTATGTGTTTCTTGTTTGGATGCTGGTGATGGCATAATTGTATTGTTTGAGCATATTCACTTATTTTTTAGTACGATCTTGGTATTTTACTGGATTTTAACTACTATTTTTAGAAGGATTTCTTTCACTTTTATTACTTTTAATCTAGTTTTAAAGGGAGTCATACCACCTAGGATATTGGATACTGGTTTTGGTATCTATAAGGTGTAGGGGATGTGCTCCTTTTATACTGACAGTTTCAGAGGCATCAAGGATGTGCTCAGTCTTTATTGACATCTGGCGTGGCATCGCGCTTTTATAATTTGGCTGCATCCGAGATGCCTTTAGCCTATACTTGATTATCCGGCACAGCGTCGTCTTTTTCTACATCGACTTGGCCACTCACTCTCCGATAACACTAAATGGACACTATATGTCTATGTAAGACCAGGTTTGGGCCTAGACAATATATACAGACTTCCCATATACCCTATGGGCCCCTCTGGTCAGTGCACCACGAAACTGGATAAGGGAGCTACATGGGTCCGATGGCTGGCTGAGGGCCAGTGTGGGTCTATACACTTGTTGTTGTTGATCTATGAGAGCCACCGATGATGTCACCATACTACAGACTTGTATTCATCAGTATCGCCCATCACTAGTATACTTGTTTACTGTTTGGTCCCCCAATTTTATAAGGGTTGAGGGTATGTTTTTAATTGTTTGTACCTTCCAGGGGTATGGACGTTCAATCGGTTATTATTTGATCTTACTTGTTTTTACCTTTGGTTGTATTTGTAGTTGGTTTACGTGGTATATGAGTTGGATAGTGGTTGGTAGTTCCTACTAAGTTTAGTCGGATTAGTTCCTAGGTAATTATGTGGTTAGAGTTGCTTGTTAGCACTATATTCTCGTTTAGTAGACTCCTATGATGCCTTTTTCTTGTCAATAGGTTGTTGAATTGTGTTTCAGGTGTGTTTTTTAACTCTGCTCCTTTATCTATGTCTCTAGTCGCTTTGTATTATTTACTATCATTATTGTGATAATTCGTGATTAGTTACTTGTGCAATATTTACCTTATTATATGCTATTTATACTTGCTTTATCTGTGGAGCTCAGTTGGCCTATGCCTACTGAGTACCATTCGTTTGGTATTCATACTACACTTCTGCCCATGTAGAATATAGTACGAGTTTTCTCCGTTGATTTGGACTGGTGCAGAGTAGTTTCTAGTTTGGAGATTTGGTGAGCTCCGAGTGGTGACAGACTAGGACTGGTCTTTACTTGATTTCGAAGATTGTTTGTACTTATTTTGTATTTCAAAAAGCCTTGTATTCTTACTTTGATTTAGATGCTCGATTATCGACGATGTCAGGTTTTGAGGTGATTCGTTGTGATTTATTTTAATTGCTCTCCTTCTTCTTAGTACTTATTTTCCTCTTGTTGTTCATCTTCCACTTGATAGCACATTACCTCTGATTTTGGGCTATGGATAAAGGTTTAGGCTTACCTGCTGGTCGGTGTTAGTAGTTATAATCACGACCTAAGAAATCTGGTCCTAACAAGTTTGTATTAGAGCTCTAGGTTTATCGGCATCATTGGTATGAGGGCAATGCTTAGTAGAGTCCTGCGGATTGGTGCGGAGACGTTCGTATCCTATCTTTAGGAGGCTGTAGGGCATTTTTAGGGAAATCTATTCTTGACTCCTTATCGTGTGTCCCCACTTTGAATAACCTCTAAACTAATCATTTGGAATCTATTCTATCTTGGATGGATAGCATGAGTTTTTCGGTGGACACGATAGGAGCATCAGCAGGTGCTACCAGAGCTTGGACAGATGGTTCTCAAGCCAAAGATGGGTTGGTGGTTTCCCAATAGGGTTCGTTCTTAGTATTAGAGTATGTATGGAGTTTCTTGAGTGGGCTGGGCACAACCCTATACTGGTTGTAAGATAACAGAGAAAAGGGCAAGGCAACACATAAAGACTAGTGAGACGACGCTAAGATACATTTTGGGCTAAGTTGAGTGCCCCGCACATTATTGCAAGGATTACCGTGAAACGCGACATGAGGACTTCCCAAGGAGGTCACCCATCCTAGTATTTCTCTTGCCCAAGCACGCTTAACTTTTAAATTTTGGTGGAATTTAGTGCGATAGTGCGGGTGTGATCGCGCGAGATGGAAGAATCTAAACTAGCGGCGGAAAAATGACATGAGATTATGTTCCTAGAATACTATAAGTTACGTTGAGGGTATTGTAAAAAGGATTTTAGCTAATTGATAACTGACGACACACTCGAATGCCACAGTTCTTCAACATAGTACCAGTTAATGAGAGACAAACCACCGAATAGCTATATGGGACAGTGGGCTAGGAAAGTTCGATTCAACTTGGCAGCCAACTGTGAGGGCGAAAAAGCAAAACCCAAAAGGTAAGGGTACAAGTTGATGTAATTTACGGAAGACAGGAAGTAATACCCGAGGTCGAAAATTCCACAATATGACCAGGGCTACAAGACTCACTTCGCACTCTGTCGACAGATGACTTGGGAGGGAATGTTACCTAGGGATTAACAATATTAGCCCATGCTCCTTCAATCAAAGGCTACCTACTGAGCCGAGAAGGTATAAAATTATAGGGTAAAAGAGTGGTAGGACCTTATGGAGTCCCCATAGATATTATCCCAAATGAAGGAGCCCAAGTTACAGTTAACTACCAAGGATCAGTCCGCAAAGAAACTGGGAAGACAGATAAGTCTTTGTACACTAATTTACCCTCCAACCTGATGAACAGGCTAAAGCGTACCACTTAAATGCTAGAAGATATGTCATGAGCTGGTGTTGTTGACTTCGAAGATAGTTGGGATGATTATCTATAACTTATCAAGTTGCCTACAATAATAATTACTACTTCAGTATCCCAATTTCCCCATACAAGAATGGTAGAGCAAGACATGTAAGTCCCCTATTGGATGGGTCGATGTTAAAAAGACTAAGCTAAAAAGGCCCTGACATGATTAAGAAATCTATTGACTAACAGCCTAGAGTCAGCAAAAATGATATACAGATAATCGCCATTAATATACAGAGTTCAAATTGATGATTGGATGTTCATAACAAGGTCACCCAGAAAAGGAAACTTAACCCAAAATACATTAGACGGTATCAAGTTGCTCGTAAGATGGGCAAAGTGGCCGGTAAGTTGAGCTTACCACCTTATTTTTTAAACTATACGCCCAATCCATTAGATAGGGATGCTTCACAAGGGTACTGACGAGCCACTCGGGGTATGTTCCATAGATGATGTCCAGGAAATGGAATCTTGTGAGGAAAAACCTATCGCCATCTTAGATCGGCAAACTAGAAGATTGTAGACTAAAGATGTGCCTCCCGTCAAGATACTGTGGCAAAACCAAAACCAGAAAAAAGGATGACCTGAGAAATTGAAGAGGACATAAAACACAAGTATTCATATCCATTCCCGATTTTTACAAGTAACCCCAACTCCTGAAACTCGTATATTAATTACTTGGATGAAAATATGTGTGATCGCAATAGAAAACAATCTCCCTACAATCGATATAAAGTCTTGAGAAAAGTTTTATTTAACATTCGGGGAAAATGTTCTAACGGGGGGAAGGATGTTACACCCCACACTCTTGAGATCGGAATGTCTCTTAAGCTTCTTAGAAGTTACTATGTGAGCCGGATAGTCTACAACGCTATTAAACAACTCCAATGAAGGGAGAATGAGACACCCCATGAGAGGGAAGGTTGGAAATAGAGTCGTGAGAATCCGGAAAGAGTTAGAGGCCAAGAAATGAGTCATAGGACTTGGTATACCTAGGTAATCTATTGATTTAGAAGTTTTATACACTTGATCTACTTAAGGATATACCAAGCTTACATAGAAAGGATTACACGGGTTCTTAAAATAAGACGAGATTACGAACCCACGGGGAAGAGGAGAAGACGACACATGGTAGCAAGAGGAGGTGCCATGTGGCAGCCTAGAAAGGTGCCACATGGCAGAAGGTGATCCACCTACTTGGGTTCAAGTAGGTGATCTACCTACTTGGGGGTGGGCCTCATCAAGGACATGTGGCAGCCCCTAATTGGTTGCCTAGCTATGTTGGTACAATAAGGGTTGGACACATGTCACCCTTAGGGGATGACACATGTCACCTCATAAGCCCACCTATATATGCTTAATATGTGACTAAGGAGTTCATTCCTTATTCAAAATTTCAGCTACGAGCTGAACAAAAGGAAAAAAAGGAAACCTAAGCCTAAGAGAGAGTACTATGGCGGCAACAAGAAAACCAAGGTAAGTTTCCAAGTTTCTCTTCGTGAATTACTTACCTATGGTGTTCCTTAATCACGGGGAGATTTATATATGCATGTTATGATGTCTACGGAATCATTTCTTCAGCTTTATACCTAGAAAACTGAGAAAGGAAAAGAGAAAAATGCTAGGGACATAGGGAGAGAGAGCTACGAGTTTGCTTCAAGAAAAAGGTAAGGTCCGAGTTTTGTTCTATGAATTAATTATTTATGGTATCCCGTGGTTATATAATGATGTTTAATAACAAGAAATTCCAATTTGGAGTAGTGAGGAAGTCATACAATCAGTCCACTCAATTTCAGTGCGTCTAGAGAAGTTCCAAGGCGCGTCTTGATGAATTGTGGCCAATTTTGGGTAAGGTAAGGTTCCTTCTTCCAATTTGAGCCTTATGGTGTTTTCATGGAGTATGTTACTTGCCCTATAGGTGGCTGGAAATGTGGAAATATCATAGGAACGCTTATAAGCTATTTGGCAATATTTTGACACATGTCTATGGTTCCTGACGCTTCATACAGTCCTCCGTGACACCTAGCAGGTACTTTAATTAATTCCAAGTGACGGTTCACTTGATGACTTCATTGAGTCTCCGATAATGATTTAAACTGTATTTTGTTTCTCACTACTCTACTCGTGTATACTGTAACACTTCTTTCATCATGCTCGAGCCAGGAATAGTAATCGTGCACAATCCACTGCATTATTCATTGCACCCTCACTAGAGGGCCAATTACGTATGTATATATGTGATGATATGATAATGTGTTGTAATAAGGAGGTAATGGTACTACATATATGATTCACTGGATCCCTGATAGGGCCAGCTATATTGAAAATTTGAGCATGCATGATTTTACTTTTCCAGGTATAGGTTTCTGATTTGATATTTTATCCCCTGCTTCTCTATTTCAGATATACCTCTAGTCATATTGTGTTATGTTTTACATACTCAGTACATATGTCGTACTGACCACCCTTTTCTTAGGGGGGCTGCATTTATACCCGCATGTACATATACAAGTTTTGGAGTCCGTTAGCTTAGGATTCTGCTCAGCTCAGCTGGAAGAGGCTCCATTGTATCAGAGCCTAGCTTTTGGTATTGACCACTGATGTATAGAACTGTTTTGTCTATTCAGGGGTATGGCGGGGGACCTTTTCCGCCATATGTTGTCATTAATATTATTAGAGGTCTATAGACATGTATATGTGGGTTGTGTATGTCAGTTTGATTCAGCTGGGTCTACGTGATATATAATATATGTTATTATGTTATGGCAGCCTTGTCAGCTTGTATGTCCTTTTATGAGGTGATACAAATGAAAGAAGCTACAGGTTTATAAAAGTGTTATCATCCAATAGGGCTCTGATGCATGGCATCGTGTTGTTTATAGTTCGGTTCGACTACACTTGATTTATATAAATTGCATGTCTATAGTTTGACTTGACCACAACTGATAGACTTATGTACGGGGGTTCAGAGTAGACCCCAGTAGCGGCCTATGGGGTTGGGTCGTGATAAAAGGCCACTTTATTAAGGAGCATCGCAGGGCCCCGGTGTAGTCAGCTAGGGGAAGGGATACCTATGATAGCCCGCCCTATCAGGGTGGCCCTAGTGTGAGAAAGTGCTCGAGGGGATCAAATTTTCTCCTTTCCTATTTAGGTTGGGTTATTATAAGGCATTCAGCTTTAGGGTATTATGACTGTGGTTCACTTGACCACTGGTCCTAGGATTTCCCCAAGCAATATTCGATATTTCAGATATTTTAGAATCCTCATACTCACTAGACCAGAGTTGTTGGGACTTGTCGTACCTGTAGAGAGCTTGGACATTAATTTAGAGATTGTTCCTGGTGTGGGAGCCATGTACAATTTTCTCAGCTAGGTTAGTATCATGGTTTTATGCCACCTCCATTTAGGGATAGTGCTCAAAGTGTTGCTGGTGGTGCTTCAGGTGTTCAGATCGAGGTTGGTCATAATCTATTCCATGCTTCTATGAGTCAGCCTGAGGCTAAGGATCCAGGTATCGATGGTATTTTCTTGATTTCCTTATTCTACCTTATATTTCTCATTCTGTGTGGTTTTGGGATTTTCATACCCATACATATCTATTTGGCTTGTTAGTTACTTCCTGACTGTTGTGGCCGCCTTATCTAGGCTTATGTGTATATGTTTTGGCTCAGTGGTTGATTTCTTTTAGTAGTGGATCGACTAGGTCGAGTTCCTATTTTGAGTAGTGGCGGTTGAGCAACTCTCCATGCCTTTGCCTAGCTGGCTTGATATGAGTTTGCAGTCAGGCTAGTTAGTTGTTACCTTTTTGTCTCTCTTATCATCTATTTTGCTATGGTGTTGATCTTTGTTAGATAGGTGGCTAGACCAGCTATGTTAGTTTTGGAAGTTTTGATATTGAAGGATCTAGTTGATGTTAAGGGTCTCCTTAGTTGCATGTTGTCCCATTGATTTAGTGGTTGAAAGGCTCCTCGTACTATTATGCATAGCTAGTATTGCTATTGTGGGTGGTTCTTTGCAGCTGGGTTAGTAGCTCTCGAGAGTTTAGTTGTGTTCTGGGATAGAATGGTAGTGTCCCTTGGCGAGTTCACACTTTAGCTTTGGTTGGAGAATTAAAGGTTGCTTAGACGGTTTATCTATAGGATGGGTCAAAGTAATTTGTGGAATCAATAATTCTGAATTTGTTCAGGATTTGAGGTTTGCCTTTGTCATATTCAGTAGCTTATAGTGTTGTGAGTGGGAGATGGTTCCCTTGGACCATTACCAATCAATTTTCTATGTTTGTGCATCGCCTATCAGCTTGGTTTCTCTTGGACTAGGATGGTTGGCTCAGATTTGAGGTGGTGGAGTGATTTGTGGGCATATAGTGTCGGAGTTTTGTAAGTTCCTATGATAGGAGTAAGTCAGCGAAGATGGACTCAGTGCAGCCTGGTCATTTGCGGGATAATCATCCTTTGGGGTGGAGTGTTCAGTTTCAGAAGATGAGTTTTGGCTTGTAGTCTTGATTTTTGAAGTTGAGATTGGGATTTTAGGGTTTGCCCTAGTTGGTTTCCTGGCTTTGTTTGTTGTCACCCCTTGAGGTTCAGTGGAAATATGTGGATTTCCTGAGGTTTGTATGGTGTGTTTAGTAAGCAAGTGTTAGATGGCGTTGAGGGTTTTTAGGATAGTTAAGGACCGACAGAACACCCTTAGTTGCTTGGAGAAAAGGATTTAGAAGCATAAGACAAGTATTTGAAATTTTGAGTGAGTTGTATCTACCGTGGTCCTATATTGCTCATTTAAGTGGTTTTGGTTTAGTTTGGTCATCCATAGTTGAAATTCGGTGTTTTTGGTCAAGTTCGGGCTAAACGAGCGAGAGTTGAAGCCCAAGAAGGAATTGGAGGAGTTTATGGAGTTGGAAGTAAATTTGAGGATTTTCCTCTCAGCCTGGCTTTTGGAATGGCATTGCTCGATCTGAGAGGGTGTCCGAGGGTCTAGCAAAGCATGCGGGCTCGGTACCCTCATCCTTTCATCTCCAGGCTGTGACTTTACTTTACTTTTATAGGTCAAAGTTCTTTTAGTAGTGGATGTTGTAATGATCCTCTAGGTTATTTCTTTTATCTTCTAACCTTTTCAGCTTTTAGATCTTTCCCATAGCGCCCCCAAATCATTTATGACTTACTGGCACTGACTGTTCGGTCGCCTAGTTGTTCTTTTAGGTTTTAGGCCCGTTTCCCTTTTTTGGAGCTTTTATAACTTAAAAATTTGATTCGAGTTTGAGTTCATTTGGTGCTTTAGTCTTTGAAATTTGGTCTAAGGTTGACTTTGGTCAACATTCTTAAAAAATGCACTCGGATTGAAATTTCATCAGCACGGTTAGCTCTGCAATGTCGAGTTTGGTCTAGAATGATCTTTTGTTCTCTTTCTGAGGTTTCCGATCTAATTCCGAGGCCCATTATGGAATTTAGCTAAAAATGACACTTGGATGTGGGACCCACTTTTTATTGAGATGACATCGGATGGAAATTTTGATTATGCCATTGAGTCTGAAATGTCGTTTCCAAGTGGTTTGCATTGTTGATTTGCATCGTTTAGACTCCGAATGAATTCTGAGGGTCCGTTTGAAGTTTGGGACTCTTAGCTTAAAAGCTGGTGCAAGACTTCTGGTGCCATGCCTCTTTAGCGAACATTTTTTGGCTTTAGAGAACTCCACTTTTGTGAACACTTTTGGCTTTAGAGAACTCTAATTTTTTGAAATGCACATTCTCTATTTTACTCTCAAAATATAGACAATAGGTAAAATAGGGATGGGTTGGAGATGGTCTAAACAAGTTGACATGTCCAGTGTTCTATGGTAACGAAAATCAGGATTTATTAACTGGTGTTGGCAAAAGCAAAAAGCACAAAAAAAAACTCCAAGGCCAATTGGACCTTTAAGTGCAAAAATGATTGTTTCGTGTCGTCTCTTCAAGGAACACTCATTCGCAAGGAAAAGTTTGTCTTTGAGCCTTCACTAAAGCGCTCAATATGTTTCGAGCCTTGCTTTCATGGCTTAAATATTCCTTTGACAACACTATTAAAAACAAAACCCACGCAAACACAAATTGCCTTCTCTAAAGCAAGACATTCTTGGAGTAGTGAAGTGGAGAAGACATCTTATACTCGGCCGAACAAGGCACTTAGAGATGATAATCAAAGAAAAAATAAAGCAGGCACAGTGATTCTTACATTTTGAAGACAATATGCAGCTGAACATTGTTGGCTTTAGCGAAGTCCCCTAGCAAGCATTTGTTAGCCTTAGAGAAGTCCGCTTTAGCGAAAATATGTTGGCTTTAGTGTCCCCTGGGATCTTTCCCATTTTTCAGACATATTCCCCAACTTCAAACATCCATAACTCAAGTTATATAAGTCCGATTTTGGTGATTCAAGGTCTAAGTTCAAGAGAATTTCGTGGGAAATCCATTGGTGAACTCAGAATTGTGATTGGAGGCTTTGTGTAAGGTACATTTGTGACTTTAGCTGCTGTCTCTTGTCATATTTGGAAATGAATTATGGTGAATTTCAGGAAGTTGTTTCTTGGTCAATTTAGGTCTATTTTCTATGATTCAAGAGTCCATATTGTGGGATTTTTTGCAAGAATAGTCGTGATGTACTTTTTTCATCCATTGAAGCGTCGTTTGAGGTCAGTTTCGTCCTAAAGGGACTACCCTCTCTTTTATTAAAGCTTTAATGGTGAAAATTATGCATGAGATGCTTTTTGTGTTTTTTGAGCATGGAATTATGTTAAAAGTTGGAACATAAGTTTATTAAGCTCAAATGTACCTTTTAACAGAGTCAAATTTGAAATTCCCAGTGCAAGTCCACAATCCAATTTTAAACTTGATTTTGGGTCCGCCTCCAAAAAATGTGAATTTGGTGTCAAAACGTCAGTATTGATGACCTGATCATTATTTTGTTAGTGTGGAGGTGATTAGAGGTGATTCGGAGGTTGAAAGCTTCATTTTGGTAGATTCGGAGCGTGCGTGTTCAGATTTGAGGTAGGCTACAATCTCCCCCTTTGCTTGAGTTCTACTTGATATCATTTAGTATATATTGCATATGATTTAGGTTGGTATTGGCCAGGTTTAGGTCCTTGCTCCTTTTATCTCATTTCCTTGACTTCGGTTTGACCTTAGAATACCATAATCTCTTAAGATCCTTATTCTAGGCTTGTGGTTTCAGTTGCATTATGGTTGGGTTAGATTATCCTTCTTAGGATTCATATTGATGGCCTCAGGAGAGGTTGAGCCTTAGATGCTTTAGTTTATCTTCCAGTGCCCTTATATTTAGGCGTAGCTTTCGGTAGGGCTTGTGATGGTTTGTATGACTTAGTTCTAGTGTCGAAAACCTTTAAGGCTCATCATAGCCATAGGTTGGGCTTAGCTGTACTCATTGGGAATTGAGATTGCTCATTTTGGGGTAAGGCATCATACCTAGAGATATTTCTCCACCTATTTGATTCTGAGCCATGTCTCGAGTGTAAAGCTTTTATTTAGTGGTAGGCTTATGATGCCTATATATCTATTATCTATTTATTGGGACTAAGGTTATGCTCGAGGAGAGATTGGATCCCAGGGTCCCTTTTTACCCTAATAGTGTGGTCTAGCTCGATGTTATTGTGTGCACTGTGTTTTTTGTTTGGATGCTGGTGATGGCATGGTTGCATTGCTTAAGCATATTCACTCATTTTGTGGTACGATCTTAATATTTCACTAGATTTTAACTACTTATTTAAGAAGGATTTCTTGCAATTTACTATTTTTAAACTAGTTTTAAAGAGAGTCGTACCACTTAAGATATTAGATACTTATTTTAAGATCTACAAGGGCATCGAGCATGTGCTTCTTTTATACTGAAGGTTTTAGAGGCATCAAGGATGTGCTCAATCCTTATTGATATTTGGTGGGGCGTTGCCCTTTTATACTTTGGCTGCATCCGGGATGCCTTTAGCTTATACTTGATTATCCGACATGGCGTCACCCTTTTCTACATCGGCTAGGACACTCACTCTCCGATACCACTATGGAGATACTATATGTATATGTAAGACCTGGTTTGGTCCCAGACAGTGTATACATACTTTCTGCGTCCCTTATGGGCCCCTCTAGATAGTGCACCATAGAACTGGATAAGGGAGCTATATGCGTCCCACCGAGAAGGCCGAGGGTCGGGGTGAGTCTATACACTTGTTGTTGTTGATCTCTGAGAGCAACTGATGATGTCACTGGTTTTTACTACAGACTTGCATTTATCAGCATTGCCCATCACCAATATACTTGTTTGCTGTTGGTCCCCCAGTTTTATGGGGGTGGGGGTATGTTTGTTATTGTTTGTACCTTTCGAGGGTGTGGGCATCCGGTTGGTTATTATTTGATCTTACTTGTTCTTACCTTTGGTTGTATTTGTAGTTGTTTTACATGGTATTTGAGTTAGATTGTAGTTGGTACTTCTTGCTTGGTTCAGTCGGATAATTCCTAGGTAATTATATGGTTTGGTTGTATTTGTAGTTGGTTTACATGGTATTTGAGTTAGATTTTGGTTGGTACTTCCTGCTAGGTTCAGTCGGATTAGTTCCTAGGTAATTATATGGTTAGAGTTGCCTGTTAGCACTATATTCTCGTTTAGTAGACTCTTATGATGCCTTCATCCTTTCAATAGGTTGTTGGATTGCGTTTCAGGTGCATTCTTTGACTCTTTTCCATTATCTATGTCTCTAGTTGCTTTGTCGTATTTCCTGTCATTATTGTGATAATACATGATTAGTTACTTGTGCAGTATTTACGTGATTATGTGCTAGTTATACTTGCTTTGTCTGTCGAGCTTAGTCGGCTTATGCCTACTAAGTTACCATTCGTTTGGTACTCATACTATATTTATTTCCCATTCAGATCATAGTATGAGGTTTTGGCATTGATTTGGACTAGTGCGGGACGGTTCCTCGTTCGAAGATTTGGTGAGCTCCTGGCGTTCAAATTTGCCGATTTCTATTTGTAACAGACTGGGACTAGTCTTTACTTGCTTTCGAAGACTATCTGTACTTATTTTCTATTTCAGAAAGCCTTGTATTTGTACTTTGATTTAAATCCTCGATTACCGACTAATGTCAGGTTTTAGAGTGGTTCCTTGTAATTTATTTTAGTTGTTCTTCCTCTTCTTATTACTTATTTTCTGCTTTATTGTTCATCTTTCACTTGATAGCTCATTTTCTTTGGTACCAAGCTATGGGTTAAGGGTTAGGTTTATCTGTTGGTGGGAGTTATCAGGTGTCATCGCGGTCTGAGAAATGGGGTCGTGACAAGTTGATACATGTCTGTCCTATCGGTACACATCCTCTGAATCACAGTCCGAAACCCATAGGGGACATTTAAATCCATATAACCTTTCACGGAGCATGTGGCTCATCCCCTCAATATACATATTCTGCCACAGAGTGTGTGGCCCATCCCCTTTGTTTCATAATACTTGCGACGGAGCATGTGGACAGACCCCTTCTGTTTCATATCATTTTCAGTCTCAGCATAGTGAATCAGAACCAATGAAATCAATTCATGTTCATATAATTCATGATGATAGCATGATATCAATAATAATTTTCACATCTCATATCAATATAGTCATTTCACATAGCCAAGATAAGTCAATAATCTCATCATATTGATCACACTAATACACGTCATTATATTGCCATTTTATACTATTTATTTTCATTTTAAAGGTAAATTATATAATCAAATAACCCAGTCCACTTCCCTTTACTCCCCATCGCACATAACAAAGGAATACTAGCTTTTACAAGCTTAAACAAAGGTATGGAAGTTCACTTGCCTCAAATAATCAAGAAATCACTCCAGGACTTGAGCTTTCTCCTTTCGTTGCGCTTTCAAATTAGTGTAATCTAGGCAAATAAATAATCATAATAAGATTTCGAAACTAACAACACTCATATTACTATATGTCTAGCCTAGACTCAAAAATTCACACAAATCTATACTCAAGTTCCTAATCTTGATGTCACTTAACATATCAATACCATATTTTCCAAATTTCAAGACTAGGGTTAAGTTCCAGTTTCTCTAATTATCATAAATCTAATAGTATTCATATAATACAATACACATAATATTTTATTTCCTATAGTACCGTGTTAACTCCAATCATAATCTCATAATCATAAGGGAAATAAAACTGAAACAGAAGCAAATATAACCTGCAACCTTAACCACGGAAGAATAAAAACAAAGGCATAAGCTTCTAAATCCTATAAACACAGAAAATTATAAGTCAACAATATATCATTTTGTCCTAACCAATAATTACTAATCATTATGCCATCATTACCTCTATATTATTTAGACAATTATGGTGCCACAAATAGCCATCACAATTAGGCTTAATTGTTGGCCGCCAAAAGCCATATTCAAGGTTTGCAAATTCCAATCTCTTTTCAAAAACCCATAATTTAATACTATAAAAAATTATCTTCTTCCCTTTTCTTTCCCAACCCTTCAGGAATACAAAATTAAAGGTGTATATCTGAAGCAATTGATCATCTTCGTGTTGTCGTGCAGGTACGGTTCTCACCTATTCTCCCTTTCATCTCTTTTCTATATTAATTAAGTATTAAAAGTGACAAGTCCATCACTTATTTTAATATATTTGGTATATGGTATTAAATAAATTAATAATTTAGCCCACCAATTAAATTAGTTATTTAAAATCACCAGTCAACTAATTAATCATAGTTACCGAATAGTCCAAATTTTCCAATTTAAATTTATAGAAAGGACTTTTATAAAAGAGAGAGGACTCGTTATCTAAAAACCTAACGGGTCATTACACCAACATCTTGAAAACATGAGTAAGACTTGAAAACACTTGAAAATCATAATCATATGGTCAATACATCGTAAAACATCATAAGAGCTTATAACATAGCATATACATATGTGGGATATTAACCTTAAACCGACATATAAGACCATGTGAGGTATATCATGGAATCCGATGTAACTCCCACACCGAGAAGAAAGAGTCTACTTGCCAAGGTAGACTCCGTATCATAAAAATACACTTGAGCTATATGTGGATCCACTAGCTAAGCCGTTAAGGCACCTATGGTGGCACATAGTTTTGGAACTAAGGGTTGCTACTAGGGTTTCCTCGTGGATCCCCATCATAAAGTTCGCTCAGTGCTAAGTTAATCCCAATAGAATACGTAAATAATGAAAATAGATCATAAGAATGGCTCCTTGAAAACCATGATCATAACTTGAACTTATGGATACTTACCTTTCCAAGCATCCACATCATCGTATCTTGCATATTGTGCAAAAACCTTTCACAATTCATGGTTTTGTACTTGAAAACTTACTTGAATCATAATACATAAATTTCATAAATTATACATGGTAGTTCATAAACTTCATGAGCATACATTTATAAATTATACTTGAAATTGATAGCATAATGCATGGGTAAAACTTATTGAAAACATGTAATCGCTCAAATCATGCATGAATATACTATTGGAATTAAGTAGAAGCATAATTGAATTGAACCAATGCAATTTGATCAAAACCCTAGAATTTGTAAAATTAAAATTTATAGAGAAGAGACTAAACTTTGGGGCTCCATGGATGGAAAGATCCATGGATGAATTCCCAACATGCCTTGATAATCAAAACCTTACAATAGTGGAGCTTGAAAAACTTGAAGATTGAAACCCTAACTTTTCTTCCTTTGAATTTGAGAGAGAATTTGGAGAATATGGGTTGTGGAAATTTTGAGAGAATGGGGGAAAAGGAGAGAATAGGGTGTATTTCAATGCCAAAAAGCGATATGGGGTTAGTTATAGATCCAAAATAACATAGTTTAAGGGTACATAGGTTGGGAAATATCCAAAGCACCCTTCACTAAAAACTGTCGAAGTGGACCTATGACTGGGTCCTATGGGTCGTAGGTCCTTTGACGGCTCATAGGGAAGGGGTCATAGGATTAGTGCTCCAAAAGTTGAGCTACTGGAAATTGCATATTGACCCTACGATCAGAGTCTACGAGTCTTCACTAGTCTTATGGGTCGTAGAAATAATTTGTCAAACACCCCAACTCCTAGTCAAAACCCCAAAACATAGGACCTATCCTATGAGTGGGGCTTACGGTCCGACAATATTTCTACGGGTCGTAAGACCCTCTTGTCCTGCTAACTTTTCTGAATCCCAAATACGGAGTTTCTAAACTTTCTCCATGGGTCCATCCTATGGGTCGTAGGAAATCCTACGGTCTGTAGGAACCCCTCGTAGAGTGGGTTCACACTTAGTGAAATTTTCATTCTTCAGGACCTTTCCTACGAGCCTTTCATATGGCTCATCAAATCCTTTATGGATCGTCAACTTCGGTCATCTTAGAACTCAAGATTTTTCCAAATGCTAGGCCTTCTACGGATGCCTTCCTACGGCTCATAGGACTTTCTACAGGTCGTAGGTTGGCTCATAGAAGCCTGGACCAGATTAGATTTTTGCAGCTTTTCTGCAACATTTTCCTTTGTTTGGCCTTCCAACTTTTGGAGTCTTACACTTGATGATTTGACATATACACCGCAATATTCAACTTTATGTGTGTACAAGTAGAAACTTAAAACTTGTATGATTTGAACAAGAACACACGTGTCATTTGTGACATAATACATGTATGCCATCATGTAGGATGTCACATAGGATGTGAATTACCACGCATGACGTCAAGTAAGACGTGTGTGTCTACTTGTTCAACTATATACAAGTTTTAGTGTCTATTTGTGTACATCGAGGGCATAGATGTTAGATGAGACCAAGTTAAAGAGGACATTTATGTGTTATGTCAGGATTAAAGGGTACTTCATCAAACAACTTGAGTTGATTTGATCAATGCCAACAAAGTCAAAATTAAATATGTCTGGCGATGTATAAATTAGTGCGTCTATTTTTATTAACTTAAAATCACAACCATGAAAAGGCTTTAGTATTTTGGAGTCATACATTTAAAGAAATAAAGCTTTTTCTTTTACTAAAATTAAGTCATGTGGCTTGAATACTTTTTTCAATTTAGTTTATTTTTTTCTATTGTACCAATAAAATAAGGATTGTGTTGACAATAGAGGCGGGTGAATGGTTTGGGAAAATTCATATTTTTAATATTCAAATTATGGATATAATTTTTAATTTAATTCAAAATTTTCAGATTTGATTTTGGATTACGAATTTTGGGATAAATATTTTTGTAGCATGTTTGGTTAATTGTTTTGGGAAGTCAAAAGTAGGGCTGGGCATAAATACCAAAAAATCAAAATATCGGACTAAATTGAATTTTTTCTGTTTTTTGGCTTTGGTATTTCAATTTTTGGTCCATATTTTTTGTAACTTCGATTAACTTGATGTATTTATCACTGTTTTTTGATACCACGTTCCTTATCAACTGAATATTTTGTTATTACTATTCTCATTTGTTATTTTCATTTGATCAAACTGTTATTCTGTTCATACTCCCTTCACTTGGAGTTCCTCTTTTCTGATAGTGATTGTGTGGTTTCATGATCACTACTAAGTGATGCAAATCAAGATAGCAAGATTAATATCAAGAAGGGGGTGTGGACTATATTGGATATGAACGTTTCCAATCACCCACAAAGGGAGCTAAGTGTCATGGAATTAAAAGAAATTTTAAAGTTCATAACATGTTCAAATAGATTTATGCGGGAATAGATGACAACCACATAGGTCATCAGGGACTTTTGAGATTTCTTCCAACCATCATGATCTTGAAAGAGTTAAAAGAAGCATGGAAGGAAGACTCCAAGGACACCAATATGCTCAAATAGTTATTTTAATAATTTAGTCATTATTGTAATTTGGCTATTTTTACTAGACTAATATAAATAGTCTTTAAGGTCTTCATTTAGGTTAGCTAACTTTGAGCATAGATAAAAATAATCTTTATGTGAGCTTATGAGATTCCACTTTATCTCTTCAATGAACCTCTCTTGGATACTCCATATATGAGTTAATTTTTCTTTCCCCCTTAGATTTATTCTAGTAATTAATGTTCTAGATTATCCTTTCTTTCTTCTAAATCACATCCCTTCTCTTTCTATTTATTAATCATATCCTAGTTATCTTGTCTTACTTGTTTGATTGTGAATCAAACTACTTGTTGTGATTCTTGATGCATGAACAATATTTTGAATCACAATCAAAAAAGTAAGACAATAACGAGGATATGATTAAGAAATAGAAAGATAAGGGACACAATTTAGAAGATATAAAGGATAATCCAACACATTAATTACTAGAATAAATCCAAGGAGAAAAGAGAAATGAACTCATATATGTAAATCTTACTTAGAGTATCCAAGAGAGTTTCATTGAAGAGATGCAAGAAATCTCTAATAACACTCAACTATACCTCATACTCGAGGCATAGGCAACCGTGTGTAAATATAATACCCAACTTTTGAGGTCGGGGTCAAACAACAAGGACCGAGAGAGAGGATTATTCTCCAAATGATTTATCAATCCAATACTAACTAGCACAAAGTATTCTCAAGGAAGTGTATAAAAATGAGAGGATTTAGGAACACTAAAACTAATCAATAACAACATTGCAAAGAGTCAAGACAAATGAGTTTTCACCAAGATGAAAACGACTAGGGGTGTGTGCATTACGATGGGGTTTTAACACAATATATCTTGTAACACCCCAAAATATTCTAACTCAAACCAGTCCAGAAAGCCCCCTAAAAGACTTCAGTTTTTGATGAAGTCTGACTTGTACAGATGCTATCTATAGATTGTAGAAGGTTCCATGGGCCGTAGATGGGCTTATAGAGTCAGACTTCTGAAACCAATTCCAAGGTTTGAGATCTATGGATCAAGTTACAGACTATAGAAGCTTTTACGGGCCGTAGACCTAATCCATAAATCAAGTTCAGAGCCTTGAAATTTCTAATTGTACAACACGAACCCCTGTACGAATTGTAGAAGGGTCTACAGAACATAGAAAGGTCCCATACACCCAAATTCAGAAAACTCCTTCCCAGTTCACTTTCTACGAGCCTTCATACAACTTGTAGAAGGGTCTATGGACCGTGGAAGGTCCTGTAGACCCAACCTCAAAGAACCAGTCCTAGCAACCTTTCTATGAACGTACATGATGGTCTGTAGGAAGGCCTACGACCCGTAGAATGGTCCATAGACCCAAACTTTAGAGACCCAATTGTTTTGGTCAGTTTCCACGAGTGCTTCTTACGGACCGTAGAACATTATACAGACTGTAGATGACCTTCTGTAGATGGCTTCTGTCAGATTTAATAAATGGTATTTGGGTCTTTTCCCACCCTTTCCCAGACTAAGCTTCGATATTTTGGGACCTAATTAAGTCCCTTATCAGTGTCATTCGACATTGTTTCCCCTTATAATCACTCTCAAGACTTTGTGCAAGGTTCCAAGAGAAGAAAGCTAGGGTTTCAAGAGTGTTCATCGAATTCACCAAGTTTCTCCATGAGCGTTGTTCCTTTAGGTATGTAAGGTTAATCATAGTGATGGACTGAGTCCAGCCAGTAAGAGTTATCCTAGGGTTTTCAATTCAATCCTTTTATTAAAATTCAAGTTTCTATGATTCCTTGTTATTGAATTCTATTCTCCATCGTTGAGCTATGATTTATTCTATGACTCTACTTATTGATTGTTGTTCATGCTATTTATCACATGAATCCTATTTGAGTTGTTGAAGGTCTTACATTGCTTTACATGATGCATTGTTTTCACTTAAAGTAAAAGTGTTTCAAATGACGAGGAAAATAATAGTTTTAAGGGTAACATGAGTATCCTAAGTACATTACTTGATTTTGAGACTTTTTTTTTGCATTAATATTAATTATGCATGATTTATAGAGTTTAAGTTAGTTAGAGTTTTTATGAATTTTACAGAGAATGAGTTTTACGAGATATTAAGTAGCTTCCAAACATATTATTTAAATTGAGAAAAACATATCCATTTTAAAGAAAGTATAAAGAGTTGTGGAAGAGTTTATAGTCAGTAAAGTAAAATACATATTGAGAGGAGTGTTTTAAATATTAACTCATAGAGATTTTAGTATATACATGATCATTGTTGCATGTTTTTGGGAGTAGTATTTATCACCGATTTGGGTTAGGGTTTAGATAACTCAAATCCCATAAACTACATAGCTAGAGTAGGATAGGACCGTAATGTTGGATCAGGCGACTCCTCACTTCAGTCCCTGATAAGGACTTTTGGATGAATCCATGAGTTGAGTTTCCCTCCCTTATCTTAACAAAGTAATGGACGGCTCTGGCAACATGAGAAATACATTGTATCATCAAAAGGCTCTTAGTAATGGTTGTCGGTTAGAGAAACTCCCCAAAATGAGAAAATACTATTTTCAAGAGTTGTATTATTTACCTTATTTTATTTCTAAAGTGTTGAGGTTTTCATTGTGCTTGCATACTTTTCAGTTAAGTTATATTCAAAAATTTTTCTAGTTGAGTAGTTCATGCAGTTGTGGTTACTTCAGCTATTTTACATATCGTACATTCAATGTACTGATGTCTTTTAATGCTGCATCATTTCTTAATGCAGATGCAGGTACTCAGGATCATCAACATGTGCTCTTTCACCTCAATGCTGCCCAATGGAATAATAGACCTAGGATCACCAACAAACTTCCTTAACAAAGACACATGAAATGCTGGATGCACCGATGCCAAATCAGAAGGCAAATCTAAATCATAAGCCACCTTGCCAATCCGCCTTAAAATCTGATATGGGCCAACATAGAGGGAACTTAGTTTCCCTTTCTTACAAAAATGTATCACACCCTTTATGGATGAAATTTTTAAGTAAACTCAATCATTAACCTCAAACTCAAGTTCCCTTCTCCTCACATCCGAATAGAACTTTTATCGTCTTTGGGCTCTCTTCATTCTTTCTCTAATAAGTCTAACCTTCTTTATAGCCTCAAATACCAACTTGGGTCCTATCAAGGCAACTTCATCAACGTCAAACCAAACCATAAGAGACCTACACCTCCTACCATATAAGGCCTCAAATGGAGCCATCTGAATGCTGGAGTGATAACTATTATTATAGGCGAACTATATCAATGGAAAATGATCATCCCAATTACCTCCAAAATTATAACATAGGCTCTATGCATGTCCTCTAGACTCTGAATGGTACTCTCAGCCTGACCATTCATCTGCTGGTGAAAAGCTGCACTAAGCTTCACCTGGGTACCAAGACCCTTTGGAAAGAACTCTAAAACTAAATGTAAATTTGAGTACTTCGATGCAAAATGATAGACAAAAGAATACCATGAAGCTTAAGAAACTCTCGGATATTTAACTTAGCATAGTCCTCGACTGAATTTAAAGTCTTAACAGAAAGAAAATGATACTGCTTAGTCATTCAGTCAACAATCACCCAAATAGAATACTGTTGCCTACGAGTTTGAGGCAAACTTGTAATGAAGTCCATATTCAAGGCTTCTCATTCCTAAGTAGGAATCTCAATATCTTGAGCTAAACCTTCTGGTTTTAGATGCTCCACCTATACTTATTAAAAATTCAGACACTTAGCCACAAACTTCGTAATATCCCTTTTCATGCCATTCTACCAATATACTTCCCTCAAATCATGATACATCTTTGTGGAGCTTGAATGAATAGAATATTACGAACTATGAGCCCTGGTTAAAATTATTTCCCTCAAGCCATCTATATCGACAACACATAATCGGCCTTGATATCTCAAAAGATCATCTCCCCCTTGGGAAAAAGCCTCAATGGCTTTTTCGACAGCCCTTTTTTCAACTTAACTAAGTTAGGATCATTATCTTTGTTGGCCTTAATATCCGCCACAAGAGACAATTCAGAACCATTTTGAACAATTAAGCGACCATCCTTGAAATCAACCAATTGAACACCTAAATAGGCTAATCTATGAACATCTTAAACCAACTCTCTTTTCTCATCCTCAGCATGGGCCACACTGTTCATGGACAATCTACTAAGAGCGTCGGCAACCACATTTGCCTTTGTCAGATGGTATAGTACACCATATCATAATCATTCAAAAATTCAAGCATCTCCTTTGTTAAAGATTCAAATCCTTTTGAGTGAACACATATTGCAAACTCTTATGATTAGTGAATACATCCACATGGACACCATATAGATAGTGTCTCTATAAATTTAAAGAAAATACCACAACCGTTAACTCCAAGTCATGGGTCGGGTAGTTTCTCTCATAAACCTTGTGTTACCTAGAAGCATAGGATAACACTTTACCATTTTGCATTAGCACACAACCAATACCAACTTGTGAAGCATTATAATAAACAAAAAACCCATCAGAACCTTCCGTTAAAGTCAACACCAGAGCGGAAGTAAGCTTGTCAAACACTTCTCACATTTCTCAGACCATTAAAATTTCACCTTATTTTGAGTCAAAGTAGTCAAGGGTGATGCAATGGAAGTGAAACCTTCCATAAAATATCTATAATAACTAGATAAGCCCAAAAAACTCCAAATATTGGAAGGGGACAACGATCTAGGCCAATTTTTAATCATTTTGATTTTCTTGGGATCAACCATAATTCCTTCACCGGAGACGATATGCCAAGGAAAGAAATTGACCTCAACCAAAATTCACACTTATTGAATTTTGCAAACAACTGACGGTCCTTGAGAATATGTAATACAATCCTCAAATGATCGACATGTTTTTCCTCACTTCGAGAATAAATCAAAATATTATCAATGAACATAATTGTGAATATATCCAAATATTCCTTAAACACCCTATTCATCAAATCCATAAAAGATGAAGGGGAATTCGTTAGTCCAAAAGACATAACAAGAATTCAAAGTGATCATAATCGAGTTTTAAAAGCCGTCTTTGGAATATCACTTTCCCTTACTCAGAGTTGATGATAACCCGATCGAAGATCAATTTTTTGAAAAGTAGATTGCTCCTTAAAGTTGATAGAATAAGTCATCAATTCTTAGAATGGAATACTTATTCTTAATTGTGACCTTGTTCAATTATCAGTAATCAATACATATTTGGAGAGAACCATCTTTCTTCCTAACAAACAGAACCGTAGCAACCCATAGAGAGATACTTGATCTAATAAAACCCTTATATAATAAATCCTTCAACTGATCTTTTAAAATTTTCAATTCTACTGGAGCCATTGGATAAATATGCATAGAGACAGTCTGAGTATCGGAGACAAGATCGATATCAAAGTGTATTTCCCTTTCGGGAGGAATGCCTGGTAGGTCATCGGGGAAAACTTTTAAAAACTCATTAACAACTGAAACTGACTCAAGAGTAGGTAGCTTCAAAATTAGTATTTCTAACTCGGACTAGATGATAAATACAACCTTAGAATCATTTTCAAGCTTTAAGACATGAGATGAATTGACCCTTAAACACAGAGTTACTACCTTTCCATTATAGGATTAGCTAATTAGAAAACTAAAACTTGACCACACGGGTCCTATAACATATCGAAGCATAGCATGCATGAAGCTAATCCATACAAAAAATACCATCAAAATCAATCATATCAAGCTCTATAAGATCAACTGAGGTGATATTATAAAAAATTGAAATTAGGCAATTTAATTATATAGACTTTTTTAGCCACAACTGAATCACCAATAGGAGTATAGCCGAAAAAGGCTCTAGCTAGATCTCGAGAGTAAGAATGAACCTCATAGAAAGATAATGAGTAATGAGTGATAGAGTAGCACCTATATCTAATAATGCAAAAACATCAAGGTCAAAGACTTTCAACATACCAGTCATAACATCGAGGGAATCCTCTAATTCCTGATGTATTTGAAGAGCATAAAATCAGTTTTTGCGCTGATCGTCACCCGAAGTAATAGCACGTTGATCTGGATAACCGGTAGCATGAGTCTGAGTCTAGGGTCTAGCACCAATCCTACACTCCTTTGCATGATGGTCCCTGTTACCACACTTATAGCATACATCCAATCCCACTAAGCATTCTTCTCTATGATTTTTCCCACCTTTTCTATACGAAGAAATAACTTGACCACTCGAATATCCTCCTTATGCCTTAGGATTAGGCACATTATCCTTATACAATTTTGGTGTCGAAAGGTTAGATTAAGCTTGGACAGAATACCTTTAACAAAAATGAGGATGACCACCATTATTGGACTTACCATGAGAGAAGTTACCACTATCGGTTCAAGCCCTCTTGTACTCCCTCTTAGACCTCTCCTTCAACTTTTCCTCCTCAATTTTCTCGACATGTGTCATAGGCTTTAAAATATACATCTCCTTGATGAGAAAGTCGGTTCTATATTCTTTGACCACTAAATCGGACATACCCAAATAAACTTGCTCATACAAGCCCTTGGATCTGCAACCATGAAAGGATAATATTTGGATAATTTAGTGAACTTGAGGGCATACTCCCTCACAATCATGTTACCTTTGTGAAAACTGATAAACTCTTGACCTTTGCCTCCCTCAACTCTAAAGAAAATAATTGATCAAGAAAAGCCTCCTTGAACTCCTCCCAATCAACAAGAACGCCATCTACACCTCTCTCACTTTTTCATTGTTCATACCACACTTAAGACACTCATTTAAGTTGATATGCTGTAAAGTCCGCCTTTCAACCAAGCTAACACCCATGATTTCCACAATATTACCAATACCTTTCTCGAACTTCTATAGATCTTCAACCACCTTAGAATCATGAAACTCGAGAGGATTCATGTACTTAGCTAGATGTTGTACCCATATTTGGGTTCATATGAGCTATCACCTCACGGTTCACTTGAGCCACCATGGCTTCAGAATAACTTGGAAGCTGGCTTAGAACTCCGCATGAGATACTTGTTCATTCAAGGGGTCCTTCAGATGGGGTATCTTCGTGGAGGCATGATTCTGTAATCGCAAAGAGAAAGCATTAGAGGAGAAAACCTTAGATTTCAACTTTATAGCACAATAAGATCACGAAAGAAGTGATATTTTTCCTAAGACATCTCATAGACTGCTATTCATAGATGGGGCACACTTCACACCTATGAACAAGACTCTACTCGACGTGGCATGTTAGATTCCTTAAGTTACTTGAACCTTGTGCTCTGATACTAAGTTTGTCACTACCCAAGCTATACCGTAGGAGCTACACATCAATTAGAATCCCAAGGGACCATGACTAAGCCACTTAGCATATTATTCATGAGCATACATATGGTAAATAATAAAATAATATAAGGCATTGACATGGAAACATAGTCTCAATATGGAGCATAAGTCTCAGATTTCGGAATAAAAGACACAATAGACTCTAAACATTCAACATGGATCTACTAACTCGATGGAGGAATAAGACAAGTTCCTATAATATAAGAGAATAAGATAGTCAAACGATGATGAAAATAAGAGTCATGTCCTAAAATTATGAGGACTCACCACCAATACAAATGTAATAAGCTCTAGCCACAAACAGTAGAATGAGCATGATCGCCAGACCCTATATTATGATACAATATAGGCAAAAGGTATGAGTTAGTATATGGAATACACTAAGTATGTGAGAAGTATGCATGAATAATAAACATAATACATAATTGATGTAAAACATGGGATGCAAGACCAATGTCTTAAAATATAAGTGAAACCATGAAATCATTAAAATATTAAACTCATTGATCAATGCATCAAACCATCATCATCATGAAAACTTTATAACTTTTGTTCAATTGTGTGGGATAGGACCTTAATAGACACTTAAGATTATGTGAGCTATTACATTGAATCCGATGTTCTCTACATCAAGAAGGGGGAGGCTATATTGCCAGGATATACTGCATCATGGTATTCTCTTTAACTTTGATATATGTGGATCCACTAGCTTCGACATACTGACATTTTTAAACCTATGCTGATAATATAGTTAGGGACTAAAGGTTGCCACTAGGATTCTGTTGGGTAACCACAATGGCTACCATACTGAACCCCACCTTAAAGTCCTCTCGGTGCTAAGTCCTTATCCCAACAGAATTTTCATAAACATAATCATTTACATCATTAGGAAATATAATAATAAATATCAATCAATCTTTATAAAGATAACATAAGAATAACTCATCTATCATCATCATAGTAAAATCATAAGAATAGATCATTAACTTAATTGATTCATAAGAATCCATGAGTTGGTGAGAATTGTCCTTTCACCTCTTTTAACATAATTGTGCAAAAATTATCCTCATTGAACGATAACTTCTTTGCTTATAGCATAATTAAAACATCATTCATAAATTCTTGCATAAAGCATCTTTGAATATCATTCATAAATCTTTCATTGAAATAATTTGAAAATCATGATCATAACTCATAATTCATACTTGAAACTTGCATATAGAATAGGTCTTTGAAATTCATCTTGACATCATTCAATGCAATATGAATTATGCATAATTAGGCTAATAACATTGAAATATATCATAATTAAGAAGACCCAATGCAAATCATGAAATTAAGGTTTTTTAGACGAAGAAATCATTAGAGATTTGAGAAGAAATCTTTGGTATTCCATGGGTGAAAAGGCCCAAGGATGAATTCTCACATATCTTGACCTTTAAAAGCCCTAGAGTTTAGAGAATTGAAGCTTGACTATGAAGAAATTCTTAGAACTTGCTTGAGGTAGAAGGAGACTTGGAGAGTTCACTTTTAGAGAGAAGATTTTAATTTAAAATGTTAGGGTGAGAATGAGAGGGTTAGGAGGGCTTAGGATAGTTAAAATGTTAGAATAAACTCCCCAAAACTATCTACATTCATTAATAAAAATATAAGTAAGGACCAAAATACCCCCAACTTAAAATTGAAATTGCACTTGTACGGGGACCCACCATGGTCCGTGAACCTCACCACGGCCCATGGTGATGATCATGGTTTTTGATTTGGATTTTGGGAAAAGTTGGATTTTGAAGGAGTCTTCCACTGAGAAAACTACGGTCCGTGGAGGGAAATAAGGGTCATGAACATCCTATGTGGTGGGGACTCCTCAAGATTGTCGAGGGTATCGGACCACGAGATTCTAACATGGCTCGTGGTGCCTCTCATGGTTAGTGAACCCTCTCATGGTCCTTTACTTCTGAGTGACCATTGCGACGGCTGGACCACATGAGCCTTCCATGGTTGATGAACCTTTTCACGGCCCGTAAAGAGCATCGTGAAGCCCACCTAGTGACAAAAACTAGGATGTTTTTGAGAAAATTCCTTTGGACCTCATTTTTATGACTTTCCAACTTTTGGGGTCTTACACTAGTAATAATTTTTGAGTACCATCCACGCATAGGGTGTAGGTAGTGACATTCTTTGTATTAGAGCACAAAGTTCTTGTATCATAAGATGTATATGAAGTGGTGTATAGTAGAGTCCTCCTTATCCATATGAAGCACACCACATTTATAATGGAGAGGCTACAAGATTTGGAGTTTTCTCGCTTCTTTCATACTCTAGATTCGTGCGATAGAGTTTAACTCTATAAAAGTTTTGTCTAACTCGTGCATTTACACATTTACAAATCATGCCTCCAAACTGTACTGTCAGTCAATACCAAGGTCCTATCTACTACTATGCCTCCACTCTTAAGGATGAAAATATAGAATAGAGCTCGTATAGCTAGTCAAGGCAATGATAATGGAACTCAAGAGGTGCCTGGAAGCACTACAAGGGTTACATAGACACCTTCTACTCAACCTTCCCCCATATTTGAGGTAGAGTTTAGAAGAACTATTACTATGCTCACTCAGTTGATGGCTACTCATTCAGGCCACCAAAGCACTCCATTCATTAGCTTTTGTTCCCAAGAGTCATCAGTTGCGACTAGATTCAGGGATTTCTTGAGGATGAATCCACTATTGTTCACCGGGTCCAAGGTAGAAGAGGATCCCCAAAATTTATTGTAACATTCCTCAAAATGCACAAGTGCCTTAAGAAATTCCTTGGGAATAGGCCACTCATGTAATGCGTTATCCTTAATCTTTTTGAAAAATTCGAGTTCAAAATATTGATTAGGGGGTCAAAAACTACAAGAAAATGGTATTGGTGGATTGTTAGGACCCGTATATCGAAAGATAGATTTTCGAAGAAATTCCCAAAATAGTAGGATCCGCGACAGGTCTGCGTCGCGGACCTGGGAGTGTTTTCTAGCCGAGTTGAGTTTTTTTTAAGGGCATTTTAGACCTTTCCCATATTATTAGTGAATGAACCTAGACATTTTTAGGGCCTAATCCGACTCTATAAATTTACCTAAACCCCTAGTTCTATTCATTTTTCTACAATTCATCTATCAAATATTTCTCTCTCTATAAAAAGGCTCTCAAGGGTTTCCATTGAAGAATTCAAGTAATCTACTCAATTTCTCCATCAAAATGTCAAGTTCTTCCAATTATTTGGTGTTCTCACTTAAGGTATGTGGGTATTGATTCGTGGATTCTTTCATCCATGAAGTTCAATCAATTTCTCAAGATTTTCTATCAAATTAAAGTATGATATTTTATGAATTTTATGATCTCTATTCCTATTGCATGAATTATGATTTAAAGTATGATCATGAGTCTATTTTGATATAAATTGATGGTTATTACATTGAATTGAAGAGTTTTTCCATGAATTCTCCTATTTTGATCTCTAGGGTTCATAATGTAAATTATGAGCTTCCAAAGGATATTATCTATATGAATTATATATGGGTTGATATAAAGTTTATGATCATGCATGTTTTCAAGTGAATTACATGATTTTCAAAGTCAATTGATTATGCAATTGAGTTTTACTCTAAGTTCAAGGTACGGATTTCATGCAAGTTATGAAGTAAGGTGACTTAGGGCCCTATGTGGTGACCTAAGGCCTAAAAGGTGACATAGGGCCTTGTGTGGTGACCTAAGACCTAAAAGGTGACATAGGGCCCTATGTGGTGATCTAAGGCCTAACGATATGAATTATGAAAATATAATTGTAATGATGAAAGGACAATTCTCAGATTATAAGTATGTTATAAAAATGAGCTACTATATGATTTCAAACCTATGATCATCACTATGATATATGAAATTATGATTTTATATTATATATGTATTTCGTGGGATTTGACTTAGCACCGAGTGGACTTGAGGTGGGGGACCTACCAAAATCCTTAGTAGCAGCCTCATGTCCCATAAACTACGTGCCACCGTAAGTTGCCTTCATGGCTTAGACATTGGATCCATAGATAGCATATGTATAACCCACCTAGCAGTGTAGAGTCTACATTGGCAAGTAGATTCCTCTTTTCTTCTATGTATGGGGAGACAATGAGATTCTATGTTATAGCTCGCATGGTCTTATTATCAGTTATGGTTCCTATCCCTTATATGTATGATCTCTTAAGTATGCTATGATTTAAAATTTATGCTTTTAAATAGTTTGGTTAATATGATTTTCTCATGACTTTACTTATTCCATCTTATCATGTATTTTACTTGACCTTTGTATTCTATGATTTACGTTGTATGTCACACCCTCATACTTAGTACATTCCAATGTACTAAAGCATAATTTTTGCCTACATTGTCTCATAATATAAGGGTTGAAGTTGAAGATCCTAATTGTCCACGTAACTAGTAGGCATTCTCTATCCGGCTGTATTGTGGTGAGTCCTCATTGATCAGAGACTAGTTTTCAAGTTGGTTACTATTTTCTTTTCAAAAGACTTTTTTTATGTTTCATATTGAGGGTGAGCTAAGGACATGCCTTATCCCCTATTCATACTCATGTTTAGAAGCATCTAGTTGGATATATGTTCGAGTCTATGTTGTCATAAGACATTTTCAGATTACTATTCATGGTTTAGACTCTCTTATGATGTTTCTGCTTTTACTTTACCTTATGTATGCTTATGATATGTATAAGAGTCTTGGTTGGAGCCCTTTAGGGTTTCGATCTCCGTGTTACCACTAGGCCCTAGGTTGGTTCGTAATATTTCATTGATGAGCTGTGGAAGATCTTGAAGGCTACTCATGCTACGGATATCAAATGAGTTGAACTTATTTCTTACCAATTCAAGAATGTAGCTAATGTTTGGTATAACTAGTGGGAGGAGAGTCTTGGTAAGGATGCTTAACTGACTGTTTGAGATGATTTTGAGCAGGCATTCTTGAACCATTTCTTTCATTGAGAACTAAGGGAGGTGAAGGTGCAAATTTCATGAATTTGAAGTAGGAATGGCTAATAGTGAAGGAGTACAACCTCAAGTTCATACATTTGTATAGATATGAGATCTAAGATGAGAAAGTTTGTCTCTAGTCTAGGCAAACATGTAAAAAAGAAGTGCAACGCCACTATGCTTATTTCTGCTATGGATATCTCTAGGATTATGGTTTATGAACAACAAGTTGAGGAGGATAATAAGAAGGATAGAGAGGAACATCACAACAAGAAGGTAAAGAGGGCAGGACATGAGCCTAATCACCAAAAAATGGTAACGACAATTGGTCCAAAAGAAGTCTTCTAGTCATATTCCATCATCAGCAAGTGCACCTGTACCAAATAACATATATAATTAGAGGTACCAAAATAGTTAGAACTTCAAAGCTCAGATTTCTCAATCCCAAGGTAGTGTAGCTCAAGGTTCTTCTTACAAGCCTCCTTGTGGTAGATGTGGGAGACTCCATCTAGGAGAGTGTCTTGATGGCCTAAGTGGTTGCTACAAGTATGGAAAGATGGGTCATTTTTAGAGATATTGCTCGATGGGAAATCAAGTAATGAGGGCAATAAAACCCAGTCTTCATCAGCGACACCATCAGGCAAGCTTACCTAGAGGGGTACCACTTCAATAGTAGGTGGTTTTTCAAACTGCCTGTATGATATGACAAGTCGCCAAGATAAGGAAAACTCACCTAACGTGGTCACTGGTATGGATACAATATTTTATCTTGATGTTTATGCTTATTTGATCCTGGTGCAAATTTGTCTTTTGTGACTCTGTATATAGCCATGAAGTTTGGGATTGATCCCTAACATCTTTTAGAACCTTTCAATGTGTCTACTCCAGTTAATGAGTCTGTCCTTTCTAAGAGAGTCTATTGAGATTGCACCATCTTAGTCTATCATAAAGACACTATAGCTGACTTAGTCTAGTTAGACACGGTAGATTTTTATGTCATTTTAGGCATATATTGGCTTCATACTTGTTATGCCTCCATTGATAGTAGAACTCGAGTATCAAGTTTCAGTTTTCTAACGAGCCAGTCTTATAGTGGAAACAGATTCCAGTAGTGCCGAGTTGTTTTATTTTATACCTTAAGGCCAGAAAGTTAGTTTCCAAGAGAAGTATCTATCACATTATTTGAGTTAGAGACTCTAGTGTCGAGACACCATACCTCCAGTCAGTTTCAGTTATGAATAAGTTTCTTGATGTATTTTCCAATGATCTACCTAGAGTCCCTCCTAATAAGGAGATAGACTTTGGGATAGACGTTTTTCCTGATAATCAACCTATCTTCATTACGCCATATAAAATGGTTACAACTCAGTTGAAAAAGTTAAAAAATAGTTGAAATATCTGTAAGATAAGAGTTTTATTAGGCCGAGTGTCTCACCTTGGGGCGCTTTTTATCCTTTTTTTTGTGAGAAAGAAAGATGGTTCCATTAAAATATGTATTGACTACCATCATTTGAACAAGGTCACCATAAATATTAAGTACCTTTTTCCCAGAATTGATGACCTATTTGACCAATTTTAGGGTGCTACTTGCTTCTCCGAGATAAACTTCAGATCCAACTATCATCAATTGTAAGTGAGAGAAAGTGAAATCCCGAAGACAACTTTCCAAACTAGTTATGGTCACTATGAGTTCCTTGTCATGTTATTTGGTTTGACTAATGCTCCAACAATATTCATGGACCTCATGAACTGAGTATTTAAGTAGTATCTAGACATGTTTGTTATTGTGTTCATCAAACATCTTTATCTACTCTATAAATGCAGAAAAGAATGCCAACCATCTCAAAATTGTTCTACATACTCTCAAGAATCAGGAGTCATATGATAAGTTTTTGTATTGTGAGTTTTGGTTAGCATTTGTGGAATTTTTGGGCCATATTATATCTATAGAAGGTATTCGGTTTGCTTTACAAAAGATTGGACAATAAAGAATTGGCCTAGACCCACATCCCCGATTGACATAAGGAGTTTCTTAGGTTTGGCTAGTTACTATAGAAAGTTTGTGGAAGGATTCCCATCTATTTCATCTCCATTGACTATGTTGACCCAAAAGAAGGCTAAGTTCCAATGGTTTAAATCTTATGAGAAAAGCTTTTAAGAATTGAAAACTAGGTTGACTATTGCTCCGGTGTTGACTCTACCAAAAGGTACTGATGGTTTTGTTATTTATTGCGATGCATTTAGAGTTGGACTTGGGTGTGTTCTGATGTAGTAATTTAAGGTTATAGCTTATGCCTCCAGATAACTTAAGATTCACGTGAAGACTATCCGACTCATGATCTTGATTTGGCGGCTTGGTATTTGCTCTAAAGATATGGTGTTACTATGTTTATGGCATGCATAAGGGTATGCTTACTGACCATAAGAGTTTTCAGTTTGTCTTTAGTTAGACAAAGCTAAACCTGAGGCTGAGGAGGTGGTTTGAGTTGCTAAAACATTATGACATGATCATTCTCTACCATCCAAGTAAAGCTAACATTGTTGATGATGCTCTTAGCAGGTTATCCAAAGGTAGTACTACTCATGTTGAGGGAGGAAAGAAAGAGTTGGCTAAGGAAGTGCATAAGCTTGGACGTTTGGGAGTTCTCCTTGTGGACTCAAATGAAGGAGGTGCTATTGTTTAGAATGGGGATGAATCATCATTAGTGGGGGAAGTGAAGGAAAAGAAAGACAAAAAACCCACCTTACTTCAATTAAAGGAATATGTTCGTAAACATAAGGCGATGGATTTGCTTAAGGGGGAGATGGCGTGTTGAGATACCAAAGTAGATTGTGTGTATCGAATGTTGATAGTCTCCTAGATAGGATCATGGTAGAAGCCCATAGTTCCAAATATTCTATTCATCCAGTTTCCATAAATATGCACTAGGACTTGAGAGAGGTCTTTTGGTGGAATGATATGAAGAGGGATATTACATATTTTATGTCTAAATTCTCAAACAGTCAACAAGTTTGAGCACCAAAGGCCATGTGTTCTGGCTCAAAATATAGAACTTTGAGAGTGGAAATGAGAGATGATCAACATGGATTTTATTATAGGCTTATCGTGATCTCATCAACAACTTGATTCGATTTGGGTGATTATAGATTGGATGACTAACTCATCCTATTTCTTTCTAGTTTAGACTACTGATTCAGCAGAAGACTATGTCATATTGTGTATTTGAGAGATAGTCAAACTTCATGGAGTTTTTTTTTCTATCATTTGAAATAGAGGTGTTCAGTTCACCACCCACCTTTGCAAGTCTTTCAGAAAGGTTTAGGTTTGAAGGTGAATCTTAGTACCATATTCCATTCTCAGACCAATGGTCAGGTAGAGCATACGATTCATACTCTATAGAATATGTTGAGGGTATGTGTTATTGATTTTAAAGATAATTGGGATGACGACTGGCCTCTCATAGAGTTTCCATACAATAGTGACTAAAGTATTCATATGGCTTCTTATGAGGCTCTTTATGGACGAAGGTGTAGATATCCTGTGGGTTGGTTTGAGGTTGATAAAGCTGAGTTAATAGGGATTTAGTTCATCAGGCTATAGAGAAGGAGAAAATCATCCAAGAAAAGTTGAAGACCACGCAAAGTCATTAAAAGTCCTACACTGATGTAAGGCAAAAAGATTTAGAGTTTGAAATGAATGATTATGTGTATTTTGAAGAGAGCTGGTAATGTATCTTTTGAGTTAGAGCTACCATCAAAGTTAGTGGTTGTTCATCTAGTATTTTATATTTCTATGCTTAAAAAGTGCCTAAGAGTTCCTTCCTTCATTTTTCCTACCCCATGCATTGGTGTGAAAGTCAGTTTGTCTTATGAGGGGATTTCAATTCAAATTTTTGATCTTCAGGTTTGAAATTTGAGAAAAAAAAGAGGTTTCATCAGTCAGTTGCATCAATCAAAGTTCTACAGAAAAAATTGTTTTTTGAAGAGCCTACATGAGAAGCCAAAGAAGATATGAAAGCTAGATAACCTCATCTATTCATCCCTTCTAGTGTTGATGTTGAAGGTAATACTTATTTCCCCCCTTCAGATTCAGTGCCTATTCATGTGCTTGAATGTTTCACACTATGCATTATATTCGTACCTTAAGTAATTTCCTAGCTTGGTCATCGTTCGAGGATGAATAATCCTAAGGGGCAGATTATGTAACACCCTAAAATATTCTAACTAAGATCAATCTAGAAAGCCCCCTAAATGACTTCAGTTTTTGCTGAAGCCTCACTTGTACGAATGCTATCTATGGGTTGTAGAAGGTTCCAAGGGAGGTAGATAGGCTCATGGAGTCTGACTTCAAAAACCACTTCTAGGAATTGAGATCTATGGATCAAGTTATGGATTGTAGAAGCTTCTAAGGCCGTAGACCTAATCTGTAGATCAAGTTTAGACCCTTGGAATTTCTAAGTGTACATGTAGAACTAACGTACAAATCATAGAAGGGTCTATTGACCGTAGATAGGTCCCATAGACCTAACTTCAGAGAAACCATCCCCCAGTTCATTTTCTACGACCCTTTATATGACCCATAGAAGGGTATACACACCGTAGAAGGTCTCGTAGACCCAACTTCAAAGGATCTTTCCTAGCACCCTTCTTACGAACGTTCAAGATGGTCCATAGGGAGGCCTACAGCCTATACAATGGTCCATAGACCCAAACTTCAGAGATCCAATTGTCTAGTCAGTTTCTACGAATGCCTGTAATGACCCTATAGGTCATTTTTGTATAAATGCCTTCTTCTCAAGCTCTAGAGCATTTTATAGAGTTCGTAAGTCATTTATGACTTACTAGCACTAACTGCTCAATCGCCTGATCGTTCATTTGGATTTTAAGCCTGTTTTCCTATTTTGGAGCTTTTGAAACTTAAATAGTTGACTTTGGTCAAAATATCAGGTAAACAATCTCAGAATAGAATTTTAATGATTTTATCAGCTCTAAAATGGTCATTTTAGGCAAGTAGCATAATCTGCACAAGTCTCGAGGTTTCTTGTGTGAGATTGAATCATTAGGTATTTTAGCCTTTAAGTTGTGGCCTAAGTTTTACCTTGTTTAACATTCTTAGAAAACATACTTGGATGAAAATTTCTGTCAGTGCGGTTAGCTTTGGAATACCTAGCTTGATATAAAATGACCTTTTGTGCACTTTCTTAAGCTTCTAGTCTAGTACTAAGGCGCCTTGTAGAAATGTATAAAAATGACACTTGAGTGTGGGACCTACTATTTGTTGAGATAACCTCGGATAGAAATTTTGAATGCACCTTTGAGTCTGAAACTTTGAATGGTGGGGTAGCATACTCTGCTTGCATGCATGGGGTCCCAAACAAAACCCGAGCACTCCATCAGAAACTTTTGAAATGCCAAAATTTGATATTGTAGAAGTTGCTGGTGTAAGGTTATTTTACCCTTTATGTTCATAGAGCCCAGCTCTATTTCTCTCATATTCATGGGCCTTAGGCCGCTTTCATGGAGATTTCTCCTTCTTCTATGTGCTGTGGTCCTGGTGTGGCTTTCATGGTAGTCTGGCTCCTTCATTCCCCATTTACAGGCCACTTTGGCCACTTTCACAGAGGTTAACTATACCTCATCTCTTAATAAAAGAAAAACGTGATTTTAACTCATTCATCAAACTTCAAAGTGCGATAACTTGATGTGGCGATGTTTTGGAGTGCTTGAGGATTGTTGGTGTGGTGATGTTTTGGAGTGCTCAAGGATTGTTGGGGGACATCCATTTGAGGTAGTGTTTTAGTATTAGTTGCTGCCATGTCTGTTTTCTAAAGCTTTAATGGTGAATTTTTGCATGTTGCTCATCTAGGTTGTTCCGAGATCGTGTTCCATTTTGGGATAAACGTTCAGCGAGATTATTATGACATTTATACAGAGTCAATTCTAAAATATTTGGCACGGGTCCTACATTCCTATTTTAGACTCTGAAAATGGCCCATCTTTATTTTAAGAGATTCTAGTGTCTAAATAACCATATCAATGTTGTGCTTCTATTTTTGATAGCGTGGTAGAGTTTTGAGGCCGTACTAGAAGTTAAAAGATCATGCGATCAACCAAAAGGTAGGCTATGACTTCCCTCTCCTTCTGTTTGTTGATTTGTGTGAATTTAGGGGTGCTAGCCGATCATGTTCAGATTATTAGAATCCATGTATTAGGCCTTTTTTAGGTTTTTCAAGCATCAATAGCATGTTCGTTGCTTTAGTTAATCGTCCTTACCTTGTGATATGACTTTTATATGGTTCGCGACTATTATTGAAGCATTTTTTGCCTTACTGTAGGCTTATATTAGTGATCGCATAAACTTGCATAAATTGTAGCCACTAGGCCTTTGAATCTCTTCGACCTTACTTTAGACGACTTAGCCCTCTGTAGTGATATAGCAGACTTGAGTCTAATATTTTGAGCTTTAGCTAGCTAGTATGATAATCCCCTCCTTTTATTGGTTCCTATGTACTAGGTCCTTATTCAGAGACCGATCACCGATTTAGGTTGGATTTGGTTCGGGATTAGACTAATTAATAATGGTACATGATTTAGGGTTCTCCCCTGATGCTCGTCTCGCTGCTGATCCCAAATCTAGATGACTCATCTCTATTTGTGGTTCAAGTCCCCAATTCAGTCCACCAGGTTAAAGTTAAAGTGCATGCCTCGGTTTCTTAGACTTGGTTAGAGTCCTTAGCTATCTTCATCCTTGTTAGAGTCCTTGGATATATTCAGCCTTGATTAGAATCTTCGGCTATCTTCATCTTTGGTTAGAGTCCTTGGCTTTAATGAGCCTTGGTTAGAGTCCTTGGCTATGTTCAACCTTGGTTAGAGTCCTTGTCTATGTTCAGCTTTGGTTAGAGTCCTCAGCTACCTTCAACCCTAATTAAAGTCCTTAACTACTTTTATCCATGGTTCAAGTCCTCGACCCCTTATTCGCTTTGGTTCTAGTCTTTAGCTCCTATTCCATTGTGATTAAAATCTTGGGCTCTGTGTTGATTTGTTTCAAGTCCACGAAGGACCATGGTAGTAATGAAAGCATCTTTAGATTCTCCTATAGTTCTTAGTTCTTCTGTGTACCTATCGGGCTTATAGGGGTCCATTCAGATTTTACTTAAACTTGTGCATGAGTATATCCTCTCGAATTCTGGGGCCAGTTGGATTTATGTAGTTGTATCATTTTTTTTGTTACTTAGTACACTCGTGTTCATAGCTATTAGTTTTCCCCATATTGAGATTTTGTTGTGTTTAAATTCTAGCATTTCATATTATTTTTACTAATCTTGCTCGGTCAGCCTATGATGCCTACTGAATAACTTTTGTTGTAGTAATCATACTACACTCTCCATATGTTTTCTGATTGCAGGTCCAAGCACTAGTTACTAGCATTGATTCGAGCCTGTAGCAGTCTGACTTTAGAGACAAGGGTGAGCATATGACATTTTGGATTTACCTATCTCCTTCTGCATATAGTTGACTAGTCTTTTACTTTTTGAGACAAGTTTATATTTCTGTGGTCCATTTTTTTGACTTGTATCCATTTTGTAATCGCTCATTATGTGTGTTACACCCCGCGCTTTTCAACTTTGATATGTATTCCTAACCTTATTTAGAATGGCCGTGAGACCCCCTACTGTCCACACTCATCAACCAACTCTAAGGAAAGAAGAATGTGATACCCTGTGAGAGGGAAGGTTGGAAATAGAGTCGTGAGAATCCGGAAAGAGTTGGAGGCCAAGAAATGAGTCATAGGACTCGATTTACCTACATAAGCTACTAATTTAGAAGTCTTATACACTTGAGCTACTTAAGGACATACCAAGCTTACGTAGCACGGATTACATGGGTTCTTAAAATAAGACGAGATTACGAACCCACGGGGAAGAGGAGAAAATGACACATGGAAGCAAGAGGAGGTGCCACGTGGAAGCCTAGGAAAGTGCCACGTGGCAGAAGGTGACCCACCTGCTTATGGGGGTGGGCCCCACCAAGGACACGTGGCAGCCCCTAATTGGTTGCATAGTTACGTTAGTCCAATAAGGGTTGAACACGTGTCACCCTTAGGGGATGGCATGTGTCACCTACTAATCCCAACTATATATGCATATTATGTGACTAATGAGTCCATTCCTTATCTAAAACTTCAGCCAAGAGCTTGAACAAAGGAAAAAAAAGAAACCTAAGATTAAGAGAGAGTACTATGGCGGCAATTGGGGAAAAAAAGGTAAGCTTCCACTTTTTCTCTGTAAATTAATTATCTACGGTGTTCCTAAACCACGTGGATATGTATATATGTATCTTATGATGTCTACGGAATCATATCTTCAGCTTTACGCCTAGAAGAGTAAGAAAGAAGAAGAGAAAAATGCTAGGAACCAAAGAGAGAGGGCTACGGGTTTGGGGCTGCCAAGGTAAGCCTCCGATTTTCGTTCCGTGAATTAATTATTTGAGGTTTCCCATGGTTATATAATGGTGTTTGATACCATAAAATTCCAATTTGTGGCATCAAATAAGTGATACAACAGTCCGCGCAATTTCAGCACGTTTAGAGAAGTTCCGAGTCTCAATTTGACAGTTTTGGCCAATTTCGGGTAAGGTAAGTTTCTCCTTTCAATTTGGACTTCATGGTGTTATTATGGAGTGTGTTAAACTCCATATAGTTGGCTGGAAATGTGAAAATGTCATAGAAATGCTTGACGTTCAAAACAAACTAAATTGGAGTCGCTATAGTTAAATTGTAGTCGAAGCAAGGGGTTGTACTTGTGGTGTGCTGCTGCAAGTGTGTGGTGGTGTGTTGCAGGGACTAAAAGTGTTCTAAAGGAGGTTTGGGAGCTTCTGGTTGTATCCACATGACCCCTCGTTTCGTATAATTAAAGGTTTTGCGAAATAAAGAATAGAAACCCTATTTTGGTATCGTAATTTTTAGCAAGTTGTTGGAGATTATGTTGTATAATATTGCCATGTTTTATGTGTACATGAGCTTCATGTTGTGGTTTTTGGTTGGCTTTAGTGATTAGGGATCTAATTGGAAATTCGGATAGGGCATGTTATAGGGGAGGTGCTGCCCGATTTTCGTCAACTCCTTAACTAGCTAAAGAACTAGTTGAGAAGACGAGCGAGAAAATGAGTTCTATGAATACTCGTGTGGAACTTGAGATGCTGAAAAGTCAGGGATGGTTGATATTCTTATTGCTTCCGTGTTGAATAGGTTCAAAGGACGATGAGGCGAACGTGATAACAAGCAACTCATAAGAGATATGTGAACTTTGCAGGGATGTAGCTTTTGTTTGGAGGTTGCTACTATAGACACACTTCCATGGGACTCCACACAGGATGCTGAAGTTTGCCCCAACAAGATACACTAAGCAGCAGATATACATGAACCAGCAACAATATCAAGAGATGCAACAAGCTTCAACAACTAATCAGGACATCTCCAAAGCAATCTGGGATCTCTTTTTCTTGTTGTTAGCTTGTGCAATCTTTCTTGTTTTTGTTTGTTTGTTTATGCAGGTACACTAAGGTATTGATCCAGCACATAGGATTAGTGCAAATATGCACAGTTGTAGCTCCCAACAAGAAGGCCAGCAGCATCCAACAACAACTCCTTTCAACAACAATTCAAGCAACCTCCAACACACAAGGAACACCTACAAGTTCTTGTTTGTATTTTTGTTTGTCTGTTAGTGCAGGTACATTAAGGAGCTACAACAATTGGTTATGGACTTCCAGCATATTTCCACACAACAACAAGCTCTTCAACAACCAAAAACCTATAACAACCTCCAGAATTGCAACATCAAGACTTGCAACAACTCAACCAAAAGTTTCACAGAGCTACAAAAGATGCAGGTTGCTGGAGCTGAGGTGGATTGGAAAGGATACATCTGCATTTGCAGAGCTGCAACACCAACTCCAACCAACAAACTACTGAGCTGCAGCAAACTCCACTCCTGCAGCAACTCCAAAGATGTTGTAGTTGGGTTCTCTTGGATGCAAGCTGCAACTTACAACAACAACTTCCAACAACAACAACTCCTAAAATGCTGAGCTACATTGGGACAAAACTAAAGCTGCATTTTGGCCATCCTTTGGACATTAACATCTTCAGCTTTCACTCTTTAATAAGAGGAGCATTCATAGTTCCTAGATTGAGTATTTGCAAAGCTGCAGGGACTTAATTCCTCCACTTCTTGGACAATCTTGGTATGATAAGATTAAGAAGAACAAAGATGAAAAGAATTTTCTCAATCCATGTGAAATAAAAGTTTCGTATACTTGCTCTTCTTCATACTAGCTATATCGATATGTAGCTTATTTGAATTGGACTAGTGTAGGCTACTTTATTATATTCTCATGGAAGGGGAGAGTCTCTCTCATTTATATTTTTTTCTTAATCATAGTGTATCGAGAGGAGTCCTCTCATTGGTTTATCTTTTTCTAGTTAGTAGATAACACCTTTTTGTATCGGGGATGAGTTAGCCGACCTTAGTAAGTTAGCTGACTTGCGAACCAACTTAGGTTTGGAGGTAAGGTTTTATGTCCACTCCTTGTATTTTTTACTTTATGTCTAATAAGGCTTGGGGTGCTTCTTAACCCTGGCTGTGCACGAGAGGTAGGAGCCTCGTGTAGGGTCTGTTCCCGCAAAAAAAAAGAAGAGGTATGTGAAGCTTTCTCTTGACATGTTTTTGGAATAAGTATGTAAAGCTATCTTTCTTTCCTTTTGGCATGTCTTAGCCGTAAGTGAATTGTATGTGAAATATGGGGATAATTCCATTCCTATAACTCTAAGTATGCCTCATAATCCCTATCCACTACTTGGTACTGGAACTCGTGCAAGAATTGAGTACTGCCTGTTAAGGATCCTATGTATTAAAAAGTAGTGTGTGGAAAGCTATCTCTCCTTTCTCTTGATATGTACTTGGTATGAAAATGAGATCATGATGCCATAGTTGTTCATCGAGCCCAGGATGGGCCGGGTATGAATTATGTACATGATGACGACACGAAGGGAAGTACAGACTAAATAGAGCCTGTTCTCTTTCTTTTTTTGGCATATCCTAGTTGTAAGTTAAGTATGATATGAGCTCCATAGTAATTCCATTCTTAAGCATCTCCTATTGACTTATGAATATCGAACTCCTATAATAGTTGAACTATTTCCCTGGAAACTTCTATATGCTAAAGAAGTACCAAATGTACAGGCTCCAAGTCTTAAAGACTATATCATAACAAGTGTTTCTGGTTCCATAAGCGACTTGGCCTTATGTTGGTACATGTTTAGAGTCCCCTAGGTTACAACTGATATAGCCCATAATGGCATTTAGAGGACACTCGAGATGACTACACTGCTACTCGAGTCCTCAGGCAAAAGCTTAACTTTCTTACTCTGTCGAGTCTCTGATAGTGATTTGAATTGCATAAAGTTACTCACTACTCTACTAGTGTATACTGTAACACTTCTTCTCCGAGTCTAGGGCCGGTTATCATATTCGTTCCCAATTACACTACATTGTCCACCACCCCTCACTAGAGGATCGGGTTACGTATGTATATATATGATGATGTGTTGTAGTAAGGTGGTAATGGCACTGGGCCTACGATGGTCCTATAGACATAATTCATTGGATCCCTAACATGGCCGGCTATATGGTATAATTTGAACATGCATGTTTTTATGATTCATAGAATACAGGTACAGGTTTCTGATTTGATATTTTATCCCCTGCTTCTCTGTCCGAGTTATGCTATGTTATGTTTTACATACTCAGTACATATATCGTACTGACCTCTTTCTCTCGGGGGGATGCATTTCATGCCCACAGGTACAAATACAGGTTTTGGGAGTTCGTCAGCTTAGGATTCATTTTGCTCAGCTGAAAGAGGCTCCATTGTCTCGGAGCCTAGTTTTTAGCATTGGCTGCTGATGTATATCATTTTTCTATTATTTAGGGGTACGGCAGGGGCCCTGTCCCACCATATGTTGTCATTAATATTTTTAGAGGTCTGCAGACATGTATATGTGGGTGGTATGTGTAAATTTTATTCAGTTGGGTCTATATGATGTATTATACAGGAATGTGTTATGACAGCCTTGTAGGCTTGCATGCCCTTTCATGTTATGATACAAATAAAAGAGGCTACAAATATATGAAATGCTATGACCCATGGGGGTTCTCATGTACGTATCATGTTGTTTGTAGTCCGGTTTGACTACACTTAATGTATATCATTACGTGTCTATAATTCGACTTGACCACAGTTGATAAATATGTATACGGGGGTCTAGGTCGGACCCCATTCGTGGCCTACAGGGTTGGGTCGTGCCAATGTGTGACTTCCAGGTTTTGGGAGGATCTTTATTTATATATATGTTTTGGTTTTCTTTCGGAATCTTCTTTATTTCTGCAAGTTGGTTGTTTTGGTTTAGTTTCTGCCTTTAATTACATTACTTATAGTTCCAAAATATGGGTCATCTTACCTACTGGTGGGTTATAATAGGTGTCATCATGATTTGAGAAATCTAATTATGACAAGTTGATATCATAGCTAACGTCTAGTATAGTCTTACGGATCAGTGTAGAGACATCTTTAACTGATCCTCGTGATGCTACAAGATGTCGTTAGGAAGATTTCCTCTTTTATATATCTTTCATGCAGTAGGTATTTTATTGGTTTTATGGAATCTCACTTGTTTAAATCTTTTACTAGATGGCTTGCACACATGGTAAAACAAACATGGGTGATGCACCAATCCTATAGATATAGACCTGATTAGGGGTCGAGGCCAACCCTAAGGCCCGAGAGGGATGCAACACTAGCTTGTGATAGGGAGAGGACTCCATAGCCAGAGGCGGAGCCTTAGGATGCTTATTCACCTATACAGCTAGTGGGGCCGAGGAAATCCCAACTACCATATGTACTAGCTCCAGCTATACTAGTACTGCAGGGCTAGCCTACACCAATAATTTTAGAGGTTTAGCCGCCATTGATACCTATCACCGCCCAGTAGGATATTATGGATAGATTCATGCCTTTACAAGAGCAGAAGATGCTTAAGGTTTTTCTGAGACTATCACTGTCGAGGTTTTCTAGGGGAATTAGAGAGGATGCCCATGAGTTTCTCACCACTTGTTGTGATCGGCTACATATATTGGGTTTAGTGGAGTCGAGAGGAGATGACTTCACCACTTACTAGCTTGATGGGCCGGTCAGATAGTGGTGGTGTTCATATTTATAGACCAGACAAGCTGGGTCTTTACTGGTGTCATGGATAGAGCTTTCAGAGGCTTTCTTGGATAACTTTATCTTGTGGAGCTTTAGAGATAGGCTCTGTGATCATTTTTTGAGATTGGAGTAGTGCTCCATGACCATATCAAAGTACGGTCTAGATTTTATGAGCTCTTCTATCATGCCACTATGATCCTACCTACTGAGGAGGAAAGAGTTAGGTGCTTTGTCTGAGGGTTGAGACCCCAACTATAGATTGAGACTCAGTCTATCATTTTGGTTGGCCATTCATTCCTGGATGTAGTGGACCATGCCCGTACAATTGAGAAACTCTATTGTGAGGCCTATGGGGGATACAACAAAAGGATAGCTACAGCAGGTCCCTTCCTAGGCTCAGGAATTCATATGATAGGCCCCACTGGAGGTTTTAGAAGGGTCAGTCTAGCTGACCGATTTAGTCCTCATAACATGCTTCAGAGGGTGTCCAGCACTATCAGTGTGGTTATAGTATTGGCCCGAATTAGGGTCGAGGTAGCTCATAGCTGGGTACTTTAGGCCGTAGTAGTCATCCTCCAATTGTGAGTAGATCTCCATATGGTTGTTATGATTATAGGGAGATTGATCACTGGTCTAGAGAATACCCCTTGCATATGGTGGATACACTAGCTCCTCATGTTGCTCAACCAGCTCTAGCATTAGCACCTCTAGTTAGAGTCGGAGGCCAATATCACGACTATTATAGTAGTCATTAGGGTACATGGGATGGTCCCTGAGGAGGTAGGTTACATTTAGGGTTGATGCTTGAGGTAGAGGTGCTCAGTATGCAGCCCAAGCCAAGGTGGAGGCTGAGGCATCAGATGATGTGATCATAGGTAAGATTCTCTAATGTCATCAGCCCACCTTGACTTTACTTAATCTAGGCTCTACTCTACAGTGTTGTGTTTTGACCCTAATAGGTGAGTCATTAGTAGTGTATCGGGGGATTAAATCTTTTTTGGTGACTATTCAAGGTTGGTACACCTGGGCTGACCTTATATTGCTTGATATGTTAGATTTTGATATGATTCTGGACATGTACTAATTATCCCCTCACTGCGCGGTTTGGATTTCTATGCTAAGTGTCACGACCTAACCCCGTAAGCCGCGACTAGGGTCCGACCTGGACCCCCTATATACCTAACTATCTGCTGTGATCAAATTGAACTGTAAATAAAACAATATTATATAACAGAGCCCCATTGGGCGATAATATTTTCATAAACCTATAACCCTTTTCGTTTGTATCATAACATGAAAGGGCATACAAGCCGATAAGGCTGCCATAACATAATAACATATACCATACAACATGTAGACCCAGTTGAATCAAACTGATATACACAACCCACATATACATATCTGTAGACCTCTAACAATATCAATGAAAATATATGGCAGGACAGGGCCCTCGTCGTACCCCTGAATAGACAAAACAGTTCTATACATCAGTGGTTAGTACCAAATGCTAGGCTCCAATACAATGGAGCCTCTTCCAGCTGAGTTGAGCTGAATCTTAAGCTGACGGACTCCAAAACCTATATCTGTACCTGCGGGCATGAATGCAGCCCCCTTTCCCCCTGGAGAAAAGGGGGGTCAGTACGACATATGTACTAAGTATGTAAAACATAACACAATACGACTAGAGGCATATCTTAAATAGAGAAGCAGGGGATAAAATATCAAATCAGAAACTTGTACCTGCAAAAGTAAAATCATGCATGCTCAAATTTTCAATATAACCGACCTTATCAGGGATCCGGTGAATCATATCTGTAGTACCATCACCTCCTTATTACAACACATCATTATATCATCATATATATACATATGTACCCAGCCCTCTAGTGAGGGTGCGATGAACAATGTAGTGATTGTGCACGATTACTATTCTTGGCTTGGGCACAATGAAAGAAGTGTTACAGTATACACGAGTAGAGTAGTGAGAAACAAAACATAGTTTAAATCATTAACGGATACTCAATGAAGTCATCAGATGAATCATCCCTGGAGATTAGGCCAGAAAGTATCTGACGTATACCCTCTAAATGTCACTAAGCACTATGTAAAAGGGAGTTTTGGAAATCTTAGACATATACCAGTATGAAATATCTTATAGCAGTCTGAGCGTTGGTTATCTCAGAGCCTTTCTTTTTACAAAAAAGAGCTTAGTCGAATCAATCGTTATACAGTTATATAGAAGACTCGAGGAGTAGGAGTTTAACTACTTTAAAAGTCTTAGCATCCAGAAGTGATCAAGAGTCCTGAAGTCATATTTAGAACCTAAGAGTGAAGTTGCCCCGAAGTTTTTGTCATCCATAGCTTACATCTAAGACATGCCAAAAAGAAGAGAAAGAATAGGCTTTACATACCTATGTCAAAAGCATGCCAAGAGAGAGCTTCACATACCTCTTATGAGTTACTCTTTATTCCGTTTGCCTCATCATCCTTTGAACCTATTCAACATGAAAGTAATATGAATATCAACCACTCTTAACTTTCCAACATCTTAGGTTGCACCTTAGTATTCATGGAACCTATTTCCTTGTTCGTCTCCTCAACTAGTTCTTTAATTAGTTAAGGCGTTAATGAAAATTGGACAACACCTCCCCTATAAAGTGCCCTATCCAAATTTCCAATTAGATCCCTAAACACTACAGCCAACCAAAAAAAACAACCTTCAGCATATGTTTAATCAATTCACACCAACAATATACAACATAATTCCAAATGATTCGTTCGGAGCTACCATACCAAAATAGGATGTCTAGCCTTTATTTTGTAGAACCTTTAATTATATGAAATGAGGGGTCATGTGGCTTCAACCAGAAGCACCCCTACCCATTTTAGAACACATTTAGGCCCTGAAACAACACACCACACCCCTGCAGCAGCACCTCACAAGAACAACACTTTACTTCGACGACAATTCAACTATAACGACTATAATTTAGTTTGTTTCGAACGTCAAGCATTACTATGACATTTCCACATTTCCATCCACTTATAGGGTGTGTAACATACTCCATGAAAACACCATAAGTCTCAAATTGGAAGAAGAACCTTACCTTAACCGAAATTGGCCACAATCCGCCAAGACGCGCCTCAGAATTTCTCTAGACGCACTGAAATTGAGTGGACTATTTGTATGACTTACTCGTTGCCCCAAATTAGAATTTCTTGTTATTAAATATCGTTATATAACCATGGGATACCATAAATAATTAATTCACAAAACAAAACTCGGACCTTACCTTTTTCTTGAAGCAAACCCGTAGCTCCCTCTCCTTGTGACCCTAGCATTTTTCTCTTTTCCTTTCTCACTTTCTAGGTGTAAAGCTGAAGAAATGATTCCGTAGATATAGTAAGATACATATATACATCTCCCCATGATTAAGGAACACCGTAGGTAAGTAATTCATGGAGAGAAACTTTGAAACTTACCTTGGTTTCCTTGTTGCCGCCATAGTACTCTCTCTTAGGCTTAGGTTTCCTTTTTTTCCTTTTGTTCAGCTCTTGGCTGAAATTTTGAATAAGGAACGAACTCCTTAGTCACATATTAATCATATATAGGTGGTCTTAGGAGGTGACACATGTCCAACCCTTATTGGACCAACGTAGCTAGGCAACCAATTAGGGGCTGCCACGTGTCCTTAGTGGGCCCACCCCCAAGTAGGTGGGTCACCTACTTGAACCCAAGCAGGTGGATCACTTGCTGCCATGTGGCACCTTCCTAGGCTGCCACGTGGCACCTCCTCCTTCTGCCAAATGTCGTCTTCTTCTCTTCCCCGTGGGTTCGTAATCTCGTCTTATTTTAAGAACTCGTGTAATCCTTTCTGCATAAGCTTGGTATATCCTTAAGTATCTCAAGTGTATAAAACTTCTAAATCAGTAGATTATGTAGGTATACCGAGTCCTACGACTCATTTCTTAGCCTCCAACTCTTTTTGGATTCTCACGACTCTATTTCCAACCTTTCCTCTCACGGGGTGTCTTATTCTCCCTTCCTTGGAGTTGTTTAATAGCGTTGCAGAGTATCTGGCTCACATAGTAACTTCTAAGAAGCTTAAGAGACATTCTGAGCTCAAGAGTGTAGGGTGTAACACTAAGTCTGTTAGCTTAGCCATGCTTAGTATTCCGCCGATGATGTGGCAAGGCTTTTGTAGTCGCACACCGGTTGAAGTTATCTCTTTTATTCAAGATGGAGGTTAGTGTCTAGCAGATGCTTGGTTTATTTGTTTTATGTGCAGGATATTAGTATGAATGGAGAATGGATATTGTTAAAACATATGCATAAAAAATTTATGTGATTCATAAATAAGTATTAATTGCATCTGGATTAGTAGGTTTCCCTTTGAACTTTCAATAGTGAACATATATCGGATATACTCAGTCTTATCTTTGTATACCTAGATAACATAAGTCACATAATTAACCCTTTAACTATTTTTGGTTCTCCGTTTTTTGTTTGTTTCAACCATGAATACTTTTTGGTTCATAAATGCGTCGAGAACCGGCCTTACCGGATTCTCCTTGAAGCAGCTTACACTTCACACTTACATAGGTGTTTTCTAAATATGTTATCCCATATATAAACCATTTGATATATCATGTATCAAACTTAAAAATCATTAAAAGGTCCTAATGTCTTATCCTTATTACTGAGCATTGTCTCATTATGAGAACAGACTACAAAAATTATTTTGGCAATGTTGAACCATCATCAATGACTATTTGATCTCCTTGAACCTAAATCTTGGGATCTCTAGTCTTTTAGGTAGAGTTATCGCCATGATGATTTGTCCTCGGCCATAGTCCCATTCTCGTTGTTGATCTCTCAACTCTCTCTCTAGTTAGGCCTTTTGTAAGTGGATCCGAAACATTATCCTTTGACATTACATAGGTCAATTGTGATAATTCTACTAGAGAGAAATTGTCTAATGATATTGTGGCTTTGTCACATATGACAAGACTTTCCATTATATATCATGCTCCATGCCCTACCTATTGCAGGTTGGCCATAATAGCCCATGCATACTGGTGCCAAAGGTTTGGTTCAAATAAGAATATCTTTCAAGAAATTTTGGAGTTATTGAGCTTCTTCACTGGCCTTATTTAAAGTGATAAGCTCGGATTTTGGTGTAGAGCGAGCTATGTCTTCTTGGAATATTTCCAAGAGACTACTCCTTCACTAAGAGTAAATACATATCCACTCATGCATTTTACTTCATATGACCAGTGATCAAATTTGCATCATTATATCCTTTCAATACTGTTGGATATTTGTTATAATGCAAAATATTTTTTTGAGTATGTTTTAACTACACCAAAACTCTTTTCATTGTTATCCAATGAGTTTATTGGAATTACTCATGAACCGACTCAGTTTACTAATGGCACATTCTATATCTGATCACGTACAATTGTGAATCACTTTCACCTTTATTTTTTTAAAGTGCAAACCTCACTTCTATTGGAGTCTTATAAGTACTAAAATCCAAATACTTTAACTTGTGAAGTACCTTTCCAATATAATGAGACTATAACAATTCTAAACCTAGTGGAGTTCTAAGGAATTTTATACCTAAGATCACATCATCAACTCCAAGATCTTTCATATCAAATTTTCTTTCTATTATACATTTAGTAGCATTTATGTCATAAATATCTCTACTGATGATCAATATTTCACCAACATACAAACAAATAATGACCTTGTGATTTGGAGTGTCTGTAATGTAAACACATTTATCACATTCAACATTATTTAATCCACTTGCCAACATGATTTGGTTAGACTTAACATGTCATTGTTTGGGTACTTGTTTTAGTCCGCAAAGTGACTTAATAATTTTGCACACTTTTTCATTTATCATGAACTGCAAAACCCTCGGGCTATTTCATGTAAATTTCTTCATTTAATAAAGTTGTTTTCACATCGATTTGTTGAATTTAAAGGTCATATATCTAAACTAATAGAATTAATATCTGAATGGATGTAATCCTAGTTACTATCGAGTATGAGCAATCTAACCTGTAGGATTTCCTTTTCAATGGCTGTCCTGTTAAGAAGGCAATCTCACTCACCCTCTTGACCATCGGAGGGACGATTAAGAAAGTGTTGAGACCCAAGGATCTAAATAGTCAAGTGAAATCCAATCTATGAAATAATTTGATCTATGGACAGCATCGTTGTGGTAAAGGTCAATAGTGATGTGATTGAAGGCTCAGCGGGCTTCCTAGAAATGAGGCAGCTTTGACTGCCAGAGGTTGGGAGAAAGGGGAGTGACTGGGCCCTATCATAAAATAAGAAAGGGAAAGAAGATCGTAAGCCACTGAGTAGTGAGACTTTCTTTTCTAGAGTAGTCAGCTGCCCGTTCATACCTTACAATGAGTATGCAGTCTATCTGGAATGGCCTACTCCTTACTCAAGCAAAGCTGTATGCAACCACATAGAGAAAGTTAAGCCAATCCCTCTATTTTCAAGAAGAGATAGCTATAAGACTAGTGCAATCAGGTAATCGACTAAGTAATCCACATACATCCTAGCAGAAGCCTCAATAGTGGAAGAATTCCGCACGAGATAACAACGTTTATTCAAACAAAGGGAACCGAAGGTTTCCTTATTTATTAGTAGCGCTGGCATGTCACTCGGCTTCTCGTCTCACTCCTATTCTTTAAGAAGAAGAAAATGGAAATTGCACTTGATGGATAGGATTCGAACCTGTAATCTTCAGGTCATGAGCCTGATGAGTTGACCAATTCCCAACTCATAAAAAGAGCAGGGGCGCTAGCTTTGAAATAAGATAACAGAAGAACTAGGCTCAATGACCGGAATGAATGGCTTTTTCCTGTCTCCTTATGGATCCACCCTTTTGTTGTTCAATCTTCGAATGACGCTAGTGGAGACCTGTGAGTTAGAAAAATAATATCGTATGTTAATAAAAGACCCGATTTGGTAAAATAAAAAAAACTGGTACGATGAAATTCAATATTTTGTTCGTTCGAATTTGACTGTGTTGTAGCTCTATAATGTCGAAAAAATCAAGACCTTCTTTTTGTCTAAAGCCTTTGACAATAAGTTTTTCTTAGTATTTGTCAATAGTTCCATCATTTATCTTTTGAAGATCCATTTTGAACGCTAAGTTTTATTTCGTGGAGGAAGATCAACAAACTTCCTAGTATGGTTGCTCAAGATTGATAAATCTCACTATTGATAGTGTCTTTCCAAAATGAGAGTTTGTAGAAAACATAGCTTCTTTGAATGAATGAGGCTCATTTTCAAGAAGAAATGTAACAAAATCAAATCTGAATAAAGTAGATGTCCTCTAACATTTACTATACCTTGGAATCTCTTTATTAAGTACATTTTCCTTTGATATTTCCCGAGGTCGTTTAGGCCCTTCCCTAGACAACTCAAGTCTTTTTTTATATGGGTAGATGTATTCTAAAAACTCAGCATTATCAGATTCAATTATCGTATTGTCATGACTATCTGAATATTCAGACTTATGAACCAAAAACAATATGCTTTATTATTTGTTGCATATCCAGTGAACATATAGTCCACGATCTTAGGTCCTATTTTGACCCTTTTGGGGGTAGAAACTTAAACGTTGACTAGATTCAAACCCCTCAATTTATAGCCAACAAAAGGTAGTATGAAAAAATGATAATTGTGCCTTATCACAAAGGCCACAATCATTTCGAAAAGGCACAACCTTTCGAAAAGGTTACAACCCTTCAAAAAAGTCATGACCCTTTAAAAAAGTTACAACTTTTCAGAAAAGTCACAACCTTTCGTAAAGGTCACAACCTTCATTTCCAATTTACACCTTTAAAATCCAACAAAATCTATGGTTATAAATCCACAGGTAGATGACCAACATTAAAATTCTACGAAGCCTTAAAATAAGTTTTGATTTTCAAGAATAATGAAACAACACTAACACGATATATTTGTTATTTAGATTTTCCATGCAAGGATAACGTTTCCCATATCAAAAGGCCTTTTAGATTATTTCCACCTGAAGAAACACTAGTAGAATTATGCTTAGCTTTAGACCCAATTATAATCATCCATAAATATTGTCATTAGTGCTCTTCACCATGTAATTATATGTATTCACTATTTTTAAGTACAAAATACTCAATCTATTTCTTTTATATTTTTCCTTTATTGCTTCAAGAGAGTCTTTACTAAGTTTCTATGAAACAGAAGAGTTTCATCTTTTAATGAAGGGTGAAAAATTGAATCAACTTTTCTAAGGACCTTCATGCTTTTAATAAAGTATAGATATAGATGATTCTGTTGTGGTCTTCGTACGTTTATTAACACTTACGAGCATCTTCATCAATATGACTGAAATTGAGGACACCTTGCTTAGTCGTTATCCTCTGCAATCTGAATACTATAATGTGGCCTTGTTATTTTGGCTTAAGTTTTTTTTATTTTGTCAAAGATTTGGCAGCCATATTTTCAAAAATTGACAACCATAAGACTCACATTTGGCGTCCATAAATATCAAAGATTTGGCAGGCACAATACTTCATATATTCATATTAAAATATTGAATTTTTCTATCTTCCGATGACATCAACAAGACCATTTTATCCCAATAAATAGGGAAATTGATCATTAGTTGAAACACACCTTGAAGCATATAAAAACATTTCAATGCTATCTTTCCTTGTCTTTCCATTAAGAATTATTTTGTAAGAGTGTCAGTGTTGAGAAACACTTGTGTGAACCCTTTTTTTAGAGGATCTTGTGAGGTTATTCTTTTGGGGTATTTGGCATTAATTAGAGCACTTACTCTAATTTTTTACTCTCTTTTGTACTCTTGTTGATATAGTGAAATTCTCCTCTCCGCCTGTGGATTAGGTCACACCGATCGAACCACATTAAATTTGTGCCTTCTTTATTTGCTTTACTTTCATTATTATCAACTTACTATTGTCTTTGTTATTGTCATTATAACATTATTATGCTAAATTCAAAACCACCCGAGTTCTTGATCCTAACAAGTTGGAATCAGAGTTGAATTTAATAAGATTAATTCTAGTAGCTAAAATGGCAGTAACAAAGACTTATGTTAAGAAATCTGACAGAAGTGTAAACTTCGAGATGTGGCAATTAAAAATGGAGGCTATCCTAATTCAAGATGACCTAGATATGGCACTGAAAGGAAAGGAGAAGAACCCACAAAATATGACATACATCGAGTTTACTATCATAGACAAAAAGGCAAACTCAGATATCATTTTAAATCTCTCAAATGAGGTTTTACATGAAGTATCTGTAGAAACCACAACCAAAGGCATGTGGAAAAAACTAAAAACCTTGTAAATAAAGAGGAAAATAGAAAACATACTTTACCTAAAGCAAAAGCTTTACTTATTTTGTATGGTTTAAGGTACTTCTATACTCTCACATCTTGATGCATTTGATTCTATTCTGATGAATTTAAGTAATATCGACACTGAAGTTAATGATGAGGATCAAGCCATATTATCACTTGTTTTCTTATCCCCAATCAATTAAGAATATTATAGATACTATGATTTATAGAAAGGATAATATCTCTTATAGAGAAATTAAATCTATCTTAAAGTTAAAAAACAGATAGATAGAGATATTATTGGGAAAAGTAGTGGAACTCATGAGGAAGGTTTATTTGTAAGAGGTAGATCTAATAAGAAAGATTCAAGAGGTCTAATCTATGGTCAAAGTCTAGATACAGAAATGTGGTGTGCAAATATTGTCATAAGAAATGCTATATTATTTCTGAATGTTATAAGTTGAAAAATAGAGAAAAGCATAAGGAAAATAAAAATAAGCACCAAAATACTGATCCCGCTGAAAGTGTAGCTACTGATGAGTCTTAGAGGACAATATTTTTAGCTACTAGTAATAGTTTTAAATCTAACGATGAGTAAATTTTGAATTCAAGTTGTTTTTATCATATGCATCCCAATAAGGATTTGTTTTTCAGCGAACACTGTGTGCTTGAAAATACTTAAAGAGACAGTTTCAAATCTCTCGCAATTCATCAAACAAAAGATACTTTGGACTACATTCATTTAAATCTTTGGGGTTCTTCTCGTACCCCGTCAAAAGGTGGTTCCAGGTATATGCTAACTTTCATTGATGATTATTCAAGAAAAGTTTGGATTTATTTCTTGAAAAATTAAGGTGATGTTTTCTTTAACTTTCAAAAAATGAAAAGTTTTGATTGAGAAGCAAACAAAAAACAATTCAAAAGGCTTAGAACCAATAATGGATTGAAGTTTTGTAATGATGATTTCAATGAATTTTGCAAAAATGAAGGAATTGCTCAACATCACACTATAAGGATGACTTCTCAGCAAAATGGTGTTGCAGAAAAGATGAATAGAAATCTTTTGGAAAGAGCTCATTGTATGATTTCAAATGATGGATTGACAATCACTTTTTGGGAAGAGGCTATCTCTACAGCTTGTTATATTATCAACCATGCTCCTTCTGCACCTTTGAACTTTAAGACTCCAGAGGAAATGTGGTCAGGTACTCCTACTAATTATTATGATGTTTTTTGGTTGTCGTGGTTACATGAATGTGAATGATGAAAAACTAGAGCCAAAGGCTAAAAAGAGTATTTTCCTTGGATATGCATCTAGGCTAAAGGATACATGCTATCCTGATACCAAGTCACCAAAATTTATAATTAGCAGATATGTAACCTTTGATGAATCCTCTATGTTATACCTTACAAAGAGTCTTCAAGTTTTTATTACACGAATAAGGAGCACGGTATGTGGAGGTTGAACTTGGCATTCCTTCTAAGAAAATTTCATCAACTTTGGAGAAAAATATAGTTGAAAGTCCTAAAGTTGAAGCTCCAGAAGTTGAGATAAAAGTTATGACAGAAGATGAACCAAATAAGTATTCTATAGCCACACACAGACCAATGAGACAATTTTAAAAACAAAAAACGTATGAAGATTATGTTGCATTTGCTTTTTCAGTTGCACAGGAAACTGAAGAAATTGTAGAACCATTAAATTATTCAAAAGCAGTTTTGAGTGTTGATTTAGCCAAGTGGCTGATTGCAATGAAAGAAAAAACTGAATCTCTCCAGAAGAATGGTACTTGGTCTCTTGTAAAGCCGTCGTTAGATAGGAGAATATTGCAAATGGGTCTTCCAGAAAAGGATGGAATTCCAAGAGTTGAGGATGCAAGGTATAAAACACAATTTATGCAAAGGGATATAGTAAAGTACAAGAATTTGATTTTAATGATATTTTCTCACATGTTCTTAAACATAGCTCTATTCACATGTTGCTTGCCTTAGTTTCAATGTATGATTTGGAATTAGAACAACTTGATGTTAAGACAACTTTCTTACATGGTGAACTTGAGGAACAAATATATATGCATCAAACTGAAGGATTTGAAATTGAAGGAAAAGAAGACCATGTTTGTTTGTTGAAGAAACCCTTGTATGGATTAAAGCAGTCTCCAAGACAATGGTACAAAAGGCTTGATTTCTTTATGTTGGGTCGTGTTAATTCGAGGAGCATGTATGATAGTTGTGTTTACTTTCAAAAGTTAAATGATGGTTCATTTATTTACTTATTGTTATATGTTGATGATGTTCTCATTGTTGCTAAGGATTTGACAGAAATTCACATTTTTAAAAGTCAAAGTGTCATTCAATTGGCTAAGGATCAAATGTATCACGAGATGATGAATCATATTAATATCAAGCATTATTTCATCCGGAACACCATTGTTGAAAGAAAGGTCTTTGTTCAGAAGGTTAACACTAGGGACAACCCTGCTGACATGTTCACTAAGTCTCTTTCAATCAGCAAGTTCAAGCTCTACTTGAACTTGATTGGTGTTTATGAAGAATAATTTGGCCTATATGGTATTTTGTGGTGAGGATGGAGCAAATTTACTATATTCGCCAAACTCAAGTCAAGGTGAAGATTCGTAATGTGGCCTTGTTATTGTGGCTTAAGTTTTCTTTTTTTTGTTAAAGATTTGGCAGTCATAAGGCTCATATTTGGCAGCCACTGGATATATTCACATTAAATTATGAAATTTATCTATCTTCCAATGACATCACCCATGACGTCAACAAGCTCATTTTTATTCCTATAAATAGGTAAGTTGGTCATTAGTTGAAACACACTTTGAAGCATTTGAAAACATTTCATTCCTTCATTACCTTGTCTTTCCATTAAGAGTTATTTTGTAAGAGAGTAAGTGTTGGAAAATACTTGTGTGAACCCTTTCTTTGAAGTGATCTTGTAAGGTTATTATTTTGGTATATTTGGGATTAATTAGAGTATTTACTCTAATTTTGTACTCTCTTTTGTACTCTTGTTGATATAGTAAAATTCTCTCCTCCGCTTGTGGACTAGGTCACAACGATCGAACCACGTTAAATTTATGTCTTCTTTATTTGCTTTAATTTCATTATTATAAACTTACTATTATCTTTGTTGTTATCATTATAACATTGTTGGCTAAATTTCGCACTACCCAAGTTCTCGATCCTAACAAATTCAATATAACCTGCTATGATAATCCAATTTTTTACAAGAAAAGTTGTCGTCATCTGAAATGTAGCCCTTAATGATCTGCCATAGTAATGTATCCCATAATGACAAGATGAAAGGAAAGTTAAATGTTCTTTTCATTCTTTACCTAGCATAGCATTCACCCTTTGTAAATTTTGAAACTTTTGCATGTCTTCATTCATAAGTTTTTACGTCTTTTCATTAGCCAAGATGAGAATGAAACATTAGGATTCAAAGGAATAACAAAGAGAATATGCATGTTTGCTTATTACTTGTATTGGAATCATGGGAAAAATCTACGGAAACGGGCATGTCGGTGGATCAGCCAGAACCAGAACTAGGACAACCTTAATCCCATGCTTTACCAATGCATTCAATGGATTCCACCATGAACCAAGAAGAGTTATACAGAGAAAACACAACAAGAGGAAAGAAACTATATAAAGGGAGGAAAAAATCACAAAAAACTCCAGAGATGGGAACTCCTCATCATCATGTTCTTTTGGATTGGTGTTGCTGCGATGATCGATATAGGGGCTAGGAGGAGCATATCCAGGACACTCTTGAAGAGGAGGACCACAGAGTTGAGCATTATCACTATAAGATGATCTATCAAAACTTTGCAGTTGAGTGCTTGATGGAATTCTCCCATATAAGTGGTTGTTCGATAAGTCCAAAACACTAAGAAAAGTCAAATTAGCAAGATCCTAAGAGATCGTACTAGAAAGTTGGTTTCTTGACAAGTCAAGAGACTCCAACATCTTTATTTAATCAATTCCTATAATGATACTTATGTTATATTCATGTTTTAATGAGTTAACAAACTGTGGGAACATGTAGAAGAATCTGATCCCATGAGCAAGACATGTCAACGATATAATGGGGACCAACTGTAAAGGTTGCCACCATCTGTTGTGGTTGGTAAACACAGAAAAGGACACTAGACTGTCCATCCAATAAGAGGACACTAGGTTGTTTTTGTCCATATGTTAATACTCACTTTTGGACAAGAAATAACCTAGTTTTTGTATATCAAGTATACTCACGCAAAGGCCGATTCTCTCTCAAGGAAAAATAACTTCACTACGACAGCAAGGGCCTGATAGAGTTGTTTACGAGGAAGTTCCAAATTGTCTTACATTGATGTTGTGTCTTATGTTCTAAAGATTGTAATATCAATTCCTATATTATAAAAGAATATTAATCTTTTTCATATTGTATTCTGAGTTCCCGAATTGATGGCTAAAGTTAGCTTGATCGGGTTGTTTGAAATTTATGTCAACTAGAGCTAGTTGGGATGATAGGCAATGGTGTTATTACTTAGGTTTATCTTGTAATAGAGAAATTACAAGAGGGATATATTAAGATTCAAATTCCTAGGGTTGCAAAAGTTGTAATCTGAATCTTAGCTCTTTGTTTAGTGAAGTTGGTCATGAAATCCCGTTGAACAGGTCTTGTTTTTTCTTTCCTTGAGCAAGGAGGTTTTTTACATAAAATTATGTGTCTTGACTTTAATTTAATCTATTATTCTGCATTATTGTTCGTATTATTATCAACAAACCTGGTCCATTGACATAGTGATGAACTCGTACAAGCTATCAATTGGTATCAGAGCAGTATTCTCTATACGGTTAATACTGAGAGAAGATTATGTACGCTGAAAAATGGCTGCTCCACCAAATCTAGATAAAGGAAAATCAACCACCTAGATTTAATGGTCAGTTTTATGGGTGGTGGAAGACATGTATGTATGATTTTCTCATGGATGAAGATAGCAAACTCTGGGATATTTTTTTAGATGGTCCCTATGTTCCAGTAAGAGAAGTTAAAGAATGAAAAGTCACTAGACAGATTCCTAAAAATCAAAAAGATTATAATAATGCTGATAGAAAGAAGATTGAAAAGAATTACAAGACAAAGAAGTTGTTGGCCTGTGACATAGGACCTGATGCGTATAATAAATTATCAGCCTATGAATCAGCGAAGGAGATATGAGAATATTTGAAAATTATTCATGAAGAAACTACCCAAGTGAAGGAGTCCAAGATGGACATATTGACAACTAATTATGAAAAATTTATGATGAAGAAGGTGAAACCATCCAAGAGATGCACATCAGGTTTATATCCATCACTAATGAGCTTATTTTTCTAGGAGAACCTATCCATCCTATCAGAAAGATACTCAGAATCCTTCCCAAGTCCTAGGAGAGTAAAGTGGATGCTATTGCTGAAGCAAATGATTTGAAGATTCTTACTATGCATGAGTTGATTGGTAATATTCAAACCCATGAGTTGGATAAGCAACAAGATTATTTTTGAAAGAAAGTGAAGAAGGATAAGTCCTTGGCTCTTGTCACTCGGAGTGATAACTGTAAACAAGATGAGGACATGTCTTACTTGACTCTTAGATTCCACAAGATTGATAGGAAACATGGCTGATTCATGAAGAAATAGAACACAAGAAGAGCAATAAATGGTACTAGCTTGTGTCACAAATGTGGAAAGCCAGGGCACTTCATCAGAGTCTGCCTTATGCATATAGGGTAGCATAGACATAATGCAAAGACAGGAGGAGATAAATACAGGAGAAGGGACAAGATCCCTGATAAATCAAGAAGGAGAGCAGCTACTAATTATGTAGTAAAAAAGCTCATGCCCTCAAGTGATTTTGATGAATCTAAACATCCAAAGGATGCATCCATGATGGTTGTAAATGATGATGATAATGTGTTGATAACATTTTTGCTTTTATGAAAAAATCTGAAGATGAAGCTGATGAAGAGGTAACTTTGCTTGACCTCAAAGAAAATCTGAATCTTTACTCTATTAAAAAATGAAAAAAATTAGCTTGTGTCTTTATTGAATCACTGTGTGAGTTAACTGCTGTAAAAGATTTTCTGAACAATAGCATTGACATATTTCAAGATGAGAAAACTACTCTAGATATTCAAATGTCAGAATTGGAAGAAAGAATTATTTTGTTGGAAATTAAAAATAATTATCTCAAGAAAACATTGAAGGAAAACCCTGAAATTGACATCAAACATAGTTAAATTGTGATAATCCTTGAGTTTTTAGAGTCTATCCAAGGCACCTTGAGTATCAATACTCCTTGCGTTCCAGCATATTGTATTCATCATCAAAGTTTCAGGGATTTGGACCTTGTGTTGATGCCACTCTTACAAGTAGCATTATCTGAACTGGTGGAGATGTCTTGTTTCTGTTTTTTCTTCTTCTTCTTTGCTTGCTGACCCCTGGGTGATAAACCCTGCTTCTCAGTGACTTGCAACACTTCATCCTGAGTTGTAGAATCTGTGATATCATCCAGTGCTCAATTCTACAGTGTTCAACAGCTTCCTAAGGAAACAAGAGGATATTACATCCTAGACAAGATGGGGATGCCAAATTTTAGGAGGACAAAACTGAAGAGGATCAAACAACCTCCTTGATTTGCATACCAATAATAGTAGTACAGAACTCCCTATGTATAAATTCATAGGTAGGAGTTTTGTAAAGGGGACAATCTCCCTTACTTATTGCATTCCTAGAGCAATCAACCTACCCCTAGAGGTAAGGATTAGAATAGATAGCTTCTTTTTTCTTTTCATTCTTGCTTGTGTAGGTATCAGTAGATTTGGAAAATGGGAACCAACAATTGCAAGCCAGGCAAGGAAAGCTGTAGTGATGCAGCACAGGAACCAGCAATGGGAATCAGCAATCAGGAACCAACTACAAGTAATTAGAATTAATTACTATAACTTGCAGAATTGCTTGTATGTGTGTTTTTCTGTTGGTGGGTGCAGGTACCATAGGGAGCTGGTTCTGAGTACAACTAAGGGTCCTCTCTTGGGAGAAGCCTGCAACAACATGCAATTTAACCTCATTTACTATGGAAGTCACATGGAGCTACAAAAGAGTCTACAGCAGCCTGTACACCTATCCTTCTTGTTTGGCTTCTTGTCACTTGTCTTTACAGGTTCAAAGTATCTCAACAAAAGAGAAGTAACAACCTGGCATGCTAGGACTTCACCAAATATTCAGCCTCTCACTAATGCTAACACCTTCCCTGCAACACCTGTAACTGAGATTCAGCAGGGTAAGATGTGCAGGGTGAGTTGCAGCAGGTGGACTTGTCCAATGCCCCCCAAACTTTGCAGGATGTTAGAATATATTATTTTGACAAGCCCCAAGAAGTTTCAGCCCAAACGGATAATTGGAGGCGTTAGGCGAGCGACATGGAAACATTCAGCTGCCTTAGGCCTAAAGAGAGGGTCTTTAGTAATTTGGACCCTCCAACTTGGGAAACAAGTCTTCAAACTTTTCAGGACTAAAGGAGAGGATACATATGTTAAATCCATAAAGTTTCAACCCAAATGGACAATTGGAGACGTTAGTCGAGCGACTTGGAAAATGATAACACTCTCCAAAGCTCTTACTGAGGTCCCTTCTTTATTGCTAGTCTGTGTACATTATTTTTTGTTTGGGCTTGTTTGTTGTATTATTGCAGGTGTCTGGAGTAATATATTAGCATTCTTCAACAACAAATACATAGACAAGAGCACAAAAACAACTTCCAAACACCCTGCAACCTCTAAGCTTCAGCAGGGCAGCAGGTGCAGGGTGTGGAGTAGCATGTGGACTTGTCCAATGCCCCCCAAACTTTGCAGGAAGTTAGAATATATTATTTTGACAAGCCCCAAGAAGTTTCAGCCCAAACGGATAAATGGAGGCGTTAGGCGAGCGACATGGAAACATTCAGCTGCCTTAAGCCTAAAGAGAGGGTCTTTAGTAATTTGGACCCTCCAACTTGGGAAACAAGTCTTCAAACTTTGCAGGACTAAAGGAGAGGATATACATGCTAACTCCATAAAGTTTCAATTCAAATGGATAATTGGAGACGTTAGTCGAGCGGCTTGGAAAATGATAACACTCTCCAAAGCTCTTACTGAGGTCCCCTCTCTATTGATAGTCTGTGTATATTATGTTTTGTTTGGGCTTGTTTGTTGTATTATTGCAGGTGTCTGGAGCAATATATTAGCATTCTTCAACAACAAATACATAGACAAGAGCACAACAACATCTTCCAAACCCCCTGCAACCTCTAAGCCTCAGCAGGGCAGTAGGTGCAGGGTAGGGAGTAACTTGTGGACTTGTCCAAAGTCTCCCAAACTTTGCAGGATGGTAGCATATATATTTTTGATAAGGCCCAAGAAATTTCAGCCAAAACGGATAATTTTAGACGTTAGGCGAGCGAGCTTGAAACAATCAGCTGTCTTAAGCTTAAAAAGGAAGAAATTTGCTAAATGGAAGCTCCAACTTGGGAATCAAGCCTTCAAACTTTGCAAGGCTAAAGTAAAGAATATATATGCAAACCTCATGAAATTTCAGCTCAAACGGATAAGTGGAGACGTTAGTCGAGCGACATGGAAAATGCTAACAGGCTCCAAAATCCTATTTGAGATCCATTCCTCTCTACTAACCTGTATATGTCTATGCTTGTCTTTGGTTACTTGCTGTGTATTTGCAGGTTGTTGGAGACTTACACCAACATGCTTTAACATCAAAATCATAGAGGACAACATCTGCAGCAGCTCAACACCTGCAGCAGCCCAACACCTGCAACACCTGCAGCAGCTCAACACTTGTTTGCTTTGTTGCTTGTCTTTGGTTGACTTTCTTTGCTTAGAACCTATTTGGCACTGCTATGAGGGCTGCAGTAACCTTGGGCTTATATGGAGTAGCACACTCAGCTGGCCAACCACACTCTCTATTATCAACACACCCCAGCACCAACCTGCAGCAGACAAGGAACAAATCCAATCCACCTATGCCTTCTCTAATAACTCTAATAACACAACACTTGCAGCAGCTCCTTTCTTGCTGGTTCTTGTTTGTGGTGTAGATGCAGATGTCAGGATGAACTCATCAACATGTGTTTCCAACACCTACATAGAGCACAGCACAGATACAACCACCAAAACAAATACCTTCACTAAGAGGCCTACACAAGGACTATGCAGAGCAGCAACTTCCTTCTGGATTTTGTGGTTGTTTGGTTGCTTGTATTTGGCTGTTTGTCTTGTTGGTTGTGTTTGTCTATGTAGGTACCCCAGCTTCACCCCCCTCCAGGAGAATGCATTGATCTCCATGACCAGTCATTCTCAGCTTCACCAATGCAGCTGGCAGACTGCTAAAAGGACTGCAGTATCTTGGGGCTGCTTTGAGACCAACAAGCAGCCTAGGGAACCTGCAGCCACCTGCAGATTGGCAGCCTTGGATGCATTCCATCAACAGCTGCAACAGCTCCACCAACTTGCAGCAGCCAAGGAACAAATACAAGCTAATGCTACAGCAGCTTGCACACCTCTTTGGTTGAATGTATTGTTGGTCTTGTTTGGCTGTGCAGGTACAGGTCTGCAGCAACCATACATTTGGACCACCATGCAGCTACTTCCTTCCTTTCAACCTCCATAGCTGGTAATCATGATGCTGATACAAAGGCACACTTCACCTGGATTTACTTGGTACGACAAGACTAAAAGGAGCAAAGATGAAAGGAATTTCCCATCCCATGCGAGATAGAAGTTTCGTATGCTTGTTCTTCTTCAATGTAGCTATGTCTGGTACGTAGCATAGTTGAATAGGACTAGTGTAGGTTACTTTTCTTTTTTCTCATGGAAGGGGAGAGTCTCCCTCATTTATGCTTTCATAGTTGAATTGTACCGGGAGGAGTCCTCTCACAGGTTTAATGCTTTCTAGTTATAGTTAGTTTCTTTTTTGTATCGGGGATGAGTTAGCCGACCTTAATAGGTTAGCCGACTTATGAACCACCATAGGATCGGAGGTAAGGTTTATGTCCCCCTCCTTGTATTTTTATTTTGATTATTTATGTTAAGGCTTGGGGGTGTTGCTTAACCCCTGACTGTGCACGAGAGGTGGGAGCCTCGTGTAGGGTCTGTTCCCGTAAAAAAAAAAAAAAAAAAAAAAAAAAAAAAAAAAAAAAAAAAAAAAAAAACATAAAGGAAAGCTATTAGAGTTGAGCTGGAACTTGAAGAAAGCTTTTAAGCTAAAATTATATATGGCATTGTAGAGAAATCTCCTATTAGAATAAGACATGGTTCAAGTTAAGGAGGAATTGAACAAGTCTCTCAAATGGCCCAATTCTTCTAAAATATTAGCAAATCTGACCAATTGTTGATACCCAATTTAAGCCTAATATTTTTAAAATTAATACTTTTGAGTTTTTATTCGTTAAATAGTTCAAAAGTGCATTTTTGGCAATTTTAATTCAATTTATCGATAATTATCCTTATTTTTAAAAAACATTAAGATTTTTATCAACTTATTTTATTTAATTTTAATTTTACCTATTTGTGTCACAGTTTGTTAAATTACACTTTTTACATTTCATTTGTTATATTTGTTCATATTCATTTTAGTATTTTTAGAACAATCTAAAAATATGTGCTAAAAATACATTGAAACCCAAATAAATATTGCATCACACAGATATTTAATTAGCTCATAATTTTAGACACATAATTTTAAGCCCATGATTTTATAAAATGAGGGATTTTAGTTTCTTATATAACCCTTTACTTGACCTCAAAGTAAGAGGGTGGTGGATAATTGTTTTTAGATTAGAGATGGATGAGATTTTCAGATGTGTTAAGGGTTTTCTCTCCTTAATTATTTTCCAGCGAGCTCACCGGAGCTCCACCAGTATACCACCACATAAAACCCCTTTTCTCTTCTTCTCCAATAGGCAAAGCTCGTACACCATACCAACAACCAACACCAAGATTCACTGCAGTGATTCTAGTGAACAACCACCATCCCAACACAATAATTAGACCCCTTTCCCTTTTTTTCTCTCAACCCCATCATCTTCTTCACCAAATCAGACCACCTAAAACCCCTTTCCAGCAAGCTCTCAAGATCCACCACCCTTATTCCTCTTGCTCACACCAAATTAGATCCCCATCACTTATTCCAGTAATCTCCGATCACCACAATGCATCTCTGGCTATGCTCTGAACTCAAGCAAGACCAAGCCGCAAAATGGTCAGATCCGTCCAAAAGATGCTACCCTCCGGGAACCCCTTTTCTTTTTTGCATTTTTTTATATATTTGTGTGTATTTTCAACTTGGTATTATTGTTGACAAACATTTTCATTGTTACTATTTGGTTGAATTGATTTGGATCTTACTTCTTGACCTTTTTCATCATCCTATTATTTTTTCCGGCAAGATATATTGGACTTTTCTATTAATGTTCTTGTTTTGGGTGTTGTTTTGCCATATTCATAATTGATTTGCTTATTATTGAATACTTTCAGATTATTTTACAATGATTCTTGAGTATTCTGGTATTAGAGATATTTTATTTTAAGTTATTACTGTAATTCTCATATTGCATTTTATTGCTTATATATTCATTTTGCAAATGTTAAATGTTTTTAAGTAAGTAACTTTAATTTTTGTGATAAGTATGTTATCATTTCTATGATACTTTGCATTTCTTATTGTTGATGTTGTCACTTTCTTCGTAGAGTATTTTCTTTTGTCATTTTTACTTTTACATTATTATTATGTTATTAATATTAGTCAAGTTAAAGTTGACCAATAAAAAAATCTCTCCGCCGATTTTCAAGGCATCATCATTCAAAAGATGATAATTTTAGTTTGAGTTCATATACATTATATGTTAAAAATTGGTCAATGAAGAAATTACCATCGATTTTCAAGTCCTCCCATGTTTATAAGATATATTTTATTTTAAGTTATTATTTTCTTTCCTTTATTTTGGTTCATAGTTATCCATCACTAACACTTTTGATAAGCGTCTTTACAGGTACCCAGAGTTGCTTCTAGAGGAATTTATTCAAATTAAATTCAAATAATATTCTTTGATTCATTATTGTATATATTATTGACGTTAGACAATTATTATGCCATTTCTCATATTATCATTTTATTTTTTTCTTTGTGTATGGTTCATGTTTATACTTGTGCACTAGTTTTATCTCCTCAATTTGAAGAAAATGAGTTCAGTCGGAATCCACAATTGTAGATTTTGAAGGGTGCTAATACCTTCCCTTCAAAATAATTTAAACTGTTATCTAGAATCTATTGGTTTCGTAGATATTTTTGAATGATTAATTGATTTTCTAATTATCCTAAAATTAGGTGGCGACTGCTTAATTTATTTTTTATTTTTTTTTAAATAATTAAATTGATTTTTTATGAGTCTCATGATATTCTTATTCACAAAAAATAGGAATGCCAACAAGGGTCACAATGATGGAAAGAGTAGAGTGCAGAAAGTTAGATCCCCCTTACAATCCTCATAACAAGTAGGCGTCCGTGTTTGATAATTTGTTGTCTATTCACTGTGGTAGAAATGGGTATCTTAAGAATGATTGTGATTCTTGGAGAAGAACAGAAAAGATTTTTTGAAGTTCCTCTAAGTAGAAAGAAAATCAAAAGAAACCACATGGTTCCAACATTAAAATGAGAAAGGAAATTTGCCTATCTGGACTAAGAAGGAACTGATTACACCATTATCTATGTTTCGGGAGCTCATGTTTAAATGGGTTCTCAAACCTAACAAGTAATCCTTTTTGCAGGTGAAGTCTAGAGGAAACAGTCAGTGTTGGTTCATGGATAGTGGATGCTCCAAGCACATGAATGGAAGAAAAAAAACCTCCTCTCACTTAAGGCACTGCAGGGTGATAGTGTCTTTTTTGAAAACAAAAAAAGGGTTACATTCTTGCTATTGTAAGAATTGGAAAATCACAAGAACATTCAATTGAAGATGTGTATTATGTGAATGGGATGAAATATAGTTTACTTAGTGTTTCACAAATTTGTGACAAAGGAAATGAAGTTAGATTTATGTCAGAGAAGTGTATTGTCATAAATTTGTCATCTCAAGAAGTGATTCTCACTACAAAAAATATGCAAGAACATGTATGTGACTGATCTGAATACTTCTCGAGGAGACAATCTAACATGTCTCAGAGCTCAGGATAAAAGTGCAGATCTTTGGCATAGAAGATTGGGGCATGTTAGTACATCTTTGTTGAATAAACTAGTGACTAAGGATCTGGTCCATGGGCTTCCAAAGATAAAATTTGCTGATGACGAAGTGTGTGACTCGTGTGTTAAAGGGAAGCAAACCAAAACTTCTTTCAAACAGAAGAAGGAAGTAAGTACTACTAGACCTCTCGAACTAATCCATATGGACTTGTGTGGGCCGGTAAAGGTTCAAAGTAGAGGAGGGAAGAAGTACATCTCTATTGTTGTAGATGACTTCTCAAGGTACACTTGGACAAGACCAAAGATGAAATAGCTCATGTGTTGATAACCTTTGCCAAAATGATTTAGATAAAGTTGAACAAGAAGATTGCAGGGATTAGGTTGAACCATGGAATAGAGTCTGAAAATGCCAGAGTTGAATGTTTTTGTATAGAACATGGGATACGTCACAACTTCTCAGCTCTTAGAACTCCTCAACAGAATGGCATGGTGTAAAGGAAGAATAGAACCCTGGTTGGCATTATAAGAACTATGCTAATAGATTCCAAACTCCCAAAGAACTTCTAGACTAAAGCAGTTTTCACTGCCTATTATGTCACCATTCATTGTCTAATCAAATTAATTCTCAACAATACTCCCTATAAGTTGTTGAACAATCGAAAACCCAAGTTGAGCTATCTTAAAGCCTTTGCATCCAAATGATTGGTTTTTAACAATGGAAAGGATAATCTTGGAAAATTTGATCCTAAAAGTGATGGAAGGAGTGTTTGTTGGCTACTCTTCTACCAGTAAATCTTATAGAGACTACAACAAAAGGACATTGTGCATTGAAGAAATTATTCATGCCATTTTCTATAAATCTGAAAGAAATAAAAATATTAAAGATAAGGAGGACTCAGAAATTGAAGAGTTGCTTCAAATTTAACTGGATCGTCTAATGGAGAATGTGACTGATGCAGGTGTGACCCAGAAGGTTGTTGAGGATAAACAGGCTGATGAAGTCCATGAACCAGAAGAGGGACATGGTCCCACAATGTTGAAGAAAGAGATCAAGTCCAACCAGAAGCTGCAAACTCTAATGATGATGAAGATGTTGAGGCAGATAGAGTTCAGCAACCTATAAAGATTTCAGGATGGAAACACAACTCATCACATCCCTTTGACAATCTCATCTCTCCCCTGGATTCTATAATGCATACTAGATCTAAGATAATAAATCTGGTTGCATCATCCTTCCTATCGTTGATTGAACCAAAAAATCTGAAAGAGGCCTTGAATGATGCTGACTGGGTAAATTATATGCAAGAAGAACTACACCAATTTGAGAGAAGCAATGTATGGCAACTGGTTACTAGACCCTCTAATAAAAAATCATAGGGACCAAGTGGGTGTATAGAAATAAGTTGATGAACATGGTGTTATCACAAGAAACAAATCAAGGCTGGTTGTTCAGGGTATAATCAAGAAGAGGGGATTTACTATGATGAAACTTTTGCATCTATGGAAAGAATGGAGGCTATGAGAATATTAGTTGCATTTGCTGCTTACATGGGCTTCAAGCTCTTTCAAATGGATGTAAAAAGTTCCTTCCTAAATGGGTACTTGAAGGAAGAAGTGTATGTCAAGCAGCCTCCTAATTTTAAGGATGTTGATAAACCAAATCATGTTCTCAAGTTGGATAAAGCCCTTAACAGACTGAAACAAGCCCTGAGCATAGAATGAAAGATTTTCAAAATTCCTTCTTGAAAATGGCTTCAAGAGAGGCAAAATTGATAATACCTTATTCCTGAAGGTAATAGGGAAGGATTTTCCTATTGTTCTGGTCTATGTGGATGATATTATCTTTGGACCAACATCCAACTCACTTTGCAAGGAGTTTTCTACTCTTATGGAAAGTGAATTTGAGATGAGTATGATATGTGAATTAAGCTTCTTTTTGGGGTTACAAATAAAGCAATCTTCATATGGAATTTCCATCTACCAAGAAAAATATATCAAAGAGCTTCTAAAAAATTTCATATGCTAGAGGCAAAGCCAATTGATACTCCAACGGGAAACAACTCTAAGCTTGATGTTGATGGACCTGATACCGAGGTTAATGAAACTATGTACAGACAAATTATTTAATATCTTCTGTATCTAACAACAAGCAGTACTGGCATTGTGTTTAGTGTTGGGATGTTTGCAAGGTTTCAAGCCTTTCCCAAAGAGTCTCACTTGAAAGTTGCAAAAAGAATTCTAAGATACTTAAAGGAAACTAAGGACCTTGTCCTATACTATCCTGCTAGAGATTCTTTCAAATTGGTTGGGTATGAATTTGCAGATTACGCAGGGTACCTGGTTGATAAAAAAAGCACTTCAAGAATGGCTCACTTCTTTGAATTATCTCTGATTTCTTGACGAACCAAGAAGCAAAATTCAGTTGCCTTGTCTACCATAGAAGCAAAATACATGGCTGCTACATCTTATTGTGCTCAACTATTTTGGATCAAACAATAACTAGAGGATTTTAGAGTCCTCATTGATACCATTCCTCTATTATGTGATAATACAAATGCTCTTAACATGTCCAATAATTCAGTTCAAGACAACCGAACTAAGCATATAGATGCAAGGCATCACTTGACAATGTGGAGAAAGGAAATATTTGTGTGGAATTCTACAAAATGGTGGATCAGATAGCAGACATCTTTACTAAAGCTCTAAGCAGGGATCAATTCGAAAAGAATAGCTTAAAGTAGAGAATGATCGAACTAAGATAACTAATACAATTTGATGCATTCAGCTTCTTATTAGCTAGATCCAGGGAACATGTACCCATACTTTTGTTTTGTATATCTGATCTAAATTCAGTCTCATACCTTTACAGGTATACACACATGGTAGAGTTGCTAAAGTAGGAGAAAGAGCGGGAAAGATGTAAGCAAATGACATTAAACAGTTCGAGAGGGACTTGGTCCCTACTCAGAGGTTAGCATTCCTATCACTATTTTTGTGTTACGTATAAGAATCGTTGAGATTGTCACATGTCATTCATCATTTTTTTGAACAGTTTTCTTGTCAAATTGATAACCCAAAAGACGCCTACCCTTAGGACCAGGCACATCAGTTCCAACTTCTTAAATACTCAACAACCCCCAAATTTTTCTCTCATCTCTACTTCTTTTTCAAAATTCAAACCAGATATCTCTTTTTTGTTCATCTTGCCTTTACTCTCTTCTCACAAATCAAACCAAATCATGTCTCCCACTCTGACTTCTTTTGAAAAAATCACCAATACTGATATTGGCACTTCAGTTTCACCCAAAATTAACACTTTTCCTTCTACGCCCGTTTAGTCTCCCCATGTCACAGTGAAGTTGAAAACCCAAATATTGAGATTTCCTTTCCATCAATTCAAAACCTTTTTCAAACATGAATCTACACAACTACCATCTCCTCCTCCAAAGAATGGAACCCAGTCTGTTCTCCGACTCTTATCGTCTATCACTCTCAAGGGTCGTCACCAAACACATCTACTCATTTGGAGGTCAGGTCAGTTCTTCAACCTCTTGAAAATGAGCCCTCAATTGACCATACTTCCTCCCCTTAACCTGATTTGGTTTCATCTAATATGTCAGAGAGACACTTCATTATATATATATATATATATATATATATATATATATATATATTAGTAATTATTATTATTATAAATTATGAACACCAAGATATTTAATTAATTGGATAAACCTTAAACATATAATATAATAGATGAGTTTTGAAAATACTTGCTCAATCAAATAGCAGTTCAAAAATAGGTGATAGGTCGGTCAAAATTGAATGTCAACACCCAAAACCAATTGCCCAAAAAATATTTTAATAAGAAGAAAAGGATGAAGATGTTTTCTTCTCTTTTTTTTGTTTGTGTGTAATGTTCACAAAAAGGCACTGATTATATAGGATTTGCAAAACAGGATTTGTAAAGCAAGATTTGCAAAGAGGAAAGTTAATATTGATTTATGTTTTGTGAATGTAAATGACATTAAAGAACCATTACATCATATTTTCATAAAACCTCTTTTTTGGAATGGATATGTAAGTTCATCTCCTTTGTAACGTAATTGACTTTGTATCTTTTGTATTATAGTTCAATTAGTAAAGGTAGAATTAACTTAACAATAGAATTAAGTCAACAATACCCTACTAATGCAAAGATAAAGAGTAATAACAAATTTTGGACAAAAGGAAGGCACATGTATTTAAGTGTCAATATCTTTCGATTTGAATTGACACATAGTGAAATGAGGCAACAACTTAATATCCACAAAGTGAAGTATTCTTGAACTGAATGGATTAAGTTGAACCCCCATAACATATACCATATCCTTAATTTTAAGCAACCTCTGCGATACAAACAAAGTGCTTCTATGGTCATGCACACACACCTTGGGTCTTATGAGTTCTCTAGAAAGACGACCCAAGTATTTCAAAAATGGAGACCATACCTTACACTCACGTAGGTGATTCCATCAGTATATCTCAAATAGACAACCTTAAGGCTAGAATCTGTGGTGTATATGCATTTTTTATTAAAATAAAATATTAAGTGCATATGTTAGTGGGTATAAATTATGGTAGAAGATGACTATTGGTTTTTGTAACTTATATGACCATTAGTTCTTGTAACTTTGATGTTCATTAGTTTCATGTAACTCATGTGACCATGGGTTTCTTGTAACTTATGTAACATCTATCACATGCATTTACCCACATTACTACCCCTTATTTTACCCATTGATTACATGGAAGACTTTTTCACCTATAAATAGTGGTATTTCTTCTTTTATAAAATATATGTCAAATAAGATGAGATGAAATATGTTTGAGAGTAGAAAAATATTATAGTGTGAATTAGTGAAAGATAGAGTTGAGACAAAAAAATCATTTTAAGTCTTCAACTATATTCACTATACAAAAAAAGAGTAATTATATATTGAAGGAAGGTATTCTTGTGGTAGAGCTTTGGACTCTTCAACTAATTCAAATTTATTTGAGTCACACGAAGTTGTTGGGATGTTGTATCCTAGAGGGAAAAATTCAAGAGATATACTGCTGGATTGGTATAAATTATGCCGCAACGGGCTTGAATCGCCTTAAAGAGAGTGAGATATTCGTGCCTCAGCCTAAATGAATTATTTATTCATTTTTGTCATTTTATTTTCAGCTGTCATTTATTGTATTTGTAGTATATAACACCAACAATTTTAAGGAGATTCATATTTCTGTTACAGTTTAAAAAACGTGCGGATGTCAAGATAGGAGATCTAAACATCATTCCTGTAAGACCCCAGAAGTCGAAAAGTTGAAGCCAAGGAGAAAAGTCTCAAAAATTTTGAACTGACTTATGTTCACGATACCTATACGACTTGTAAGAGTGAGTCCCAAGGGTTTGTCTAGAACAAAACTTAGATGACACCCTACGACTCAATATGATGAGCCGTAGGAGTGTGTATGACCCATAATACCAAGTGGTAACCAAAGATCTGAGACTCTCAAAGTTCTAGGTTTTGGAACTTGCAGTACGAACCAAGTATACAACCCGTATACGTGTTAACGAGTCATAATAACGACTCATTTAAAGAATTCAAAGGCTCAATTTTAAGCTCATTCCTCAAACCTGCAAGATGAGTCATCTCGACTAGTCATTGTTTCTTCTACGACCTGTAGAAGAGGTCTCGTAGGTTCAAAAATCCAAAGTTTCATGAAGGGTAATCATGTTATTTCCCAAGTTCAGTTCAAAGAACCTAGACACAATTATGGCCAAGTTCAACCCTATATCTACCTAATTCTTTGAAATTCCTTCATTCTAAAATCATTCTCCTAAAAATCTCTAAGGCAAGGAACTCAATTCTCTCAAGGTTTCTTCTCCATGCTCAAGCTAGGGTTTCCATATTTCTACAAGGTTACTTCCTCAATTCAAAGTCAAAACACTGAAGGTATGTGGGGAATGATCCATGGGTCCCTTTCACCTATGGAGTCCTAAGGTTCTCCAAGTTTTTCTTTAAATTTTCAATTGATTATGAACTCTAGTTTTAATGAATTGCATTGGGCTGATTTAATTCTATTTTTAGATGTTATCAAGGATCATTATATACATGTTTTAATATGAATTGCATAATTTTAAGTTGAAACATGAATGCCCTTGCACAAAGCTACTTTCAAGTTATGATTATAAAATTTAAAGATGATTTTATGAGTTGATCATGAGCTTAATAATTTTGAATGAACGATTTTATGATTTAAAGTTTAGATTATGAGTTTATGTTGAAAGTTAAGATCAAAGAAGTTATTATGATGTGATAAGTCATGTTAAAGATGGTGATAAGGACAATTCTCACCAAAGTTATGGATTCTTATGAATTACTAAGTTAATGAGATATTCCTAATGTTTTATAAAGATGGATTGATAGGCAGTTACTATCCTTTTCTATTATGTTATGATCATGTTTTATGAGTTTTCCATTGGGATATTTACAAAGGATCGAGAGGGCTTCTAGGTAGGGTTTGGTTTGATAACACAGTTAGTTATCCAAGAGAATCCTAGTAGCTACCTAAAGTCCCAAACTACGTTGCCCACATAGGTTGCCTTCATGGCCTAGCTAGTAGATCCACACATAACACAGTTGAGTTGAGTTGAAATGAGTACCATGACGGAGTATACCCTGGCAAGGTAGCCTCCCCCTTCTCGATGAGGGTTCCATTAGATTCCATGTTACATATCACATGATCTTAAATATAGATTAAGTGTCTTATCCCACATAAGTTAAATGTTAAGTTACGAGTTTGTGATGAAGTTTTATGATATGCATTGACCATGAGTTTCATATATTTTCAAATGTTTTAAGGTTTACTCATGTTCATTATGATTGGTCATGCATCTTATGGAATATTATTTACATTCCCTTCTTATTCATGTATACCTCACATACTTAGTATATTCAAATTTACTAATGCATATTTTACCTACATGTCTCATAATGTAGGAACAGACGACACTCACGACAATCTTATTCGTGGCTAGAGTTGATTAGTATCAAGAGTTGGTGAGTCCTCATCTTATTGAGCGCAATGACTTTGTTTTATATTGCTACTATTTTAGTTCCCGTTATGTTAGGATGAGATAGGAGCATGTCCTAAGCCCCCATCAAAGATTAGACTAGAGACATGCTCAGACGATATTATGACATAGTCCATATTGGACATCTATTGAGTTGATTTCCCTTAGTCCCACTCTCTTAAGTTGATCACTTCCAATTATATATTATTATCATATTCTTTACCTTATGAATGAAATGTATGCTAATATGTCTTGGTTGGGTTCCCTTGGATCCCAATCACCATTCGCAGCTTGGCCCTAGTTCGGGTCATGACAATCTTGGTATCAGAGTTCAAGGCCTAAAAGAGTCTTAAGGAGTCTAACATGCCGTGTTAAGTAGAGTCTTATTTATTGGTGTGAAGCGCGTCACATCCATGAATAGGAGGCTATGAAACATCTTAGAAAAAGTCTCACTTCTTTCATGATCTATGTCATGCGGTAGAGTGGTTAAGTTTTTCCCTCTACCGCTTGTTCTTTGTGAATTTTAGAATATGACTCTAAGAAGATACCCTACTAGAAAGAATGTGGTTGAGGATGAACCACAAGCTCCAAATAAGCCTTTGAATGATCAAGTTTCCAATGCCAAGTTTTGAGCCACTTTTCAAATACTTGCTCAAGCCGTTATGGCTCAAGTTAACCATGAAGTGGTTGCTCCTATGAACTTGAATGTTGGTATGTCAACCACAAGAGTTCTTTATTTAATGAGGATGAATCCTGCAAAGTTTGGGGTTCTAAAGTTGATGGGGATCCAAAAGAGTTTGTTGATAGCATCCATAAGATTGTTGAGATCATAGGGATTAGCCTGGTTGAAAAGACGGAGTTAGCTACTTAACAATTGAAGGGTGTTACTTGTATTTGGTATGATCAATGGAAAAAAGAGAGGCCTAGAGAGGCGGATCCCGTGACTTGGGATGAGTTCAAAGGGGTGTTTCTTGATTACTTTTTCCCCTTGAAGTTGAGGGAGGTCAAAGTGAAAGAGTTCATCAACCTTAAGCAAGGTAGTATGAGTGTGAGGGAATATGCCCTCAAGTTTATTCAATTGTCAAAATATGCTCCATTCATGGTTGCCGACTCAAGAGTTCGTATGAACAAGTTTGTATCGGGTGTGTTAGATATGGTCTCAAAGAAGTGCCAAATGGCTATGTTGATTTAGGAGATGGACATATCTAGACTCATGACCTATGCGGATGTTATTGGTATTGGGTCCATCAAAATAAAAATGTATGATGGCATGGTACGCACCATTCAGGAGGTACAACATGTAAAAGACTTGAGGAAGAATCTATTATCTTTGAAAAAATTAGATGATAATGGATGTTCATATAAGACTCATGGTGAAGTCATAAAAATATCATAAGGAGTGCTTGTAGTGATGAAAGCAGAAAAATTTGCTACAAATCTATATGTGCTTAAAGGTGAAACACACCAAGAAAGAGAAACATCAACCATGCCAGCAAGTTTATTTGAAAAATCAATGATGATGTGGCATCGTAAACTTGGCCATATATCGGAATGAGGTTTGAAGATTCTTGCTGAGCAAAAGCTTCTTCCAGGACTCAAAAAAGTTTCACTACCCTTTTTTGAGCATTGTGTTATCAGTAAGAAATATAGACTGAAGTTTAGCAGTTCCTCTGTTAAAAGCAAGGAAATATTAGATATGGTCCACTCTAATGTCTGGCAAGCACTAGTGGAGTGCCTAGGAGGAGCAAAATATTTTGTGTCATTTATTGACAATTACTTCAGAAGAAGTTGGGTATATCCAATCAAAAGAAAGATAGATATTTTTCCAGTTTTCAAAGAGTTCAAAGCACGGGTGGAACTTGAATATGAGAAAAAGATCAAGTATTTGAGGACAGATAATTGAGGAGAATACACTGGTGATGAATTTGATAACTTCTGTAAACAAGAAGGTATTAAAAGGAAGTTCACGGTGGCATATACTCCACAACAAAATGGAGTAGCAAAGCGGATGAACTGAACCTTATTGGAGCGGATAAAAGCTATGTTGGAAACTGCAAGGTTGGAAACACCATTCTGGGCAGAAGCAGTCAAAACTGCCTATCATGTGATCAATTAGTCACCATCAACCGCAATTGATTTGAAAACACCAATGGAGATGTGGACAGGAAAACCAGCTAATTATTCTCACTTACATATATTCGGAAGTCCTACTTATGTTATGTCCAAAACCCAAGAAAAATTAAAGTTGGATCCAAAATCCAGGGAATGCATTTTCTTAGAGTATGCTGATGGAATCAAGGGGTATCACTTGTGGGATCCCATTGCCCACAAGGTGGTAATCAGCAAGGATGTTGTGTTTGTTGAAAACAAGATACAAGCAAAAAAAGGTAATACTTTGAAAGAAAAATCAGAGACTACTACAGTTGAAGTTGAAGAAATAGAAGAAGCTCCAGTTTCTTCCGAGGCAGCACCAGAGCACGAAGAACAAGATCAAGCTGAGATCAAAACTCTATAAGTTCAATGGTCAAATAGGGAGAGAAGAGAACGAGCTTGACACTCAAATTATTCTATGGAGGGCAATATTGCATACTGTCTATTAAAAGAGGATTGAGAGCCTTCAACTTTTCACGAGGCTATGAAAGGCCAAGAATCATCTCTGTGGATGACAGCAATACGAGAAGAAATTGAAGCTCTTCATAAAAATAAAATATGGTATCTTGTTCAATTTCCATAAGAAAGGAAGGTCATTGGAAACAAATGGGTCTACAAGTCAAACTCAATAGTAATGATCAAGTGGAGAAGTATTGTGCAATATTGGTGGTGAAAGGATTCGCTCAGAAAGAAGGTATAGACTTCAACGAGATATTTTCTCCAGTAGTTTGACTCACAACAATTCTAGTAGTCCTGGCAATGTGTGCTACATTTGAATTATACTTGGAGCAGTTAGATGTCAAAACTGTATTTCTTCATGGAGAGCTTGACGAAGAAATTTACATGCTCAAACCAGAAGGTTTTGAAGAACAGGGAAAAGAGAACTTAGTTTGCAGGTTGAATAAATCTCTATACGGTCTCAAATAGGCACCGAGATGTTGGTATAAGAGATTTGATTCCTTCATTATAAGCCTTGGATACAACAGACATAGCTCAGACCATTGTGTTTATTACAAGAGATTTGGTGATGACAATTTTGTTATTTTGATGTTGTATGTTGATGACATATTGGTAGCAGGTCCCAACAAAGATCGTCTCACAAATTCAAAGGAACAGTTGGCTAGGGAGTTTGAAATAAAGGACTTGGGACCAGCAAACAAGATTCTAGGGATGCAAGATGTTTCAAGATGCAAGACTGTAAGTCAATTTCTACCCCACTTCTTATTAATTTCAAGTTATCCTAAAGAATGAGTCCTATAAATGAAGTAGGGAGGATGGAGATGTCTCCAATACTGTATGCATTAGCAGTAAGAAGTTTAATGTTCACCATGGTATGTACAAGACCTGAAATTGCACAAGTACTGGGAGTGGTTAGTCGATACATGACTAATCTTGGTAGAGAGCATTGGAATACTGTTAAGAGGATCTTGAGATATGTCAAGGGTAACTTAGATGTTGCAATATGTTACAGAGGATCAGACTTAACTGATAAAGGTTATGTTGATTCAGATTATGCAGGTGATCTTGATAAAAGCAAGTCCACCACAGGTTATATGCTTACTCTTGCTGGAGGAGTTGTAAGCTGGGTTTCAAAACTACAATCTATCGTGGCTACATCTACGATGGAAGCAGAATATATAGCAGCTACACAAGCTAGAAAAGAAGCAATATGGATGTAGATGTTACTAGAGGAGCTCGGGCACAAACAAGAGAAGGTTGCTCTATTTTGTGACAGTCAGAGCGCTTTGCATCTATCAAAAAATCTGGCATTTCATTCAAGGACAAAGCACCTACGAGTTTAGTATCACTTTGTTCGTGAAAATATGGAAGAAGGCAGTGTGAATAGAATCGAAAAGAGTAAGAACACAAAGAGAGTTATACACCAAGATAAATATTGTAGTATTGAGTGTCCTCTTTAGTGAGTTATTCCTTTTATAAGAGAAAAATGTTGAGCAGTGTACTCCATATTATCATAGTAAGATCATTCTACCCCTGTGGTTTTTCTCCTCTATTTGTTTGAGGGATTTTCACATAAAATTCTCGTGTCTAATTTAGTTTCATTAGTTATTATTATATCAAACTTTAGTTATAGTGCTTCCTCCTCAATATTTTAATCACTTCCGGGATTCCGGCTTTGCATTTGTTTCATGTTAGCATGCTCTTTTGTGTGCCATTTCTAATCTATAATAATTTGGCATCTGGGACATATTAACTTGTATTGAAAGATAGAGAACAATTTACAATTACTTAAAGTTGTAAACAAGCTATAAAAACAAGAGGAAAACAAGAATGGAGGGAGGTTCCAGACTATTACAGAGCTAAGAAATTAAATACAACTTCATCAATGATCCTCTTTGGCAGCATCTTTTCTGATTATATAGATATGTATTAGGTTTGAGAGCTTATAGAAGCACTACTTGGTGCTACTTTTGTTTTCTTGCTACTCACGGAAATTATATGAAGTATCATTTAGATTCTCTTCTCTTGGGTTCTCCTTTTTTTTAATCTCCTTTCGGAGTTCTTATAAGTTTAATCTAATTTGAAGGATTATCAGGAGTCTTTATTCTTAGTTGCATTTTGCTTTGATATGATTGTACTACAGATTACCAAATGCTCCTTAATAGAGATCTATTCATTGTATGGAGGTCAGCATTCAAACTGAAAGAGCATATGTTTACAGGCGAATACCATTAGCAGAATGTAATATTTCTTTCCACATTGATACTTCAACTGATTAAGAGGATAAAGATAGCTGCTTGAAATTTGGTATTTTAATGATAGATGATGATGAGATTGCGCATGCATTTAATGCAAAATTCATGTTTGTAAAAGACTGGCGAGAAAGAACTAGAATTAAACCCTCTTGTATCAAAACTAATGTAATGGAATAATCACTTTCTCATTTCATGAAATCGTCCTCTCTCTACAACATCTCTCTAGCAAAAGGCTCCCCACAAGGGCATTTTAGTCACAAAAATGGAAATGGGGTGGGACCCACCTCCCAAAGGTGAAAATTTTCATTGGAAATATGGAATCATAGATTCTGTCGATACGAACACAACAAAAGTTACCGCATCATCAGATTCAACCTACAGCTCCTTTAATTTGCAAAAGACTAAAGTGATCACTGTACGCTGTTCAACTGAGGAGCTGCTGCAAGCTGAAAAAATTATATCTTTGAGAAATCGTGGACTTCTACAAGTTATAAGGAATATAGGGGATGATTCTTCATCCCATATACTACCTACAGTTCAAAATTTAAACGAAAACAACAACCAAATTGGCAGCAATGCAGTGGCAAATTGACACAGAATCGCCGCCAGTGCGCCTTCAATTTTCAGGCAACTCCGGCGATATTCGAGCCATCACACCACCTGCGCTTTGTTCGCAAGGAATTGACGCACCTGTGGGAATAAAAATCTCCAGTGAAATCATCACCAGCGAACAAATGGTCATCGGCGCCGGAGCTCTGATGATCCAAATGGAACAAAACTAATGCCAAAGTATTTGTGAAGATGAGGAGGAGCTCCCAAGCACCAAGCGCCATCTCGAATCACCATCAAATATTTCGAATTTTTCTTTGAACACTGACATCAATGGTGTCGCCGGAGCTTTGGCAAACCAATTGATGAGCGACCAATTCCAAAAGGTTCGTAACAGTGTTGTGATGCTTCCTACACATGTGGAATGTCTCGAAATATCACCAAATAGTTCAAATTTGAAAAGTCGTCAAGACGACTGTCAAGGTGTAGTCGCCGGAGCTCAGGTGATCCAATTACAGCAACACCTATGCCAAAATGATCACATTGATGATACCAATCCAAAAAACTATCCAGGTTGTTTCAAATATCCCCCAAGTAGTTCAAATTTGAAAAGTCGCAAAGGTGTTCATCAGGTGGAAGAACACTGTGAGACTGCAGATGGTGCAATGAATTTTTCATTGCACCAGGAGATAATTCAGCATCAAGGAAATGTTTTTCAATGTCAAAGAGATCAAATAACTAATACACATGTTAGACACAATAATGATCATATTGATCATACTGAGCAGGAGCTAATGGCAGTGGCAAATGATCACAGTGTTCAGAAAATCAGGAACTCTGCACAAGGATCACCAGGTAAGTATCCTAACTTTAATAGTCATATTGTACATGATCGAATTACTTATTCTAGTATTCAAGCTCAATTGCAATCTAATGCAATTGAGCCAGCCACTGTCTTAAACTCTAGTATGCAGCCTGTTGAATTGATTTCTAGTCCTATATGTGATGTTCAAACTGGAAATGGAAACACTGAGGATAATATGGCTAGTGTCCAATCTGAGTTAAGTGATAAAACTAATGATAAAGGTAAGAGCCAAATCCAACAAGGTGGTGTGAGCAATCAACATCCCAAAGGCCCTGCAGTAAACCAAATAGCTGGTCATAAACCTTACATCCCCAACTCCGCTCCCTTGAAAATTTCTAACAACTTTGAGGTATTCAATCCCAACAACCATAAAAGAGATCAAAACAGCCATCCACTAAGTAGGAACAATCCTGACCCAAAAATAACAACCAAATCAGAGCTCCTAATCCAAATACTTATGACTCATACTCTTATGGCCAGACTTAGAGCCCAAGAGGCTATACAAAATACTCCTATTAGTATCTCTCCTCCTACAATCACCACAAAGCAAGGATACCCTACAGTTTTGTTTTCCAGAGGAAGACTTCATGGTTAATCTAGCATCTAAGTGTAAATACACCCTTATTGGGAAGTTTACACATACTATGCCAAGAATGGAAGTTATTAGAAAGGAGTTCATTCTCCAAACAGAACTTAAAGGTGGGGTTAAGCTGACTCATTTCAATTTTAGACACATCTACATTGACTTAGACAATGAGTTTGATCACACAAAAGTGTGGTCAAAAGGAAAAATATTCATCCAAGGCTAGCTCATGAGACTACAGCTTTGGACTCCCATATTTAAACCAGAGGAGGAAACTCCTTCGGTACCTATATGGGCAATCCTACCAGAACTTCCTTGGCATTGTTATTATATGGAAGTGGTTACACCTCTACTGTCTCCAGTTGGGAAAGTGTTGTTCCTGGACTTGGCAACATTTAAGAAAACTAGAGGTAGTGTAGCTAAAGTAAAGGTTCAAGTGGATCTTACCAAACAAAGGCCCCAACATGTCTGGATGGGCTTTGAAAAAAGATGTGAATGGCAAAGGTAGATGGCAACCAATTCAATATGAAGGGGTGCCTAAATATTGTCAATATTACAAGCATCAAGGTCACACCCACACTGCTTGTACAGTGAAGAGAACAGAGGAGGAAAACAGGCAAAAGAAAATTCAAGAGAAAACTGCAGCAGCCAAGGATAAAACCAGCACTGGTAAGGCTAATGACCAACAGCTCCAAGAGAAAAACAACACCAAGGAGCAGCAAGCAAATAATACTAATGAAGACCCTGAAAATAAGCAAGAAAAAAAGGAATGACAAACTCAAAAGAAGAAAACCAAGAAGAATGGCCAATCCCACCAACAAGGAACTCTTCAACAAAGTAAACAAAGCAGGATGTATCAAGGAGAAAGTTCAAAAATGCCTCAACCACTCACCAGTGATAATCAGCAACCAAGGAGTATGCAGCCAACAGGTAATTTCTATAATGTTAATAATAATAAGGTACAAAAATATAATGTTATCTCTGGAGTCCAGAGTCAACACCCCCCCCTCCCCATATTATATTGGATCCCAGTCCCCACAAGCCCATTCAGCAGGTTAAAAGGAAGGGAACTAGCAAACCTGCAGATAATCATACTGCTGCCAGGTTTGAACTAAATAATGATGTGGATGCTGTGGAATGACCAGGTATTGACTGTTAGTAAACTGTATTAAAAACAAATGATGAAACACCAATAATAAATTCTAAAATAAAAGATAGAACCAGAACAGAAAATAAGAACAGTGTTTGGTAAAAGTATGTAAGAACAAGAAACCGAGCCCACTGAATGCACAGTGTATCCTTAAGGAAATTATTCTCCTCAATGTACCAAAGGTTTTGGAATCTTTCCTCCCAGGGTAGAATGATTTACTTACCAGAATAGCGGTACAACAAATTATGGTGACTGCGAACTACTTGATAGTTGTATATCACATGAGTTTTAGGAAGTGCAGAAAGAAGAAGAAGAAGAAGATGTTATTTCAGAAATTTCATATGGAATATTCTGAGGATTAACAGATATATATAGACTATTTGCACCTTTTAAGAAAAGGCACTTGTTGGGAAAATGTTTGACTGTTGAGAAAAAAAAATTTGCAACTTTTCGGACAAGGTTGCAACCTTTCAAAAATCCATTGGAAAAACGGAGGGAAATATTTTTAAATTAATCCGGGAAAGAAACGGGTCGCGGGTCACGAGTCAGGATTTTTTCACTTAATTAATTAAATAAATAAATAATATTAATTAATTAAAATTTAAAGGAAATTTGGTCCAAAAAATTATCAATCATATCAATTGACCGAAGCCGAAGCGGAGCCGTGCGAGCAACGACGACGACAGCGCGAGGGGAGACCCTCTTCTTGACCCTTTAGCAACATGAAGGAGTGCTTCTACTTTTAAGTAGGAGACTTTTCCTTTCCACCGCCTATGTGGGACCAAAACTTATTTAATAAAGCAAGAGAGAATAGATCATTTTTCCCTACACTTTTTTCCCCCTTAATTTCCCATTCAAACTATCTATTAAACCCAACATTGACTCAGTGCTCCCACACCCCCATGGCTCTCCTAATAGCTTTAATGTTTTAAATAATGTTGCTGTTGTGGCTGAACAAGTTTATGGAGGTGAGGAAGGGGGAACACATGAGACACCCACTTATTTACAGGAAGGGGAAACCAGGGGGAGGGAAAATCCATTGGTTGACCATAGTGAAGACCATAGAGCCCCTGCAACCATCTTTCAGCTGTCACAATGTCCAACATGCAGGTCCAACAAGCTGAGGTTTTACATCTTCCTGACAGGTTCTAAGCAACTAGAACTAATAAGGGAAATGCTGATTTTCCAAAGAGTAGTGATCAAAATCATAGAGCACAAACTCAGTTCATGAACAATAAAAGTACTCTATCTTTAAGTAAGAAGAAGAGGGATGCCTTGAAGAAAACGCAAAGTAAAGCAGGGCAAACTTACTCTGAAACATCTCAGCAGAGGGTAAACTATATCTTGGTTGAAGAGCAGGCAGGGATTCATGTGCCTCTTATTCAGGACCAGACTACATATACTGAGATGTGTGTACTCAATAAGAGAGCCATATCAGAAGATTGGGAGGATAAATATAGAGTTATTCACTCTGAAGATGAAGAGGACTCTGACCAAAGGGAACAAACTAATGAGGAAGATGAGGAAACTAGTGCATATCCATTGAGGACATTTGATCGTACCACAGATACTATACTTCAAGATGAAGTACTGTAGATGTTTGAGAAGCAGGGTCTATTACCTAGGGGTCAGCAAGGTAAGAATAAAAGAAAGAAACAAGAGACCTCTATCAGTTCAGATAATGCTACTTGTAAGAGTAGTATCAACACAAGGTCCAAATCCGTGAAACTTTGATGATGAATACAATATGCTGGAATGCAAGGAGTATTGATACTCAAGGTGCCTTGGATAGACTTCAAAAACTCAAGGATTATCACAAACTATCTATGTTGACAATTCTTGAACCATTTGCTAATCAATCACGGCTTAACCATTATAGAAATCAGTTGAGAATGGACAGTTCCATTCATAATCCCAATAACAAGATTTGGTTGTTGTGGAATCAGGATGTGGATTGCACCATTATAGATCAAGATGAACAACAACTTACTTATGAAATAAATCATGTGGATAATCCTAATTCTCATATTATTACATTTGTTTATGCAAAGTGTAAGGATTACATGAGAAGAAGTCTTTGGGATAAGATGCTACAATATACTGACACGGACAAGCCTTGGTGCATTATTGGAGACTTTAATGTAATCACTGATGTTGAAGAAAAGCTAGGAGGCCAACCTTACAATATGAACAAAAGTTTTGAGTTCATAAGTGTAATTGAGGCATGTGGTCTCACTGACTTGGGCTTTCAAGGGAAGAATTTCACATGGTGCAACAACAGGGACATGGAGGCTAGAATATGGAAGAGGTTGGACAGGGCCATGGTGAATGATAAGTGGTTAGAGATAATTCCTATGGCTACTGTGACTCATCTTGCTTCTACAGGATCAGACCACTGTCCCCTTTTACTTGAATGCAAGAGACTCACACTAATCCAATCAAATATTTCAAGTTCCTTAACTGTTAGGTGGAGAATGAGACATTTCTGAACACTGTTGGATCCTGCTGGGAAAGACCACTAGAAGGTAATCCAATGAGAATATTCCATTTGAAACTTAAGAGGGTGGCTAACACTCTTAGTAGCTGGTCAAGGCAACATTATGGAGACATATATGAAGCTGTCAAAGAGTTTGAAGAGAAGGTAAAGCAAGCAGAAGATGCTCTCATCCAAGACAAGTCTGAAGATAATAAGATCAAGCTGAATCATGTGAATGCTCAGTACATTAAATACTTGAATACTGAACAATCCATCCTTAAACAAAAAACTCAGCTTCAGTGGTTTAAGGAGGGAGATGCTAATTCCAAGTACTTTTATGCTATCATTAGAGGAAGGAGAAGAAGATTACTCATCCATCAGATTACTGATGAGCAGGATAATACCATTCAAGGAGATCAGAATATAGCTACTGCTGTATGTGACTACTTTGAGAAGATCTTTACTAGTAAGGATGAAGTTATCAATGAAGATATCCTCAGGTGTATCCCCAACTCCATCACAAATCAGTAAAACCAATCCCTTAATGATATGCCTACTAAAGTGGAGTTGAAAGAAGTTGTATTTTCTCTCAGTGATGTATCTGCTGCAGGTCCAGATGGTTTTAATGGAAAGTTCTTCCATACTTGTTGGGATATCATCAGTGAAGACTTACTAAATTTGGTGAAACACTTCTTCTGTGGGCATTCTATTCCAAGTTCATATCTCATGCTTGTTTGGTCCTTCTACCAAAGGTAGATCATCCTAATAAGTTATCAGATTTCAGGCCTATATCACTAAGTAACTTCACTAATAAAGTTATTTCAAAAGTGCGATGTCTCAGGCTTACTCCTATTCTCCCTCAACTAATCTCTGAAAATCAGTCAGGCTTTGTTAAAGGTAGAAGTATTTCTGAAAACATTATGTTGGCACAAGAGATTATTCATAGCATTAAAAAACCAAAGTTTGGTGATAATGTTGTTATCAAATTAGACATGGACAAAGCCTATGACAGGGTATCTTGGTTATTTATATGTCTAGTCATGAGAAGGTTTGGATTTGGAGAAGTATTTATTGACATGGTTTGGAGGCTTATGGCTAATAACTGGTACTCAGTTATTATGAATGGAGGTAGGCATGGTTTCTTTCATTCTACAAGAGGACTCAAATAGGGAGATCTACTGTCTCCAGCCCTATTTATTTTAGGTGTTGAGGTACTCTCAAGACTGCTCAATAATCTTCATCAACACTATTTGTACAAAGGTTTCCACATGGAGAAGAAAAGTCCTTTGATTAATCATTTGAGCTTTGCTGATGACATAATCATTTTAACTTCAATATGTAGATACTCTCTCAAGCTGATCATGAAGACCCTGGAAGTGTATGAGCAGACGTCAGGCCAGCTTATTAGCTCAGATAAGAGTCAATGCATGATCCCCCTAAATACTGATCTTGAGATCATTGAAAGGGTCACTTCTACCACTGGTTTCAAAACAACCCATGGTCATATTACTTACTTGGGATGCCCCTTATATATTGGACGTCAAAGGATCATATACTTTACTAGTATGGTGTCCAAAGTGATATCCAGAATTAGAGGATGGCAGACCAAAGTCCTCAGTTATGGGGAGAGAGTTGCTCTTGTGAAGTATGTGCTGCAGTCCCTCCCATTTCATCTTCTATCTGCTGTGATTCCTACTTTTACTACACTCAAACAAATAAAGTCTCTTATAGCAGACTTCTTTGGGGATGGGACAAAGAAAAAAGAAAATACCATTGGGCATCATGGGAGACCCTCAGCTACCCAACAGAAGAAGGAGGTATTGGCATGAAAAATCTGAAAGATGTATGCCTAGCAATGCAGTATAAACAATGGTGGATTTTCAGGTCTAAGAAGACTCTATGGGAGAGTTTTTTGAGGGCCAAGTATTGCCAAAGGGCTCATCCAGTAATCAAGAAATGGGACACTGGTTAATCACTTATGTGGAAACACATGATGACAAACAAATCTGAGATTGAGCCTCATATATAGTGGCACATTAACTCAGGTTCTTATAGTTTTTGGTGGGATGATTGGCTAGGAATTGGCCCTCTAGCACATCACAAGGACTATCTACCTACACTTAACAATACCACTGTCTCTAAGTTCCTGAATAATGGAGAATGGGATAAAGAGAAGGTGAGGTAACAAGCACCACAACACCTGATACAGAAGATTCTCAGTTTTTCCTTCAAGTATCAACCTGACCTCCCAAATACAGCCTGCTGGAAGATGACCCCAGATGGAAACTTCACTTATGCTTTATCTTGGAACCAGATCAGGCCAAAAAGGAACAAAACCATGACTGACTATAATGTATGGCATAAGAATATTCCTTTCAAGATATCCTTTTTTGTTTGGAGAACTCCCAGAAGCAAGTTGCCCACAAATGATAGTATTGAGCATTTTGGTCATGCACCTGCTCAGTGTTCTTGTTGCTACAGGACAGGATGGGATAATATAGACCACATATTTATCTCTGGACACATGGCTAGACATATATGGAAGTATTTTTCTGACTGCTGGGGTATACAACACAGGAGCAGCCCCATGAGGAGCAATTTGATGAAATAGTGGCTGGCTAAACCAAATAATGAACTCCATAAACTATTATTGCAAGCTACTCCTATATTTATTTGTTGGAACCTATGGAAGAACAGATGTGCTAGCAAATATGGAGGAAAAAAGTCAAGCAGTACTAGAGTGAAGTTCTCAGTCATCAAAGAACTATATATGCTGATCTTTACAACTTTCCCTTACCTTAGCTGTCCAAGTGACTGGAAGGAGCTAACAGCTATAGTGGAAAGATGCAGCGATGCATTAAAAATCACCCAAGTTAGCTGGCACAAACCTGCTAACAATGTGGTTAAGTTTAACACTGATGGTAGTGCTTGGGATAATCTTGGAAGAATTGGAGTTGGAGGCATCCTAAGAGACCACAAAGGAAAACTCCTTTATGCCTTTGCTGTACCACTTGGAGTTGGTTCCAACAACCAAGCTTAGGTATAGGCTGCACTATTGGGAATTACTTGGTGTATTTAACATGGCTACAGTAGGGTTCTACTGGAGGTTGATTCTGAATTACTTGTGAAATGGATAAAGCAAGAGATCACACCTCTTTGGACCATCATGAACTACATCACAGACCTACAGGAGCTGATTATAATACTGGATTTCTTTCAACGTAATCACATCTATATGGAAGCTAACTTTGTTGCGGATACCCTTTCCAAGCACAGCCACAGTATAGACATCATGGTTCAATTCTATAGTGCTCAACAGCTTCCTAAGGAAATAAGAGGTTATTACATATTAGACAAAATGGGGATGGAAAATTTTAGGAGGACAAAACTGAAGAGGATCAAACAACCTCCTTGAATTATATACCAGTCATTTTAATACAAAACTCCTTATGTATAAATTCATGGGTAAGAGTTTTGTAAAGGGGAGAGTCTCCCTTGTTTATTGTCTTCCTAGAACAATCAACTTACCCCTAGAGGTAAGGAGTAGAGTAGATAGCTTCTTTCTTCTTTTCTTTCTTGATTGTGCAGGTACCTGCAGATCTGGAACATATCAGCCAACAATTACAGGATATTTAAGGTTTACTTCTTGGCACAGCAGTTGCAAAGTTTACTAATGGACAACTTGGAGCTTGTATTAGAGCTGCAACACTGCTGCAGAGATACAGCACAGGAGCCAACAATGGGACTTCTCCTTTTGGTTTGTTTATACTGTGCAGGTACTCTACACAGCTGCATCCTCCAAGAACAAGAAAATCAACTACAACAACATACAAGATCTTCCAACAACAGCAAGCTAAACCTACAATACAACATCCAACACCTGGAACTCCATTCACAGACATCAAAAATGAAACTTAAGTTCTATTTTTGTTTTCTGTTGTGTGTCTCTTTGTGCAGGCACTATGAAAATTTCAGCCTTGTGTTGGAGTTGCAGCAGCTGATCTTGGACCAACAATACACTTTTTTGAAGCTGCTATATCCAACAACAACATCCAAACAACAACATTGCAGGACTGTAGCATCTCCTAAAGCACTGCTACTGCAACAAGCTTTCAATGGAGCAATCATTGATGTTCTAACATTCTCTTCAACTTGGCTGTCTCTAGTTGTTATAGTTATAGCTTCTTTGAAGATACTTGTTAGGAAAAATGTAAAGGGGAGAGTCTCCCTTGCTTTTTTGCTTCATAGAATAGAATTTTTCTCTTCACTTTTGCTATGCAGCTGCAGGGCAGAACCTCCTCTTTGGGATCAACATTAGTGCATGCAAATTCCAAAATGTTGCAGGGATTTCCAAGCTTCAGGGCTGAGCTGCAGCTATTGGATCATCACATGTTGCTCCCTAGCTGGTCCTGCAGATCCTGAGCAGCAACTTCCAGCTACATACAAAACTTTACTAAGCTGCATCAAAGTGCAGCCATGCACTTGCACACGTCAGACCTACAACTACACCAATGCTGATGCAAGTGAGCCTCCAACAACATACATCAACATTCAACAACAGCTTCCAGCAACCTCCAGAGCTGCAGTCCTACAACAGCCCTCATGCACTTCACCATTTCTCTTATCTCTGAGCTGTTGTTAGCTATACATGGCTATACATAGTTGCATGATACACTCTAGTAATGGAAAATCTCGGTATGACAAGACTAAAAAGGACAAAAATGAAAAGAACCTTCTCGACCCATGCGAAATAGAAGTTTCGTATACTTATTCTTCTTCAATTTAGCTATGTGTGATACGTAGCTTATTTGAATAGGACTAGTGTAGGTTTCTTTTTGTATTCTCATGGAAGGGGAGAGTCTCCCTCATTTATATTTTTTCTTAGTCGCATTGTATCGGGAGGTGTCCTCTCATAGGTTTACTGCTTTTCTAGTTATTAGATAGCACCTGTTTTGTATCGAGGATGAGTTAGCCGACCTTAGTAGGTTAGCCGACTTATGAACCAACTTAGGATCGTAGGTAAGGTCTTATGTCCCCCTCCTTGTATCTTTTTATTTTCATGTATAATAAAGCTTGGGGGTGATGCTCAACCCCTGACTGTGCATGAGAGGTGGGAGCCTCGTGTAGGGTCTGTTCCCATAAAAAAAATGGAATAATGCTCCTCCCAAAACCTTCTCAAGGGTTGTGGTACACAGAGTGGTGCCTATGTTTTTTGTTCATACGTCACTTACGAGAATAATTTACATTTTCCTGAAAAGTTCAGAGGAATAAAGCATCTGAAATTGGAGAGCAATAGAGAAGGAATGTACAACTCTTAGCTAATAATTTTATTGCCGATTAAACTGAGGCTAACCTTCATGATGTTGATCTTTGTTGACTTATCTTTAATTTTTTTCCGGATGAGTGATTTTGAAGTATTAGATGATAATTCTTTTTATATTTAAGTATTTAGTATTAGATTTGGTCAGTTTTTTCTATGTAACCTATAGATAAAGTGCTTTTTTTGGTATTGGGACTGTATTCTACTAACCCGTACTTTTAAATTTTAAACATTTACTTTTGATAAAGTTGGTGAAGTTTATAATTATGAGTAGAAAATTAAAAATATCTTTTAAAGCTCTAAACTAAATTAATTTTCCAAATAGGGTCATATACAAAGTCATGAATTTTAGAGATATGTAACAATATCGAATCTCTTCACTTTTATTGAAAAATATTGTTTTGAATATCTTTACTTTTTACAAGGAATGAACTTTAAGTTTCTTAAATTATATATTTGGATATTATTGAAGAATTATTCTTAAGCTTAACTTAATAAGGTCATAGGTGATTTATAACTGCGCGAAGGGCGGGTTGATTACCTAGTTATATATATTAAAACATTTGTAGCAAGGGTGCGAATTTGGAATTACAACTTCCACGTGGCAGTTATGGGCAACAACGGCGATCAAAGGCATCAATAGTTCCACGCGGAACCCAATTCCTCCGGGTTTTGGGTTCCTCAATTAGTTTTGGACTCAATTATTTTATTTGAGATTTTTTTCTACACCTATAAATATTCCATAAAATTAGTTTTGAGGAATTATCAATTAACTTTTGACCTAAGGTTATTTTCTTCTTCTTATTCTTCTTAAGACATTAGTAGCTAATTTTCCCTATTCTATGGTTGTAGCTACAAGTGATGGTATAAGATTTTTTTTTCTTTAGTTGAATATGGGTTCTTGTATATGATTACTCCTATATTCTTGCTTTTACTATTTTAATGTTTGACTACCATTAGAATAAATTTGTTGTCTACCTGGAACTCGAGAGATGAAAAGGAGATAGAACACTAGAATATAAGGAGCATGTTTGTTCTAGAATTGCCTAGGATAATTCAGTATAGGATGTCTGTGACACATACCTATACACCATGTTTGGTTACTAGATAGGATGATAGAATTAATGCATCTTTGTTGGTTCATACTTATCCCCGCTCAACGATGTAGTTAGGTTGTCAACAAAGGTGGGAAATTAGAGGTCGAGAGACCATGATTGTAAAATCAACCCTGTAAATGTCACGCCCCAAAAGGGTATCTTAGGCATGGCCGACAATCAAAAACCATCTCTGGCCTCCGAGAGAACCACTTGGTCTCATCACTCATTCGTTCATCAGCGAAAGATTTAAGTGAAAATAAGAATATTTATGTGGGCTCGCCATCATCAACATCAACTAAAAGAAATAGTCCTTAGAAGAAGTAGTTTCACAAGAGAACTACTCCAATTACATCATCAAACTCTGTCTATGAAGCCTCTAACACTATAAGACGGTGCCAATGACATGTCCATGGATACCTTAAACAAAACATAATACTCAACAATAATAAAAGGATAAAGAGTCCTCTAAATACAAGAAGGACTCATCAAATAGCTGGAAAGTAATGATCTTCAACGATGCACTTATTGAGGATCTCTAACACCTGTATCTGCATCATAAAATGATGCAGGTCGAATGAGTCAGTACATGGAATGTATTAGTATGTAAAATGGCAGGAAAGTAAGGACAGATATCAAGAAACTTCTCTCAGAAAGACTCGGCTCAGAACTCAACATCATCTCAATATCAATATGAATGCAAGTTTAAAAATAATAATAATATGCATTGCTTACTTAGTTGGGAGTTTCTCTAACCTACAACTATCACTTATGAGCTAGTGATGATACAATGAAGAGATGTTGTTTCTACATCCATCCAATACCTTGCTAGGGTAAAGGACATTACCATGTTAGATCCAATCATCGAAGTCCTCTTTTAGGGACTTAAGAGGTAGCCTCCATCTTATGCTAGCTACGTAGTTCTGGGGTTTGAGTCAATTAAACTCTTACCCAACTCAGTTCTCAATACTACTTTCAAAATATGTGCTCATATTAACATCATCATCTAGTCTTATTGGAAAAACATCAAACTCATCTGATTACCTCTTCATCAATCTTTACACTTCAAAACATTATTTACATCTCATCAAAACATCTTGTTCAAAACATCATTTACTCAAATTCATTTAAACTCAATTCTTTTGCTCTTTCAAAACTCAATAAAATATATATATAATATTAATTCAAATCACTCTTTTTGTCAATAAATATTAAAATCCAACATCTTTACTCAAAACACGTGTAAAAATATTTATGATAATCAAATCAATTAGGGTTCATAAAAAAGTAGCTATTAATAATAATACCAATAATATGAGAGATAAAAATAATAATAATTTTAATGTATAATATATCTAACTCAATTGAAGAAGAAATAACTCATTTAGACTTTAAGATTTGGATAAAACTCAACTATAACTCAATTACGATTAATTGAGCGCATGGATGAACTCTATCCAATGCTATGAATAGCCTTACATATTTGGAAATCGAAGCTTTACTCCGAATTGAAGAACTCAATGACCACTCTTGAACCCCTAGCCTTTTTTCCTCGCCGGAGCATTTTGTGTACTACCCGGAGTATAAGAATTACCAGAATAGTATTTCTACACTATTAAAAACTAAAACTATATTTGAGAATGAATAAAAAAGTGTATAGAGAGAAAAGTTTCTTGAGAAAGCTTGATGAATAAAATGAGGAAATAAGGTGGGTATTTATAGGTGTGGAGGGGGGATCTAATAATAAATAAAAATAATTACAAAGAATAATCTTAAAAATTCAATAGAGGATTTTGATCTCACGGATGATGTCAAATGGAGGACTATTGATATCATGTGTTATGTCAAATTGATCTAGATCTTTTCATGGTTGGTGAGATGAACCTTCTTTTAATAGAATATCTTTTTTCGAAGCTAATTTTGACCAAGATAACTTCCTAATTAGGATTTGTGTTTATATATGAATTGTAGATCTAGAAGTATACTTTTATCTCGTTAAAGAATCTGACCGTGAGATATGATATTTCTTCTACAAATACTCTATTTTATCACAACAGCATCTCTTGCAAAAAATAATTTATTTGACCTACGTATCCTCCGAATCTTAAGATATGGTCTTCGTAAAAGTTATAGGTAATAGCGTTGAGGTTATTCAAAAATTTGAATCACCTTATTTGGACTATTCTATGAAAAGTTATGTCCAAAATACAGAAGAAGTATGATTTTCATCGAGAATTAAAACACCACATACAATATTTTAGGGGGTGTTACAATATCTCCCCCTTGGGATCATTCATGCTCGAATGAAGATGAAACTAGGAGATATCAAGAACGAATATCATCAAAATACAATTTCTCAAAAACTCTGATACTCAAATGGTCAATCACTCAAAATCAAGAATACACATCGACTCAAAGGTAGAAGTAAGGAATATTACCTTGAACATCATCCTCGGAAGGCACGAATAGATGAGGATATTTAGACTTCATATCTTCTTCAGCTTCCCATGTTGCCTCTTCAACAAATTGATTTCTCCATAGGACTTTAACAAATGCCACTTCCTTAGTTCTTAATTTGCGAACTTGACAATCAAGAATCTGGACTAGAATCTCTTCATAACTTAAACTCTCTTTCACCCCAATGCTCTTAGCCAGGACAACAAGTGAAGGATCTCCCAAACACTTCTTAAGTATAGAGATGTGAAACACGAGATGAATAGCTGCTAATTCTGTGGACTACTCCAATTCATAGTCTACATTATCAACCCTGTTCATAATTTGATAAGGACCAATATAGCGGGGACTAAGCTTCCCTTTCTTTCCAAATCTGATCACACCCTTCATGGGTAAAATTTTTAAGTATACCCAATCATACACTTCGAACTCCAAATTTCTCTTTCTAACATCAGTGTAGGATTTCTGGCAACTCTGAGCAGTTCTCAACCTTTCTTGGATGGTTTTCACCTTCTCCATAGCTTGGTGAACCAAGTTTGGTTCAATCAACTCAGCTTCACCAACTTTGAACCAACTAATTGGTGATCTACATCTCCTCCCATATAGAGCTTCATAAGGAGTCATTTAAATACTCAAATAGAAGTTATTATTGCATGTAAACTCAATAAGAGGTAAATAATTATCTCAATTACCTTTGAAGTCGATGACACAGGCTCTCAAGATATCCTCCAAAGTCTGTATCGTATGCTCTGCCTGACCGTTTGTCTATGGATGAAAAGAAGTACTAAGGTTCACTCTTGAACCCAAACCCTTCTGAAATGACTTCCAAAACTGAGCAGTGAATTGAGCTCCCCTATCTGAGATGATAGACAAATAAAATCCATGCAGTCTAACAATCTCTCTAAGATACAATTTGGCATAATCCTCTGAGGTGTCTGTAGTCTTAACCGGCAAGAAATAAGCCGATTTGATCATTCTATCCACAATCACCCAAATAGAGTCATGTTGTTGGCGGGTTTGCGATAAACCAATAATGAAGTCCATATTGATCATCTCCTACTTCTATTCTGGGATCTCTATATTTTGATCCACTCCACAAGGACTTTGGTGCTTAACTTTAATTTGTTGGCAGTTCGGGCATTTGGACACAAACTTTGCTATATCTCTCTTTATTCCACTCTACCAAAATACTTCTCTCAAGTCATGGTACATCTTTGTCGAACCTAGATGGATGGAATACTTGGAATTTTGGGCTTCTGCCATAATTCTCTCTCGAATGCCATCAATACTTGGAACACATAATCTCCCTTGATATCTCAGCACTCCATATCCCCCTTTGGAAAACTCCATTACCTTCTGCTTGTGAACCTCGTCTTTTAGTTGAAGGAGAATGTGGTCTTGATCTTGCTTTTCTTTCACCTTTGCAACTAGAGATGATTCAGCTCAATTCCAGACTATTGTACCACCCTCATTAGAGTCAATAAGTTGAACTCCCAAACACGCAAGTCTATGCACTTCCTTTGCCAACTCCCTTTTTTCCTCTTCCACATGGGCCATACTCCCCATGTATAACCTTCTTAGAACATCGGCAACTACGTTTGCTTTACCTAGGTAGTAGAGAATGGTCATGTCATAATCCTTGAGCGACTCTAGTCATCTCCTCTGACTCAAGTTCAAATCATTCTGACTGAATACATACTGCAAGCTCTTGTGGTCCGTGAATACATCCACATATACACCATAAAGATAGTGACACCAGATCTTAAGACCAAATACCACAGCTGCCAACTGAAGGTCATGAGTGGAAAGTTCTTCTCATGAGTCTTAAGCTATCTTGAGGCATAGGCGATGAGCTTACCTTTTTGCATCAACACACATACCATCCCAACTCTGGAAGCATCACAATAGATTACAAAACCACCCATTCCCTCTAGTAGGGATAGTATTGGAGCAGTAGTCAATCTAGCTTTCAACGCTTGAAAGCTTTTCTCACAAGTATTAGACCACTGAAACTTAGTCTTTTTCTAAGTCAGTTTAGTCAATGGTGAGGATATAGATGAGAATCCATCAACAAACCTCCTATAGTAACTAGCCAAACCTAAGAAACTCCTTATGTCAGTTGGAGAGGTGGGTCTGGGCAGTTCTTAACTGCTTCAGTCTTTTGAGTATCAACTCGAATTCCATCACCAAATATAATATGGCCTAGGAATGCTACAGACATAAGCCAAAATTCACACTTCAAAAAATTAACATACAACTCCTTCTCCTAAAGAGTTTGAAGGACAATCCTAAGGTGGTTAGCATGCTCACTCTTACTTCTAGAGTACACCAAAATATCATCTATCCTGGGGAGAGGATACTTGTTCTTTATGGTGACCTTGTTCAGTTGTTGGTAATCAATGCACATTCTAAGAGACCCATCTTTCTTTCATAAAAATAGGACACGAGCCCCTAAGGTGAGACACTTGGCCTAATAAATCTCTTATCTAGGAGGTCTTTTAGCTGTTCTTTTAACTCTTTCAACTTAGCAGGAGCCATCCTATAAGGAGGAATGAAGATAGGTTATGTATCAAAAGGGACATCAATACCAAAGTCTATCTCTCTATCAGGAGGAATTCCAAATAGATGCTCACGAAAGACTTCAGGAAAATCACTCACAATGGGAACTGAATCAAGAGATGGAGCCTGATCATTAATATTTTTGACTCAAACTACATGATATATACATCCCTTAGAGATTAACTTTTATGCCTTAAGGTAGAATATAAATTTACCCTTAGGCACTATAGAACTCCCCTTCCACTCTAAGATAGGCTCATTTGAAAATTGAAGCTTGACAATTCGGGTCCTATAATCAACTGAGACATAACAAGCATAAAGCCAGTTCATGCCAAGAATCACATCAAAATCAACCATATCCAACTCAACTAAGTCAGCCATGGTATTTCTATAATAGATTGACATAGTACAATCTCTATAGACCCTCTCAGCTAAGATAGACTCACCAACAGGAGTAGACACGCTAAAAGGCTCAAGAAGACACTCAGGAAAGATCTCAAATTTACTAGCCAAGTAAGGAGTCACAAAAGATAATGTAGCACTCGGATCAAGTAATGCATACACGTCAAAACAAAGGACTCGAAGCATACCAGTAACAACATCGGGTGCATTCTCTTGGTCTTGGCGACTACCCATAGCATATAGATGGTTTGTTCCCATGCCTACACTTGAAGATGTACCTCTATGATTACCTCTATTCTGCGAAGCTGCAGAAGAAAACTAAGCTTTACTAATTCCATCTCTTTTTCTATTTGAAGGACACTCATTATGGAAGTGACCTATATTTCTACATCCATAGCAAGCGTTGGTGCCTACACGACACTCTCTCAAATAGAGCTTCCCATATCTAGCACACGGTGGCTTTCCTCTAGAACCTTGAGCCATACTTAATTGGGACTGAGAACCCTGATCTCGGAAGTTCTGGTCACTCAGCAACCTCTGATTAGGTGTAAAAAACACTTATTGAAGAATGTGCATAACTAGAAGGCACCTTCTGAAAGAAGGACTTATTACCCTTCTCTTGCTTCTGCTCGTTCTCATGCCCAGTAGACTTAGCCTTCTTGCTTAAGTGTTCCTATCGATCCTTTTTCTTGTCATCCTCAACCTGCTGAGCATACACCATCAATCTAAAAAAATCTATATCATAAATCATTAGCATTGTCTTATATTCTCTCTTTACATATTTTCTTAGGCCAGAGACAAACTTTCTTATGTTGGACCTCATATGAGGAATCATTTTTGGGGCATATTTGGACAACTGAATAAATATCAAACTATACTCCTTTATAGTCACTCTCTCCTGCTTGAGGTTCAAAAACTTCTCAACTTTTGCTTCCCATAGCTCTTGGGGAAAGAAGTGGTCATGGAAAGTGATTTCAAACTCATCCCAAACTGTAGGTCCACTATCTACACCGTGACTTTTTTCCACTGGTCATACCACACATTCGCCACATCCTTGAGTTGCTAGAAAACTAACTCAACACCCTCAACCTCGGTAGTATACATAGCTTTCAACATCTTCCATATCTCATTAATAAAATTTTAAGGATCCTCCTCAACCTTAGACCCTGTGAAGACTGGTGAGTTCATCCTCAGAAAATCTCTAATCTTTGTGGTGGAAGATGACTCTTGAGAGCTAGAGATAGGATTTGGTAAACTATGGTTACCCATCTGGATAGCTACCAGTTGAGTGAGCATGGAAATAGCTCCTCTAAATTCTACCTCAAAAGTAAGAGTGGTATGAACATTAGGTATTTGGGGTACCTGAGTAGACCTTGCAGGTCGGTCCCTAGTTCTCGATAGAGGCATCTTTGACTGTGGAACCTCAGTGCTAGAAACGTTCCTTTGACTGGCTGTACATTTAGGAGGCATGGTCTGCAATGTATAAATGCATGAATTAGAAAGAAGTTTTATAGAATTAAACTCTATTGTACGAACTCAGATTATGAAAGAAGTGAAATAATTCCTAATGTCCTATAGCCTTCTGATTAAAAGTGTGGTGGACGACACACCAATAAGAAAGACTTTACTAGACATGACTTTATAGACACCCTAAGACTCTTAAACTCTGTGCTCTGATACCAAATTTATTATGCTCCGAGAGGGTACCCTAGGCATGACCGGCTGTCATAACCCGACCTAGGGCCTAATCGTAACATGGTGATCGAAACCTTGAAGGGCTCCAACCAAGCCTCTTGTGCATATCATAAGCATACATAAGGTAAGATATAAATGCAGAAACATCATAAGAGAGTCTAAAATACGAATAGAAATCTGAAAATGTCTTATGACATCATAGACTCAAACATATGTCCAACTAAATGCCTCTAAACATGAGTATGGGCGGGGGCTAATACATGTCCCTATCTCACTCTCAATATAAAATGTAAACAAAAGTCTTTTGAAAAAAATAGTAACAAACTTGAAAACTAATCCCCGATCAATGAGGACTCACCACAACACAGTAGGATAGAGAACGCCTACTAGTTACGTGGACAATTAGGATCTTCAACCTCCACTCCTACATTATGAGACAATGTAGGCAAAAAGTATGCATTATTCATTGGAATGTACTAAGTATGAAGGAAATGCAATGCATGAAAAACTATATTTGTAATGATAACCACTTGAAATAGCATATTAGGAGAAATAGTCGAAAATTATAAGTAGTCTTTAAGAAAGATCAATGCATAATAACCATAAGAGTATTATATAAAATGAAATATAGGATTAGTCATTTAAAATATAAATAAACATACATATGTGGGATAGGAACCATAATCGACAATAAAATCATGTGAGCTATAACATGGAATCTGATGATACCCACATCGAGAAGGAGGAGGCTACTTTGCCAAGGTAGACTCCTAATCATGAACATGTGCTATTTGTGGATCCACTAGCTAGGCCATAAAGGCAATCTACGGTGGCACGTAGTTTATGGGATATGAGGCTGCTACTAAGGCTTTTGGTAGGGCCCCCACCTCAAGTCCACTCGGTGCTAAGTCAAATCCTATGGAATACATGCATAGCATAGAAATCATAATTACATATATCATAGTCATGATCATAGGTTTGAAATCATAGAGTAGCTCATTTTTATAACATACTTGTAATGTGAGAATTGTCCTTTCATCATTACAATTACATTTGCACAATTCATAACATTAGGCCTTAGGTCACCACATATGGCCCTAAGTCACCTTTTCATAACTTGCATAAAATCCATACCTTAAACTTAGAGTAAAAACTCAATTGCATAATCAATTGACTTTGAAAATCATGTAATTCACTTGAAAACATGTATGATCATCAACTTTATATCAACCCATACATAATTCATATAGACAATATCCTTTGGAAGTATAATTCAAAATGCTCATAATTTACATCATGAACCCTAGAGATCAAAATATGAGAATTCATGGAAAACTCTTCAATTCAAAGCAAAATCCATCAGTTTATATCAAAATAGACTAATGATCATACTTTAAAACATAATTCATGCAATAGGAATAGAGATCATAAAACCCATAAAATACCTTACTTTAATTTGATAGAAAACCTTGAGAAATTGATTGGGCTTCATTAATGAAAGAATCCATGAATCAATACCCACATATCTTGAGAATACCAAATAATTGAAAGAACTTGAGAGTTTGATGGAGAAATTGAGTAGATTACTTGAATTCTTCAATGGAAACCCTTGAGAGCCTTTTTGTAGAGAGAACTATTTGATAGATGAATTGTAGAAGAATGAATAGAACTAGGGGTTAGGGTGAATTTATAGAGTCGGATTAGGCCCTAAAACGTCTAGGTTCATTGACTAATAATTTGGGAAAGGTGTAAAACGCCTTTTAAAAAAACTCAACTCATCCAGAAAACTCTCCCAGGTCCACGACGCGGACTTGTAACAAATCCTACTATTTTGTGAATTTCTTCAAAAATCTATCTTCCGATATACGGGCCCTAAAAATCCACCGAGACCATTTCCCTAAAGTTTTTGACCCCCTGATCGATATTCCAAACTCGGATTTTCCAAAAAGATTAAGGATAATGCATTACATAAGCGGACTATTCCCAAGGCCTTTTCTTAAAGTACTTGTGAGCATTTTGAGGGGTGTTACAATATATCCCCCTTGGAAACATTCGTCCTCGAATGAGATTTGACTAATATAGGAAAGACATGAAAAAAGGATCTAGAAACCCAACATGGACATGATGACACTTTAAAAAATGCATTGAACATGTAAACTTCATACTTAACATAAAATGTAGTCTTTGAGAAAAATTATTTTCATTAATCATGCATGCGTATGAATGAAGTCCTTTCCTCTTAAGTCAACTACTACTCTCTTCATCCAATGGTAATATCTCCAGCTAGTGACCACTCATCATTTTTTTGGACAACGACCATCGGAGGCCGCCACAGGTAAGTGACAACACCTTTCTCTCCTCTTCTCTATTTTTCTCGCTCCCCCTTTCTCTCTCTCTCCTTTCCCTCCACAGCTTAGTTTCATTCTCTTCCTCTCCTCTCCACCTTCTACTACTTCCCACAAACACTATAGGTCCGTACCACCATATTAGGGTTTAGGAGGTTTTGCTCCTCCCCTAGCTTTCCTTTTTCATTTTCCTTTTTGGGGTTTCTTTTTGCCCCGCATTGCAAGAGGAGGCTGAGCAGAAGTCGAGGTGAACAGTAACTTCAGTGAATAGTGCTCCAGTGAACAGTACTCCGACATATTTTTTGGCAGAGTACAGCTTTTTTAAGAGCAAACAGATATCTTCTCAGGGTGAATAGGTTTTATTTACTTGGAGTTGGTACCTCCAGTAGCTCATTTCCTGACTTTTAGCCCTATAAATTTTATTTATTAGCCTTATTAAATACCTATTTTGGTGCTTATAGACTATTGCTAACTTGCGCTTTAGTAGTGATCCCTCATTTGTCTTAGGTTAACCTTTCACTAGCTTATATTTGCCTTACTTGCTGTAGTGAGGGATGGTAGGCTAGAGTCATATTCTCGATTGGGATTGGGGTCTAGGGTTGTGGGCTAAGGGGGGTGAAGGAGCTTCTAGGTTGAGAGTAAGGCTTCAAATATTGGGACTTTATTTGGTAAGTCTATAGAATTAGTTAAGATTCTCAAGACGAGAAAGATTAGTATAGCTTGCGTCCAAGAGACTAAATGGGTAGGACCTAGAGCTAAGAAGGTAGATGGGTATAAGTTTTGGTTCTCGAGCAAGTCGAGGTATAGGAATGGGGTAGGGATCTTAATAGATAGTGAGCTTACAGATCAGGTTGTAGAGGTTAGGAGGATCAATGACAAGATGATGACAATGAAGTTAGTCATTGGAAGATTCACCTTGAATATTATTAGTGCCTACGCGCCACAAGTGGGTTTGGATGAGGAGGTAAAAAGGCACTTTTGGGAGGACTTGGATGAAGTGGTGGTAAGTATACTGTCTACCGAGAAGCTTTTCATAGGTGGAGATTTGAATAGGCATATTGGGTCTGTCTAGAAGGGCTATGATGAGGTGCATAGAGGATTTGGCTTCAAGGATAGAAATGGTGAAGGAATCTCACTCCTAGATTTCGCAAAAGATTTTGGATTAGTAATAGTCAACTCGAGTTTTTTGAAGAAGGAGGAGCACTTGATAACCTTTTGTAGCTCAATGGATACGACTCAAATAGACTATTTGCTTCTTAGAAAAGATGATAAAGGCCTCTGTAAAGACTGTAGGGTTATTCCGAGTGAGAATCTTATGACCCAACATAAGCTATTAGTGATGGATTTGGAGATAAGAAGGAAGAAGAAGCAGATGGGCGTGGATGATTGACCGAGGATTAGGTGGGGGATTTTGACTCTGCATAAGTCCCTAGAGATAGGAAAGAAGTTAATGGCTATGGGAGCATGGGATGGTAGTAGGGATGCGATTAGTATGTGGGATAGGACGGCTAGTTGCATTAGGGAAACAGCTAGAGAGGTATTAGGGGTTTTACGAGGTTGTCGTAGTAGGCACCGAGGGGATTGCTGGTGGAATGGAGAAGTCGAAGAGAAGGTAGAAGCAAAGAAGCAGGCATATGTAAAGTTGATGGATAGCAAGGATGATGAAGAGAAGCAGACGAACAGGGAAAAGTATAAGGTGGCGAAAAATGAGGTGAAGTTGGCAATCTCGATGACTAAAATGACAGCTTTTAAATGCCTATATACAGAACTAGAGGACAGAGATGGGGATAAGAATCTATTTAAGCTCACTAAGGTGAGAGAGAGGAAGGCACTTAATTTGGATCAAGTGAAGTGCATCAAGGACGAGGATGGCCAAGTGTTGGTACAGGAAACCTGCATTAGACAAAGTGACAGTCATACTTTCATGAACTCTTAAATGAAAGATGGGATAGATATATTGTGTTGTGAGACTTGGAGCACTCAGATATGCATCACGACTCTGGATATTATAAGAGTATAAAGGTTGAGGAGGTTAAGGAAGTTGTTCATAGGATACGCAAGGGAAGAGCGACCAGACTTGACGAAATCCCTAGGGAATTCTAGAAGAATACAGGCAGGGTAGGATTGGAGTGGCTAACTGGGTTATTTAATGTCATTCTTAAGACAGCGAAGATGCCAGAAGAATGGAGGTGGAGTAAAATAATTCCCGTGTACAAGAACAAGGGAGACATTCAAAGCTGCAACAACTATAGAGGTATCAAGTTGTTCAATCACACTATGAAAGTATGGGAAAGAGTAGTGGAAATGAGAGTGAAGAGAGATGTATCTATTTCATAGAACCAGTTTTGATTCATGCTGGGGTGCTCTACTACAGAAGCGATTTTATATTGTAAGGATATTGGTAGAGTAGTATAGGGAGCGGAAGAGGGACTTGCATATGATATTCATTGACTTAGAAAAGGCCTACAATAAAGTTGCAAAAGAGGTCCTATGGAGATGCTTGGAGGCTAAAGGTGTGCCTGTGGTATACATTAGAGTGATAAAGGACATGTATGATAGAGCTAAGACCAGGGTAAGGACTGTAGGAGGAGACTCAGAGAACTTCCCTGTTAAGATGGGGTTGTAATAGAGATCAGCTCTTAGCCCATTTCTATTCACCTTGGTGATGGATGAATTGACGCGACGAATACAAGGTAAGGTACCTTGGTGTATGTTGTTCGTGGATGACATAGTCCTGATCGATGAGACTCGTAATGGAGTTAATTATAAGCTAAAGGGCTGGAGACAGACGTTGGAGTCTAAAGGATTTAAATTGAGTAGGACCAAGACAGAATACTTGGAATGTAGGTTCATTGGCTTATCGGGTGAAGCTGACGAGGAGGTGAGGCTTGGTACCGAGGCCATCCAAAAAAAAGAAAGTTTCAAGTATCTTGGGTCTATTATACAGGGAGATAGGGATATCAACGATGATATTTCATATCATATTGGGGCAGGGTGGATGAAATAGAGACTAGCCTCTAGAGTTTTGTGTGATAAGAAAGTGCCACTAAAACTTAAAGGAAAGTTCTACAAAGTGGTAGTTAGATCGACTTTATTGTACGAGACGGAGTATTGGCCAGTCAAGAAATCTCACGTTCAGAAGATGAAAGTCGTGGAAATATGAATGCTATGGTGGATGTGTGGGAATACTAGGAGGGACATAATTAGGAATGAAGATATCCAAGACAAGGTGGGAGTGGCATCGGTGGAGGACAAGATGCGGGAAGCAAGACTAAGGTGGTTTAGGCATGTGAAGAGGAGAGATACTGATGCTCCAGTGCGGCGGTGTGAGGGGATGGCTATGGACGGTTTTAAGAGAGGTAAAGGGAGGCCGAAGAAGTATTGGAGAGATATAATTAGATAGGATATTGCATAGTCTCAGCTCACTGAAGACATGACCTTAGATAGGAGGTTGTGGAGGACTCAGATTAGGATAATAGGCTAGGTGGCTTATCCTTACACCATAGTAGTTGTAGTTCTTCTCATTTGATTTCTACATTTTATTATTGTTTATAGGTGTGGGCATGTGTACTTTGATTATTTTATTTATAAATATGTTATACCTCATACTTTTGTACATTGGAGCATGTTTTTTTTCTAAAAGATTGCTACGAGATCCATATTGTTTATGAAGTTCTACCCAGGTAGTAATGGATGAAAATAGGGTTATAAGGATTTAAAAGGAGTTGGGGGCCGAATAATGAGTCATGGTACTCAACTTATTTGCGTAAGCTACCAACTTGGATGTCTTACATACTTAAGCTACTTGAGTGCGTGTTGAGCTTACATAGCAAAGATTACATAGGTTCTTAAAATGAGACGAGATTACGAACCCACGGAAGAGGCACAAGGAGGCATAGCACCTACTTGGAAGCAAGTATGTGATGCACCTACTTGGACCAAGTAGGTGATATACCTACTTGAGGTGGGGCCCATGCTGCCATATGGCGGTTTTAGATTGGGTGCATGATTGAGGTGGCACCCTAGGGGGCTGTCACATATCACACTTAGGGGATGTGATGTTTCATCTTATAAGTAGGTGTATATAAGTATGTATTGATGACCAATTGCTCATTTTAAGCATCTATACTTAGCAAAAAAACTAGACAAAGCTAGAGAAAAAGAGAGACTAGCTACGGGTTTGAGACAAGAAAGAGGTAAGGCCCAATTTCGTTTCATGAATTAATTATTTAAGGTATTCTACGGTGATATGATGGTGTTTAATAATGAAAATTTTCTATTTGGAGAAGCAAAAACGTGACACAAATAGTCTACTACTTTTCAGCACGCTAAGGAACTTTCGAGGCTAGGTTTTGGCTAGTTTTGGCCAATTTTGGGTAAGGTAAGGTCTTCCCTTTCAATTTGAAGTTTATGGTATTTTCATAGGATGTTTTATACATATTTTACTCTGCTTTAAGTGTAAGAACTTTGTATAAATGCTCGACGTTAGAAACAAACTAAATTAGAGTCGCTATAGTTAAATTATCGTTGAAAGGAGGTGTTGTGCGTGTGGGGTGCTGCTGCAGGTGTATGGTGGAGTGTTTCAGGGATGGATAATAGTTTAAATGGGGTGTGGGTGCTTCTGGTTTCATCTACATGAACCCCCACTTTATATAATTAAAGATTTTATGAAATAACGATTGAAAATCCTATTGTGGTATCGTAGTTTTAAGCGGATTGTTTGGAGTTTGTTTTGTGTAATATCGAAGTAGTTTAATTGTGTGTTGGATGATGATCATTTTTGTTGGTTGGATTTACTAATTGAATATGTAATTGGAAGTTCGGATAGGGCGAGTTATAGAGGAGATGCTGCCCAAATTCTATTAACTTCTTAACTAGTTAATAGACTAGTCGAGACTAGTCGAGAAAGGAGAATAAGGAGTTGGTTCCTATGAGTGCTAGGCTATGGATTTAGAAGCTGTAAAGTTAAAGGTTACTAACATTAGTATTACCTTCATGTTAAATAGGTGCAGAGGACGACTAGACAAGTCGGGTTAAAAATAATCGATAGGAGGTATGTAAAGCTTTCTTTTGGCATGTTTTTGGCATAAGTATGTAAATCTATTCTTCTCTTTTTTGGCATGTCTTAGACGTAAGTAATGAATGATATGTATATGAGCTTGGGGTAATTCGATTCATAAATTCCAAGCATGATCCATGAATTTTATTGACTTCGTGATATTAGAACTCCTGTAGTAATTGAGTTGTTGCCTTTTAGGGCTTCTATATGACGAAAGGTAGTATATGTAAAGCATGTCTCTCCTTCCCTTTGGAATTTCTTAAATGTAAGTGAATTGAGGTATGATATGAGTGTAAAGGCAGTTCCAGTTGTAAGTCTTGAGTATAACCTGTGACTCGAGTTCACTCCTAAATGCTAAGGGTCTTGAAGTAGTTAAACTACGACCCTCGAGCCTTCTATAGGCTGAATAGTGATTGGGTGTGTAAGTTCCTAAATCTGGGGTCTCCTAGGCATATTTATAATAATGGTTGGGGGATGTCTGATATGTTACCAAGTCTTATATGCACGTATATGCATTGTTATGTGATATGTGGATCGGGCCATCGTTCCTCGGCACTATTATATGATATGCATACATACGGATCGAGCTATCATTCCTCGGCACTAATAACCAATATACAGATCGGACCGTCGTACCTCGGCATCACTATTATGCAATATATAGATCGGGCCATCGTACCTCAGCATTGTTATATGAGAGACGGATTGGGACATCGTTCCTCGACAATATTATATGATATGTGGATTGGGCCATCGTTCCTCGACAGGTACTTACTATATACATGGATTGGGCTGTACGTTCCACAACACTAATAATACACATGTGCTCATGATAGCAGAATGATATAATTTTTACATCAAGTCCCTGAATGGGGCGAGTACGGTATGTGATAATAGTATGTATGACTTTGTTTCATAAAATACAGGTACGGTGAATGGCTAAACATTATAATTGCCCCTACATCCCTGTTTTAACTGTAATTCTTCATATATTGTTACAGGCTTACATACTCAGTACATATGTCGTACTAACCCCCTCTTCTCGGAGGGGCTGCATTTCATGCCCCTAGGTATAGATGTACGCTTTGGGGATCCGCCAGCCTAGGGTTTCACTCAGCAAGTTTGGGAAAAGCTCTACTATATCGGAGCCTAGCTTTTGGTACTAAACCTCTAATGTATATATTTGTTTATTCAGGGGTATGGCGGGAGCGTTGTCCCGCCTTATGTTATCACTAATACTCTTAGAGGTCTGTAGATACGTATATGGATTGTGTATATGTGCGTGTTCAATTATGCCTGTATGAATTACATTTTAGGATATTTCCTTTGTCGAGGCAGCCTTGACGGCTCGCGTATGTGTTTATAATGGGACAACCCCACAAGCTACGATAGCCTCGTCGGATTATAAGTTGTATTTCCTATTGAGGCACTGTGACCCAAACAGGCGACATGTTTACTTATGGTTACCAGGGGTATATGCGAGTGTCCAGTTCAGACACCCAGTCGCGAACTATGGGGTTGGGTCGTGACAGAAATGGTATCACAACAGTTCGTCCTCGGAGTATCTACAGACCATGTCTAGTAGAGTCTTGTTTATCGATGTGTTGTGTACCACATCTATAAACAGGAGGCTATGGGACATTTAGGATGACATTATTTTCTTATCTAACATCGTGCAATAGAGCTGTAATATTAAGATGATTCCTCCCTAACGATTTATTCTATTTACAGTAATGCCTCCAAGGAAAGCTACAACTGCCCAGAAAGGCCAATTAGTAGTGGGGGAAACTAGTCAGACCTCGAGAGTTACAAGGGTGCATGCCCAGTCTATGCCAGGGGTTGTGCTCCAGTCGGCAAGCTCTACTTCACTGCTACTTTCAGAGGAGCATAGAGTAGCGGCAGGCTCTACTACACCATTACTTCCAGAGGAGCATTGGGAAAAAGCAGCTACAGAAATCGAGACTCCATTGCCTAAACCTCCAGCCCCACAGCCAGGGATGGAAGATAGGGACATGAGAGATGCGGTACAGTTGCTAACTAGAATAGTAGAAGGGCAGGCTCGAAGGCATGGGCTAGGAGCCAATGATGTGGATAGACACGATAGCTTGAAGGTTCATGACTTCCTGACTTGTAACCCTCTAGAGTTTTATAGGTCGATGCCCGCGGATGACCCACAGGAGTTCATTCGACAGATGCAGCATATCATAATAGTAATTAGGGCTTCTAAGACTGAATCTGTTGAATTAGCTTTATATTGGCTGCGTGACGTAGCCGTTAATTGGTATGAGTCCTGGAAATTATAAAGGGGCGAGGGTGCTCCTTTTGCAGTCTGGGATGAGTTTGTGGAAGCCTTCCTTAACTACTTTCTACCTCCGAAAATGAAGCGAGCCAGAGTTGATAGATTTTTACAGTTGAGGCAGAATGGCAGGAGCATTAGAGATTATAGCCTTGAGTTTGACTCGTTGGCGAGGCATGCGCCCACTATTGTGGCTGATATGGCGGATAGGGTGTATCGCTATGTGATGGGGCTAGATCTTCACTTGATTAATAGTTGTATGGCCATGGCTTCTCAGCCAGGGATGGACATTGCTCAAGTACAGGCGTATGCATAAGGGGTGGAGGATCGGCATGGAGGGTGACAGCCCGATAAAGATTATGATGGTGGCCAGCATAAGAAAGCTAGGTTGGGTCATTATTTAAGGGAGTTTCGAGGCGAGCAGCCTCAGCAGTATAGTAGGTATCCTTCCCAGCCAGCTCAGAATACACCCCCACAGTTTATGGGTAGGGGGTTCAATAGCACAGGGTATTCAGAGGTCGGTCAGAGCTCGTAGATGAATAGGGATTTGCGTCAGTCGAGGCCACCTTTGCCTCGGTGCTCTTGTTTTGGTAGGTCTCACTTTGGGGAATGTCATTCTGATCCGAGTGCTTGTTTCACTTGCGGCCGTCAAGGCCATTTCAGGAGAGATTGCCCACTTAAGGGTAAACGAGGTAGTGCAGCCCAGCCTACTGGGTCAGTTGCTAGTTCTTCGTCTTCAGTGGCTATGCGCCCTATAGGGCAGGGTATTCAGACACCATCAAGCCATAGTAGAGGCCATGGTGGAACCTCTAGTTCTAGTGGTCCTTCGAATCGCATCTATACCTTAGCTAGCAGATAGGATCAGGAGGCGTCACCAGATGTGGTTACAGGTATATTATCAATTTCCTTCCAGCTTATATATGCATTGATATTGGGGGCCATGTATGGTTGTAATATGATATGGTATATATATTTATATATATACATGTTGGCCCTGTGATGCACTGTTGGTATTTTCTACGTGCAGATTTTTGTGATGGATAGGAAGTATGAATAAAACAACTCATGAGATATTAAGGATAGTGTGAAGGATAGCAAGGCTATACTTGACTAAAGGTTAAAGTGTTGACAATGGGTTTATTGGCTACTGATATTGTAACTTACAAGTAACACAAGAGAAAAGATAAGAGATCCTTCCTATGGTAGAATATAAGAGAACTTAAGAGTAAGTAAAGGAAACGAAGCAAGTGTGACAACATAGACTATGAGTGCGTGTCAGTACAATGAAATACGTAGAGCAGAATAAGTCAAGAAAAGGAAAGACTATGAATAGAATTCAATGCACTTGGAACAGAAATCTCCTGAAATCCTTTTTAGACCTTATAAGGGTTAACATTCGAGGACGAATGTTCTAAAAGGGGGAAGGATGTTATACCCCATACGTTTGTACATTGAAGAATGTTTTTTTTCTAAAAGATTGCCACGGGATCCATGTTGTTTATGAAGTTCTACCCAGGTAGTAACGGTTGGAAATAGGGTTATAAGGATTTGAAAGGAGTTGGGGCCGAATAATGAGTCGTGGTACTCAACTTACTTGCATAAGCTACCAACTTGGATGTCTTACGTACTTAAGCTACTTGAGTGCGTGTTGAGATTACATAGCAAAGATTACATAGGTTCTTAAAATGAGACGAGATTACGAACCCACGGAAGAGGCGCAAGGAGGCATAGCACCTACTTGGAAGTAAGTAGGTAATGCACCTACTTGGAAGAAAGTAGGTGATGAACCTACTTGTACCAAGTAGGTGACACACCTACTTGAGGTGGGGCCCATGCTGCCACGTGGCGGTTTTGGATTGGGTGCATGATTGAGGTGGCATCCTAGGGGGGCTGTCATGTGTCACCCTAGGGGGCTGCCACGTGTCACCCTTAGGGGATGCTACATGGCACCTTATAAGGAGGTGTATATAAGTATGTATTGATGACCAATTGCTCCTTTTCAACATCTATACTTAGCAAAAACAACTAGACAAAGCTAGAGAAAAAGAGAGACTAACTACGGGTTTGAGCCAAGGAAGAGGTAAGGCCCAATTTCATTCTGTGAATTAATTATTTAAGGTATCCTAAGGTAATATGATGGTGTTTAATAAAAAAAAATTCTATTTGGAGCAGCAAAAACGTGACACAAACAGTCCACTACTTTTCAGCATGCTAAGGAACTTTTGAGGCTAGCTTTTGGCTAGTTTTGGCCAATTTCGGGTAAGGTAAGGTCTTTCCTTTCAATTTGAGGTTTATGGTGTTGTCATAGGATGTTTTATACATATTTTACGCTACTGGAAGTGTAATAACTTTGTATAAATGCTCGACGTTAGAAACAAACTAAATTGGAGTCGCTATAGTTAAATTGTCATCGAAAGAAGGTGTTGTGCATGTGGGGTACTGCTGCAGGTGTGTGGTGGAGTGTTGCAGGGCTGGATCATGGTTTAAATGGGGCGTTGGTGCATTTGGTTTTATCCACACGAACCCCCGCTTCGTATAATTAAAGATTTTATGAAATAACAATTGAAAATCCTATTGTGGTATCGTAGGTTTAAGCGGATTGTTTGGAGTTTGTTTTGTGTAATATCGAAATGGTGTAATTATTTGTTGGCTTCTGATCGTTGTTTTTGGTTGGCTTTACTAATTGAATATGTGATTGGAAGTTCGTGTAGGGCGAGTTATAGAGGAGATGCTGTCCGAATTCTATTAACTTCTTAACTAGTTAATAGACTAGTCGAGAAAGGCGAATAAGGAGTTGATTCCTATGAGTGCTTGGCTATGGATTTAGAAGCTGGAAAGTTAAAGGTTACTAACATTAGTATTACCTTCATGTTAAATAGGTGTAGAGGACGACTAGACAAGTCGGGTTAAAAATAATCGATAGGAGGTATGTGAAGCTTTCTTTTGGCATGTTTTTGGCATAAGTATGTAAATCTATTCTTCTCTTTTTTGGCATGTCTTAGACGTAAGTAATGAATGATATGTATATGAGCTTGGGCTAATTCCATTCATAAATTCCAAGCATGAGCCATGAATTTTATTGACTTCGTGATATTAGAACTCCTGTAGTAATTGAGTTGTTGCCTTTTAGGGCTTCTATATGACGAAAGGTAGTATATGTAAAGCATGTCTCTCCTTCCCTTTGGAATTTCTTAAATGTAAGTGAATTGAGGTATGATATGAGTGTAAAGGCAGTTCCAGTTGTAAGTCTTGAGTATAACCTGTGACTCGAGTTCACTCCTAAATGCTAAGGGTCTTGAAGTAGTTAAACTACGACCCTCGAGCCTTCTATAGGCTAAATAGTGATTGGGTGTGTAAGTTCCTAAATCTGGGGTCTCCTAGGCATATTTATAATAATGGTTGGGGGATGTTTGATATGTTACCAAGTATTACATGCACGTATATGCATTGTTATGTGATATGTGGATCGGGCCATCGTTCCTCGGCACTATTATATGATATGCATACATACGAATCGGGTCGTCGTTCCTCGGCACTAATATACAATATACGGATCAGGCCATCGTACCTCGGTATCACTATTATGCAATATACGGATCGGTCCATCCTACCTCGACATTGTTATATGAGAGACGGATTGGGCCGTTATTCCTCTACAGTATTATATGATATGAAGATTGGGCCATCATTCCTCGGCAGGTACTTGCTATATACATGGATCGGGCTGTACATTCCACAACACTAATAATACACATGTGCTCATGATAGCAGAATGATATAATTGTTACATCAAGTCCCTGAATGGGCCAAGTATGGTACGTGATAATAGTATGTATTACTTTGTTTCATAAAATGCAGGTACGGTGAATGGCTAAACATTATAATTGCCCCTGTATCCCTGTTTTAACTGTAATTCTTTATATACTATTACAGGCTTACATACTCAGTACATATATCGTATTGACCCCCTCTTTTCGGGGGGGCTGCGTTTCATGCCCACAGGTATAGACATGCACTTTGGGGATCCGCCAGCCTAGGGTTCCACTCAGTAAGTTTGGGAAACGCTCCACTGTATCGGAGCCTAGCTTTTGGTACTAAACCTCTGATGTATATATTTGTTTATTCAGGGGTACGGTAGGGGCCCTGTCCTACTTATGTTATCACTAATACTCTTAGAGGTTTGTACATACGTGTGTGGGTAGTGTATATGTGCGTGTTCAATTATGCCTGTATGACTTACATTTTGGGACTTTCCCTTTGTCGAGGCAGCATTGACGGCTCGCGTATGTGTTTATAATGGGACAACCCCATAAGCTATGATAGCCTCGCTGGCTTATAAGTTATGTTGCCTATTGAGGTGTTGTGACCCAAACAGGCGACAGGTTTACTTACGGTTACCAGGGGTATATGTGAGTGTCCAGCTCAGACACTCAGTCGTGGCCCATGGGGTTGGGTTGTGACAATATAGTAGCTAGTGCCTCTTTCTTTCCGTACTATTCTACCATGACTTTCTCGCTTTCGTTATTCCTTGTTCTCATTTTGTCTCCAATATGCTTGGCCCTATTTGACCTTTTATCTTGTCTTGTCTTATTTTCCTCTCTTTAGCCGAGGGTCTCTCGAAAACAGCTGCCTTACCTTTCAAGGTGGAAGTTAGGTCTGCGTGCACTCTACCCTCCCTACACCCCACATGGTGGGATTACATTAGGTTTTATTAATTGATTGATGTATGCATATGAATCACATATGGAACTGAAATATAAGAGTTTAATCGATTTGATCATGAACAACTTAGTAACTTTAGGCTCGAGTGAAAGGAAAGAGATAAGGATATCACTTCATCATGTCTGATTTTTCTTCCCTCGTAGCACTCTCTACTTGTTGATTCCTCCATAACACTTTGACAGATGCAACATCTTTACTTCTTAGGCTCTTCACTTTCCGGTCTAAAATCTCAATCGGGACCTCCTCATAAGTCAAATTCTCTTCAATACTCATGTTCTCCCTTAGAACAATAGAATTTGGATCACCCACAAACTTTCTCAACCTCAACACATGAAATACTGGATGAACCAAAGCCAACTCAAGTGGCAAGTCTAACTCATATGCTACCTTGATAATGCGTTTCAGTATCCTATAAGGTCCTATACATCTAGGGCTCAACTTCCCTTTCTTACCAAACTGCATTACCCCTTTTATAGGTGAAATCTTCAAATATACCATATCATCCACATCAAATTCAAGCTCTCTCCTCCTAGTGTATGAATAGGACTTTTGACGACTTTGAGCCATTTTCAATCTTTCTCTTATGATCTTTATTTTCTCCATTGCATCAAATACCAAATCTGGACCAATCAACGCCATCTCACCAACTTCAAACTACCCTACCGGAGACCTACATCTTCTCCCGTACAAGGCTTCAAAAGGAGCTATTTGGATGCTAGAGTGATAACTATTATTGTAGGCGAACTCAATCAATGGCAAATGGTCATCCCAACTTCCTCTAAGGTCAATCACACATGCCCTTAACATATCCTCCAAGGTTTAAATTGTTCTCTCAGCTTGTCCATTGGTTTGAGGATGAAAAGCGGTACTTAGCTTGACTTTAGTGCCAAGACCTTTCTGAAATGACTTCCAAAAATATGAACTAAATTGAGTACCTCTATCCTATATAATCAACAAAAGAACACCATGAAGTTTCACAAGTTCACGAATGTATAACTTAGCATAATCTTCGGCATCATAAGAAGTTTTGACAAGTAGAAAATGTGCCGATTTGGTCATTCAGTCCACAATGACTAAAATAGGATCATGTTGTCTTTTAGTATGAGCCAAACCCATGTCAAAGTCCATATTCACATCTTCCCACTTCCATGTAGGAATTTCGATTTCTTGAGCTAGACCTTCCGACCTTTGATGTTCAACTTTCACTTGTTGGCAATTAGGACACTTAGCCATGAACTCTGTTATGTCCTTCTTCATGTCATTCCACTAATACACTTCCCTCAAGTCACGATACATCTTGGTGGATCCCGGATGAATTAAATACCGAGAACTATGGGCCTCATTCAATATCAACTCTCTTATTCCATCAACATTTGGAACACACAACCGACCTTGGTAACATAGTACCCCATCTTCTTCTAGGGAGAAAGCCTCAATGGATTTTTTATCAACCGACTTCTTCAATTCGACCAAAATTGGATCATTGTCTTGTTTGGCCTTGACGTCTGCCGTAAGAGATGATTCCGAACTATTATGTATAAGAACGCCTACATCATTGGAATCAACCAAACGAACACCTAAATGTGCCAATATATGGACATCTTTGACCAATTCCCTTTTACCTTCCTCAACATGTGCAACACTATCCATAGACAATAGACTAAGAGCATCGGCTACAACATTTGCCTTACCCGGATGGTAAAATATGCTCATGTCATAGGCTTTTAGGAGTTCAAGCCACCTCCTTTGCCTAAGGTTTAAGTACCTTTGACTAAACACATATTGCAAGCTTCTGTGGTCGATAAACACATCAACATGCACCCCATAAAGATAATAGGGCCAAATTTTCAATGCAAACACAACCGCCACAAGTTCAAGATCATGGGTTAGATAGTTTCTTTCATGTACTTTAAGTTGCCTAGAGGCATAGGCTATAACCTTATCATGTTGAATCAAACACAACCCAAACCAACATGTGAAGCATCATAATAAACAACAAACCCATCTGAACCTTCGGACAATGTCAAAATAGGAGCTGACGTAAGACGATCTTTTAATATTTGGAAGCTTTTCTCACATTCTTCCAACATTGGAATTTTGCCTTCTTTTGTGTCAACTTAGTTAAAGGCGAAGAAATAGATGAGAACCCTTCAACAAACCTTATGTAGTATCCATCTAAGCCCAAAACACTTCTAATGTCCGAAGGAGATAATGGCCTAGGCCAACTTTTAACTGCCTCTATTTTCTTTGGATCTACTTTATTCCCATCACCTGACACCACATGGCCAAGAAATTCAACCTCTCTTAGGCAAAATTCGCACTTACTAAATTTTGCGAATAATTACTTTTTCCTCAATGTTTGCAACACAATACTCAAGTGGCCCATATGATCTTCCTCAATTCGAGAGTAAATCAAGATATCATCAATAAACTCCACTACAAACATATCCAAATATGGCTTGAAAATACAATTCATCAAATCTATGAATATAGAGGGAGCATTTGTCAACCCAAATGACATTACTATAAATTCAAAATGACCATACCTTATCCGAAAAGCCGTCTTGGGAATATCACACGCCCTTACCCTCAATTCATGATAACCGGAACGGAGGTCAATCTTAGAAAAGTAGCTTGCTCCTTGTAATTAGTCAAATAACTCATCTATCCTTGGGATTGGATATTTGTTTTTTATGGTGACCTTATTCAATTGTCGGTAGTCTATACACATTCAGAGTGACCCATCTTTCTTCCTAGCAAATAACATGGGAGCACCCCATGGTGAAATACTTGGTCTTATAAAACCCTTATCCAATAAATCCTTCAATTGTTCTTTCAACTCCTTAAGTTCTGTCGGAGCCATATGGTAAGAAGAAATGGAGATAGGTTGGGTATCGGGAAGGAGATCTATGCAAATTCAATCTACCTTTCGAGAGGAATACCGGGAAAATCATCAGAAAACACGTCGAAGAACTCATTAACTATAGGGACCGACTCAAGAGTGGGAGTTTTGGAATCAATGTCCCTAACTCGCACCATATGATAAATGAACCCTTTGGAAATTATTTTTTGGGCCTTAATACATGAGATAAATCGACCCTTAACCACTGAATCATTACCCTTCCATTCAAGAATAGGCTCATTAGGGAAGTGAAACTTAACCACATGAGTTCTACAACATATAGATGCGTAAGCGGCATGTAACCAATCCATACTAAGAATAATATCGAAATCAGTCATATCAAGTTCAACAAGGTCATATGGAATAACTTTATGCAAGACCCATACAGGACAATTTCTATAAGCTCTTTTGGCTAATATCGAACAACCAACATGAGTATAAACCGAGAAAGGTTCTATTAACACTTCGGGGCATACATCAAATCTCATAGCAATATAAGGAGTAACAAAAGCCAAGTTGGCACCCGAATCAAGCAATGCATAAATATCAAATTTAAAGACTCGCAACATACCCGTGACCACATCGGGGGCCTCATCAAACTCTTGCCTAGCATAAAGAGCATAAAATCAGTTGTTGCATTGGCCAACCATAGGTTGATCTTGGGCACCTTGTTGCACTTGGCCTCCTATAGGACGACTGTCTCCACCCTTTTGGCAACAAGAGGGCACTCGGATCTCTTATGGCCCATTTGTTCACATCCATAGAAAGCACCTGTTCCTATCAAACACTTTCCTCCATGATTCCTTCCACACTTTGCACACTTTGGAAAAGAAGGGTTACTAGAATTTATACCTCCTTCTCCTTGAGCTTTAGGGTATGACACCCTATCCTTAGCAAACTTCTTCTCTGAGATTTGGCCTTGATGAGAGCGTCCACTGCTACCAACAGTCCTAGGATTAGAGAACCCACCTTCATATTGGGCCCTCTTAGAATCCATCATCCTCATTTCCTCGAGCTTTTATCTTTTAATTTATTCAGTAAAAGTCATGAGCCGAGATATGTCCATCTTCTAAACAAGCATAATGGTGCAACATTCCTTAACAACCAAGTCAGATACCTCTGATATAAATTTACTCATTCGGGCATGTGGATCGATAACTATTAAAGAAGCATACTTGGATAGCTTAGTAAACTTGAGGGCATAGTCCCTTATCCCCATATTGCTTTGTCAAAGATTTATGAACTCCAACACTTTAGCCTCCCTTAACTCAAGAGGGAAAAAATGATCAAGGAAAGCAAGTTTGAAAGCTTCCCACGATGGGACCTTCATCCACCCTCTCCAACCTCCATTGAGTGTACCATATTTGAGCAACACCCTTTAGTTGGTAAGCCGCCAACTCCACTTTTTCTTATGAAGTCACCCCCATAATACTCACTATCTTATATACCTCATCAATGAACTCTTGAAGATCCTCATCAACCTTTGAGACATAAAACTCTGGAGGATTCATTTGTGCAAAGTCCTTTACTCTTGAGGCCAGAGTAGGAACATTAGGAGGAGCCACACATCTTGGTTGGTCACTACTCGGGCTAGCATAGTAATAGTGGTTTGGAACTCCGCGTTAGTCACTTGGTCCGGTAGAGGACCATTGTCTTGAGGAGCCGGAAGAGCTTGGGCTTCATTAACATTATCTCCCCTTAGAAATGGTGGTCTTCTTGGAGCCATCTTTTTGAAAATCGCAAAGAAAGACTATTAGAGAAAAGAAGTCTTAACGTAAACTCTATAGCACGACATGGATCATGAAAGAAGTGAGAATTCCTAAACGCCTCATAGCCTCCTACTCATAAGCGTGGCGCGCTTCACACCCATGAATAAGACTCTACTTGATGTGGCATGTTAGATACCCTAGGACACTTGAAAAAAATACCTTGTGCTCTGATACCAAGTTTTCATGACCCGACCTAGGACCTAGTCGTAACACGGCGATCAAAACCACAAAGGGCTCCAACCAAGCCTCTTGTATATATCATAAGCATACATAAGGTAAGATATAAATGCAGAAACATCATAAGAGAGTCTAAAATATGAATAGAAATCTAAAAATATCTTATGACATCATAGACTCAAACATATGCCCAACTAGATGCCTCTAAACATGAGTATGGGCAGGGTCTAATAAATGTCCCTAGCTAACCCTCAATATACAATGTAAACAAAAGAATTTTGAAGAAAATAGTAACAAACTTAAAAACTAGTTCCCGATCAATGAGGACTCACCACAACACAGTAGAATAGATAACACCTACTAGTTATGTGGACGATTAGGATCGTCAACCTCCCCCCCTATATTATGAGACAATGTAGGAAAAAAGTATGCATTAGTCGTTGGAATGTACTAAGTATGAGGGAAATACAATGCATGAAAAAACATATTTGTAATGATGACCACTTGAAATAACATGTTAGGAGAAATAGTCGAAAATCATAAGTAGTCTTTAAGAAAGATCAATGCATAATAACCATAAGAGTATCATGTAAAATGAAAGATAAGATTAGTAATTTAAAACATAAATAAACGTACATATGTGGGATAAGAACCATAACTGACAATAAGACCATGCGAGCTATAACATGGAATCCGATGATACCCACATCGAGAATGAGGAGGCTACTTTGCCAAGGTAGACTCCTAATCATGAACATGTACTATTTGTGGATCCACTAACTAGGCCATAAAGGCAATCTATGGTGGCACGTAGTTTATGGGACATGAGGCTGCTACTAAGGCTTTTGGTAGGGCCCCCACATCAAGTCCACTCGATGTTAAGTCAAATCCCACGGAATACATGCATAACATAGAAATCATAATTACATATATCATAATCATGATCATAGGTTTGAAATCATAGAGTAGCTCATTTTCATAACATACTTGTAATGTGAGAATTGTCCTTTCATCATTACAATCATATTTGCACAATTCATAACATTAGGCCTTAGGTCACCACATATGGCCTTAAGTCACCTTTTCATAACTTATATGAAATTCATACCTTGAACTTAGAGTAAAAACTCAATTGCATAATCAATTGACTTTGAAAATCATGTAATTCACTTAAAAACATGTATGATCATCAACTTTATATCAGCCCATACATAATTCATATAGATAATATCCTTTGGAAGTATAATTCAAAATACTCATAATTTACATCATGAACCCTAGAGATCAAAATAGGAGAATTCATGGAAAACTCTTTAATTCAATGCAATATATAATGCAAGTTTAATAATAATAATAATAATAATAATAAGAAGAAGAAGAAGAAGAAATGCTTACTCAGTTGGGAGTTTCTCCAACTGACAACCATCATTTATGAGCTAGTGATGATACAACAAAGCGATGTCGTTGTCATATCCATCCAATACCTTGCTAGGGTAAATGACATCAACATATTAGATTCAATCATCGAAGTTCTCTTTTTGGGACTTAAGAGGTATAGCTTTCATCCTACGCTGGCTACATAGTTCTGGGGTTTGAGTCAATTAAGCTTTTACCCAACTCGGTGCTCAATACTACTCCTAAAATATGTGCTCATATTAACATAATCATCTAGTCTTATTGAAAAAATATCAAACTCATCTTATTATCTCTTCATCAATCATTACACTTCAAAACATTATTTACATTTCATCAAAACACCTTACTCAAAACATCATTTACTCAAATTCATTTAAACTCAATTCTTTTGCTCTTTCAAAACTCAATAAAATACATATATAGTGTTAATTCAAATCAATCTTTTTGTCAATAAATATTAAAAGCCAATATTTTTACTCAAAACACGTGTAAAAATATTTATGATAATCAAATCAATTAGGGTTAATGAAAAAGTAGCCATTAACAATAATTCTAATAACATGAGAGATAAAAATAATAATAATCTCAATGCATAAATATATCTAACTCAATAGAAGAAGAATTAACTTATTTAGAATTCAAGATTTGGGTAAAACTCAATTATAATTTAATTATGATGAATTTAAATATTGGGCGCATGGAAGAACTCAATCCAATTCTATGAATAGCCTTACTTACCTAAAATTCAAAGCTTTACTCCGAATCGAAGAACTCAATGACCACTCTTGAACCCCTAGCATTTTCTCCTCACCGGAGCATTTTTGTACTACCCGAAGAATAAGAATCACTGGAATAGTATTTCTACACTACTAAAAACTAAAACTATATTTGAGAATGAGTAAAGAAGTGTATAGAGAAAAGAGTTTCTTGAGAAAACTCGATGAATAAAATGAGGAAATAAGGTGGGTATTTATAGGTGTGAAGGAGGGATCTAACAATAAATAAAAATAATTACAAATGATGATCTTGAAAATTCAATGGAGGATTGTGATCTCATGGATGATGTCAAATGGAGGACTATTGATGTCATGGATGATGTCAAATGGATGTAGATCTTTCCATGGTTGGTGAGATGAACCTTCTTTTAATGAAATACCCTTTTTCGGAGTGGCATTTGAAAAAGATAGCTTCCTAATTAGGATTTGGTGTCTCATATGAATTGTATATCTAGAAGTATACCTTCATATCATTCAATAATCAACTAATTTGGATAATCCTACCGTGAGATATGATTTTTCTTCTACAAATACTTTATTTCATCACAGCACCATGTCTTGTAAAAATTAATTTATTTGACCTACGTATTCTTTAAATCTTAAGATATGGTCTCATGAAAGTTGTAGGTAATGCGGTTGGAATTATTCAAAAATTTGAATCACCTAATTTGGACTATTCTATAAAATATTATGCATAAAATACAGAAGTAGTATCATTTTCATCGAGAATTGAAACACCACATACAACGTTTTAGGGGTTGTTACAGTAAATCAGTAATTTAATAATCTATCGAGAACCAAAGTAAAAAATATTATGCCTGAACTCATGTTAAGTTGCAGCACTAGAATTTTCCTCAAACATTGTAAGTATATTTCATTGTTTACTTGTTGCATTTGTTAGCTTAGAATTATTAGTTGCACTCTTTTAGATTTCTTAAATAAATAATTAAATTTAATATAATTTAGTAGAATAGTTAATTGACAAGTTCCTGTAGGTTCGACAATCCGATTATGAAAAGAGCCACTGTATTACTTGTGAGACCGCGTACACTTGCGTGTGCTTTGGTACCAACAATGCCATCGATTTAATTGTGTTAAAACTTGTGATAATCTTGCAGACTCATAAAGTAAGGACTTAGCAAGATAAAGGATCTGAAGCACATCAATGGAGATGAAATTGAAGCTCATAAATTTCAAAGTCATATATGAGAAAACCCAACCTAGGGACTAGAGATCCTATAACTAGGTTAAATGGGAAAATTGAATTATATGATGACTTGCTGTGAAATGCACTATTATAATTTTATTCAATCCCTATGATGTAAGTGCATTTATCCATTAATGTGTGGAGGTTGAGTTTATCACGTCTTAATGAAAGTTTGTTCTCGTATGAGTGGGGTATCGAAATACAGAAGCACCCTCGACAGATTTCACCTATATGAGTGTGAGAGTAGACCGCTTTCTATGAGAATGGGGTTTGTTCTCAAAAACACTCATGAAATTGGGGTAGAAAAAGGTCATAATGTGTTGGCTAATAAAGCTTATGTTAACACCTTGATTATTGTGTGTAAGCAGTAATACTTTTATTTCTCTTAAGCAATCATAGTTCAAGTCTGACACCACACTACCTCAATCAATGGGCTTTAACCCCATCCCCCACGGCGTTTCAAGAATTATTTTCCTTACCAAACCCTTGTTTATAGGATCCACCAAATTTTTTTGGACATTAAATATTCCAAGGAAATAACACACAGTTTCAACAACTGTTTAATTGCACCATGCATAATGCAAATATGTCTATTTTTTTCATTGTATGCACTATTTTGGCAATTTATACTACTACCTATGAGTCACAATGAAGAGAGACCGGTGAAGTTTGTCTTCCCCATAATGGCATATCTGTCAAAAGATTTTCCAGCCACTTAGCTTCTCACCTTGCCAACTCAAGAGCAACGAATTCAGAATTTCATGATAGAATGTGCTACACAAGTATGTTTGGAAGACTTCCAAGAAATAGCACCTACACCTAAAGTAAATACATAACCACTGATCGATCTAACTTCGTCATTGTCAGTTACCCAGTTTGCATCACGAAAACCTTCTAAAATAGCAGGAAATTTATTAAAATGCAAACACTAATTCATAGTCCCTTTCAAATACCTTAGCAAGTGATGAAGAGACTTTCAATGTTCACTACTGCGATTATGAGTATATCTACTTAATCTACTAACAACATATGCTATATCAAGCCGAGTATAGTTCATGAGAAACATTACACTCCTTATTATTTTAGCATATTCAGCTTGAGAAACACTAGGTTCTTTATTCTTTCTCAAGTCTATGCTAGGATCATAAGGAGTTCTCACTGGAACTACATCAAAATAATCAAAAAAAAATCAATAGCTTTTCAATGGAATGAGACTGACAAAAGGACAAACCATTAGCAGTTTTTTTTCTTTTAACTCCCAAAATCATATCTGCTACACCTTGGGACCTATCAACTTATTCCCTCCAAGATCCAAGATTTTCAACTAATGACATTGTGAAAAAGAAGGAAACATTCCACTAAAACTATTCTGGCATATGTATACAACCTCAAAACTTTTCAAGGAGCCTAGTGAAGGTGGAACTTTTCCAGAAAAATTGTTATAGGCTAGATTAAGAACAACTAGATTAGTCATATTCATCGAACAATCTGAAAGTTCTCCTGAGAATTGGTTGTGTGACAAATCAAAGGATGTGGTGGCTGAGTAATTTTGACAAATGGAAGAGATGGATCTGAGAAACTGATTTTTATGCAGGTAAAATATTTGAACATTGGTAGGAACTAGTGGCAAAGGTCCTGAAAAGTTGTTCAAGCTTAAATCAATAATCATGTAATTATCTATGTTTGCTATTAAATCAGACACTCTTCCACTGATTTGGTTGTTTGAGATATTCAAAATCTTTAGATCGGGGGGCAAACTAGAGAACCATCTTGGAAGTGTGTCCGTAATACTTGCAAGAGAGATATCAAGAACAGTGTAGTTGTTTTGATTTTGAAGACATTTTGGAAAAGAAGGTCCCAAATTGCAAGATGAACGACTTATAACTTGCAGCTGAAAAGGAGGTAGTCAATCAAAGCTCGTCTTTAGATCCAATGAGTTGAATGACAATTCTAAATCCACTAAACTGGAGAGGTTTGAAAGGTGGGACTCAGTGATTGTACCTTTAAGGACATTATAAGAGGCATCAAAATTTTCCAGGTTCGATAGTTGCCCCATACTTTCTGGTAATTTTTCCATACTCTTTTATAAAAAATTCTACTTAATAATATGATGTACACCAATTATTCTTTTTACATATATTTATTATTAATAACGTGATATACACGTGCAAAGTAACGTAGACTTAACTAGTTACCAAAATTATATAGAAAATTGCACGGGATTATTGGTGTATTTGAGCGTGTTCAAAACAAGAGTTGTTATCTTTTCCTTAAAACAAAAGGCAAATGAACAACAACATTATATCCAGTGAAATTCCACAAGTGGGTCTGGTGAGAGTAAAATATACGCAGACCTTACCACTATCTCATGGTATAACTAAACATATTTAGTTTTCCTTGAGCACAATGATCAAACAAATAGGCGGTCACAATCTATCTTAGTGAAGGATATCCTCATGGTGTTAAAGTCAAAGGAGATATTATAAAATTATTGTGCCCAAACACCTAATATGCTAAAAGGGAGCTTCGTACTATCTGCACTTTGTACCGACAAGCAGAAATACTCAGGTTTATCTTGTCGAAATAATTTTTTTGCAGCAAACTTCATTTTAACATTTTTCAACAAAATGAAATGCTATAGTCAGGAAGTTTTTAAGATCTTGAATGATAGTTCCAAGGTAACAAAGCTTGTCTAGTCTTAAGCTTATATGTTCCTTAAAGGTCGCACCAATCACAGATCTAATTTCCTGCTTCAATTTATTGAATGTTATATCAGGAAAATAAGTCAAAGGGGCCCCATTATCAACAAGAATTCCACCTTGGTAATCGACCCTCTTGAATATGCTTGGATTGATGTCATGATACTTGTCGCCGACACTGATTTTTTCTCAGGTTATATGGTATTTGCCTATAACCATAAACATGGGAATGGAGGCTTCTATAAATATAGGCTCTCCTCCCAAACTAATGTGTTTGAATCATAGTTGCTATCATTTATATTACCGAGACAATAGGAAAATCCAGTATAATTTAGTTGAGAAACCAAAGAAATAGCTCGTTGTCCAAGTCCAAGAACTCCACTACAACGATCTGCACCTTTAGAATATATTGAGGAACATCCAAACATAAGACGTTTGATAGTCACTTCAGTTCCATTTCTTGAATCAAATGTCACAACTTCAGAAGCAAGATTTCCCTCTGTCAGACCTATTGCATATTTATAAGTATACTCACATCTCCTCGTCGACACACCATATTGGCCTTTAAGCATTATAAAATCACACACAGGCGTGTCACAAAACACATTCTGCATAGTGGTATAGTGGACCAGGTGAGCCTTCATCACCAACGGTGAAGCCACAATGAACCCAAAGTAATAAACTACCAGTGTCCATGATAAGAATTTGTGGCACAGGAGGTGTGCCAATCTATAATGGAACAAGAAACTCGGAGGTATAGAGTGGGTAAATCTGAAATTTCATCCACATTTTTTTTCTAGATCATGGTCAATCATAAGCTGTGAAATCCGAGTCTCTGATCTCATATCCATTCTTGTCACAACTCACACGATCTTCGATTGTGAGTTTTGGGTCGTAGAACGGCGGCTTCCTTGAGTCATGGTGAGTTATTTATATCATTAGACTATTACTTTTGGTCTGCTGATCATGTTTGGGTGTGGTCTCATGAAGTTGTAGTAATAATAATAATGCTATAAGAAACAATTTCATCATTTTGGGAAGTACTTGATAGGTAAGGTGTTGAACTTCTTTTTCTTTCCTTTGAAAAAACTAACTAGAGACAAGTAAGTAATAGAAAGAAAATGGGGCGCATTGAGTCATGTGGACAGTTTCGTTTTATAGGTGTATAATTCTTTCTTGTCTAAATGGGGATGGGTGATTTTGTGTGATTCAACAGCTTTGGTACATGCAGAAAGTTTGAGTTCTTATCATCAAAGCACACATTTTGGATGTATAAAGCTAAAATTGATGAACATTCATCCAATTTGAATGACTATTTTTGTTGAGCGTGCGGTAAATAAATTAATTCTTGTTTCAACCTACAAAATTGAATAACTAAATTAAGTTAGGTAGGTAAAATGTATAGTCAGTTACATTTTGATGTTATTAGGTGTATGTATGTAATACTAATACTTAATTATAGACAAACCCTTTAATGAGCAATAAATATTTTTTCTCCTTATTTTTACATGTTCAGATTTTACACATCCTTAATGACCGATAAATATTAAATAGAATGAAATTTTTTATTATATTTTCTTTGGAATATAATAAATTTAGAGCATGTTTGGAAAGCCATAATGTAATTGAGATTTGGTGTAATTGGGTGTAATTACATTCATTGGCATATTTGGTAGACCTAGTAATTACTTGGTAAAAGAGGAATTGAGTGTAATTAAAGAGGAATTACACTCTTCAATTCTAAAGGGAGGGTAAAGAATTGTTGTAATTACATGAAGCTTTTTAAAATTCTTTTTTTATTTATATTTATATTTGTTTTCATTTTAATTTATTTTTATTTCTACTATTTTTTTAAAATAATTTATTTACATTTTTTAAATTAGTATATTTTAAATAATTTAATCAAATAAACTAAATGTATAAGATTTTTATGAACATCATGAAATGTATGTTTGACAAAAATGATAATATTATAATTATAATGTCATAAAATTATTAAAACGATTGACAAAAAAATAATCTATCAAGTTTAACTAAAAAATAAATGTTTTGCAATGTGAAATATCAAGTCAATAGTACTAAAACAAATGAAATTGAAAATATGACTTAAATCCTAAATTCAAAACAAAAATTTAACATAATGCTCTTGTATCAAATTTTAACATAACGTACATAAATATGATTTTAAAAATTAGAATACTAACATACTTATTTTTAAAAATAAATAGAATAATAAATAAATAAATAATATGAAAAATTGCATGGAATGAAAAAGTAAAGGTTGAGAATAAGAATGAAATGAATTATAAATAAAAAATAAAAAATATATATTTAGAAAATATTAAAATAATAAAAATATTTTATAATATAAGTTAAGAACATATGTTTATTATTTAATATTTAATTTAATATTATTTATAAAGATCCTCATTTGTCTAATATAAATTTTAAATTTAGAAAATTAACTTTTATTTTTAAAAACAAAGAGAACAATTGTAATTACACTGGAATTACATTGTGGCAACAAACATCTCATTGTAATTATTAAACTGGGTAATTATTATTATCCTAGTAATTATACCAATTCCAATTACTAAGTGGCTTTCCAAACAAGCCCTTAATATTTTGTAAAGTGGATTGGGATATGACTATAGTTAATATAAAGATAAAATAGGAACTAAATGATAAATTATCTCATAATTTTTTAAACTCAACACATGAACATCGATAATTATATTTTAGATGTAATGGATAAATATGATGGATGGAGTACTTTTGTAAATCAGTATTTACGTTGTTTTTCTTGGGCGTGTTAGAACTCCCTTTTACTTTTGTTCTTAATTGTTTGTTTTTAGCGCCACGTACCGCAAATATATATTCTCTAGTTTTACATACTTCCCATCACTCAACTTTCAAATAAATTGGTAGAGTAACATATATTATTTAAAAATAATATAATAAATATTATTAATTATAATAATTAATAATTTAAAATATTTTAAAATCAAAATAACAATTTGATTGACTCTCCAAGTTTTATATATATCACATATAATATATATATGACTCGTATTAACACGAACTTTTATATCTATGTCTAGTATACCTTTATGTTATGCAGATATTCTATTTGTTTAGAAACCTTGGTTGGTTTCCACATTCTGTGAGCATCTTGGTGTACTCTTAAATGTTGTTTCCTTAAAAAATTTAAGATGAGTTCCAATAAATAAATTCTTATATTTTACTTTTTTATTTATTTTTAAAAAGGCACCACATATAATAAATTGATTATAGATTTATTTTCTTATCATTTTTTTAAAAAAAAATTATTTAATTTTTTTGTCTAAAATGTGAGAAAATGGAAAAAGAGAAAAAGTAGAGAAAAAGTATCTAAAACTATTTTTTTCGGTTATATTATAATTTATTTATGTAAAAATAAATTTAGGGGATCTATGATGAATTGTATAAGAAAATGAATGAATTTTTTTTTAATTATTAAAATAATAAATTTTAAAATTAATTTTTTTCACTCTTGTTAGACCAAAAGGGTATATATGGAAGTAGCATAATTTTGATTAAATTATTTGCTTTAGGACTTGGAAGACCTTACAATTAAAAGATTAAACAAAAAAAAAAGTTATCCTTTCCCAAATATAACTCAACATTGCCACGTTTCTAATTTCACAATAATAGTCAAATAGTGTAACTAAGGAAAGCAGAAACGTATGTAGTTAAAAAAAAATCCATATCTATACGTATTTGTGTCAAAAAATAAAGAGATAAGGGATGACTACTCCAAAACTATGATTGAAATTCACATACTAAATTTAACTAGAGTCTTATTATCATTTTAAATTAATTTAAAATGTAATAAATACATATTAAGTGCTGACGTGGCATAAGGAGTGCAATTCTCTTGATGGCAAGTGAGCAACGAAAAAATTAGACACATATCTCTTTTAAATTGGTCTATTTATTTTTAGTTAGTACACATAATTATTGACATTAAAACTTATATATATTTAATTATTTTTATTTCTTTCTTTGTAAAATATTTATTTTCCCCCCCACTTTAATATTTTAATTTTTTCTCTTTCATTAGTTTCTTATCTGTTCACTTTTAATTATTTTCGAAATATTACGTGTATTTTTTAAAAATAACAATAATAACTTTTTAAAAAAGTGTCCTTTAATTTTAAGGATTTTTTATATGTTTTATTTGACTAAAGTATTTAGCAGTTTCTATTCATCTAAAGGACATTTCAGCTATGTGAACCTTATTTATTGATATATATATATATAAGGAAACTAACGGTCTTTTAAACTATAAAACTAACTAATGGTCTTTGGATAAGTAGCTTCCTAGCTGTATGTACCGATCATTCTCGCCTTGTGAGTCCTTCATCATCGCCGCGGCGCATGCGACATATATCCTCCTAAGATGGTGGTGGGGAGGGGGGGGGGGGGGAGGCTTTGAATAAGAATTGATATAATGAGAAAAATTGAGTACAACATTTTGAGTTCCCTTAAGAGCTAAGGCAGCATCATCCATTTGTGGAGTAGGGTATGTACCTAACCATATTCTTGTAGTCTTACGTGACTCTCTAATTCCACACATCCATTTCCCACTTTTATAACGTATACCACAATCAGGGGCAACTCAAATTTATTCGTGCCCTAAAGCTAAATACAAATAGAGGCCTTAATATTTTTTATGAAGTTTATGTTGGATTTAAGTGAGGTGTGAATGGGAAATAAGAATTGGAAAATACAGGGGAATCAAATGAAGGAAAAATAAAAAGTTATTTCTCAGTCATTGGTACAAGAAATGAATTGTTTTGTCCTTATATAAGAAAACTCTTCCTTTTAACTCTTAAAGGGTTAAGTAGAGGGTGTCCCTTGCGACATCGTTGTAAATGATGTGATTGATTAGTATTCCTTTTTTTTGAATATTAATTTAGAATTATTGATTAATTAATTAATTCGCGGAACCGAACTAACTAATTAATTCACCAAACGGAATTAATTTGAATTTTGCGGAAATTCAAAAAGGATATGTTTCTTCCGAAAAGACATTTTTTTCTCAAAAGACACCATACCTATTCTGAACAGGTATATTCGCACCCTTTGTTGGCTATAAGTAGAGAGGCTTCCTCTCAGTTTTCGACATCAAAATTTCTCCCTCTTCCACATATATTTTCTTACAAACAAAGTTGTGTCTTTGTGTGATTTCGTTACTGCTTTTTGAGTTCGCTGGAATTATCAAAGTTTGAGGTACCGCTACTTCTTTAATGGTCTATCCGTTTTATCCTGAGAGCAAATAATCTATAACCTCAGGTAGGGGTGTACATGGACCGGGTTGGTTCGGATTTTTTACAAACCAAACCAAACCATTTGTGTCGGGTTATTAAATCTATAAACCAAACTAAACCAATAAAAGTCGGTTTTTTCGATATCAAATTTTCTCGGGTTTTTCGGGTTTTTTCAGGTTTTTCAGGTTTTTTGGTTTTTTTTTGGTTTCTCGGATTTTTCATAGTATCTAATAAAAAACACAGAGCAGTACTTCTTAAAAAGAGTTCTAGTACAAAATATCAACATATAAGATTGAGGCAGAACATTGTTTGAAGTTTTAACTTTATAATATAACTTTATAAGATGAGCTTTTTTTGTATATTATTTAGATGAGCTTCTCAAATCCAAATCTAAATGTAAGAAAGAAAACAAAGATTATGAAAAAAATTTAAAAAATATTTATAAATTACATTTTAATAAATATTTTTATGTATAACATAATTTAAAAGTAGTATATCTATAATCGGGTTGGTTTGGGTTCGGTTTGACTTTTTTTAGTTAAAATCAAACCAATCCTATAATGGTCGGGTTTTTTTTCCAAACACCAAACCAAGTCAAACCAAACCACTAGTCGGGTTTTTTTTCCCGTTTGGTTCGGTTTTTCGGTTTGGTGCGGTTTATCGGTTTGCCCTGTACAGCCCTAACCTCGGGTATAGTGAAGGGATTAAATTTCTAAAGGACACACAGTAAATTCTGTGGACTTGAATACTATTTTTTTTTCTTTTCATCTTAGTTATTTCTTGTTTCTAACTTTTAATACATGAGGTAACAATTTATTATAAGTTAATTCTTTTAATTATTTTTCTTGAGACATAGTATTTTAGATTTGTTATACATCTAATAATTCTTTCTATCTTATATGAAAACTTAAATAATTTTTATAAATATTATTAAAATTTTAAAAAATACTTATAACCTATTATTACTTTAAAAAATGAGGCGCCTCAAATTAGGGGCCTAAAGCAACACCCTTTTTTGCAAGCCTGTAGAGCCTCCCCTGACCACGACATATAGGATGTTTGGTATTTGTTCTTGCACATTCTTTATTGTCAACTAGAATGTTTGGTAGAAGTTTTGTCTTCAATTTTTCTCAAATTTTAATATGCATTATATAAGAGAAGGCGTTTATTGGTTGAGCCACATCAGTTAATTTAACATCTTATATCTTATATATATATCAGTGTTTTAAAATGTAGGTGCGTAAGGCGAAACATTTTACTTATTATAGGGCGAGACGTAAGTCTCGAGAATTGGGGCTTAAGTCCTATGGATTTTTAATTTTTTTAATTTACAACATCGTATAATAGTATAATAACACAAAATTATAAAAATACATCAATAGTTTGAAATAATTACAAATAAGATTAAAGAAACTCATAGAAAATAAAACTTCTAACATGACTATACAAGTATAAATAATCTAATATCTTAACTTTCTAATAATAAAAGAATCATTATTTCTCAAAATATTTTTTATCATACTATACAATTTACCCCCCTAAAAAAAATAATCAATAAAACTTACTAGTATTTTAATAAAAACATCACTCCATCATGAATAAAAATAAAATTACTTTCAAATAGCTAAATAAAATATGATAATTTTGAGATATATGACAAAATCATGAAGACCAATGATAAGTGAAAAAGTAAAATTTCGCTACGTATTTTTAAAAGAAATGTTGTGTAATATATAATCGTCTTCATAGTGTTACCAAACAGTAAAAATGTGACACTATAACTTATTATTTGAGTTACTACCAATCTTCTTATCTCTATAGATTAAAAATTATTAAGTAGCCTGAGAAGTGTCTCATCAATTGTAATAAATTGATCTGGAGATGTTTGCTTCTTCAAAACAGTGGCTAGAAAGGACTTAAATGTACATGTTATAAAAATATTTGTTGTGTTTTTATGTTAAATTACTTGGTAGATATGGAATTGAGCATTACTAATGAGAGTAAATCTATATGTATTCTCTCTAAAGAATTTATTATAATTTATCGATTATGAAATTATGATTATTTATACGCAGTTATTTGAAGTGTATGAAATTATGTAACAGAGAGTAACATGTCAAGTTATACAACATTTTTAAAACACTTGTGTAGTTTATGATCACTGGAGAAATGGAAATGTTTGTAAGCTTTTCAATTAATTTTTTTGGACAAGAATTAAAGTCTCTATTTCCCCTTCATATTTAATCAATTATTTCCCTTACATTTAATGAGGCTTTTCCACCGCCTATGAATTGAGGAAGCAACATATATTTATAAGCTTCCCTATTGAGGGAATTAACTTCTTAATTTTAGAATTAGTGGACATTTGATAATCTGTATATATATATTTTCATCTTATATGTCATATCCACGAGAACTGGGTTTTGTTTCACCTTACGACTTCTTCAATATTGGAGAAACTTATGGAGGGAAGCCGTTCTTATTAGCTCAAATCTTCCATACTATGGAAAATATTTACTTGCTGCGAATACCTTTTTGTGATTTGTGTCACCTACTCAACTTCCTCTTTTGATTATCGAAAGAAAAATAATTTACCTACATCAAGGTAGGTTTAAAGCAAAATCATTCTTTTTATTATCGCATGAATTTCGAGAATTATAAATCTATCAAGTCATTTTTACTATTCTATAATTTCTAGGAAAACCCTCTGTGAAGGGCATTGGGGGTCAGCTGATCTTATTTCTTGACTTTATCGTATCATTATCGTACTTGTAAAATTGTGAAGTATGTTTTACGGTCAAAGCTATTTTCTATCGAGTCTCTTATTCATTATGTCTATTATGAGCTATTGTCCTAAGAGTGAGGCTGAAATGTTGGAAAATTATTATGTTGTACCTAAGGGAGTTGTTAATCCATTCTTTCTCATCAAAAACTAGTTACGAAAATGATATTTCAAAATTATATTCATACTAAATGTTGTACTCTATTCTTTTGGGTAGAGGCTGATCCAAAATTTTGAATCTCTGGGTGTCACGCTACTTTGAATAGTAACCTATGGAAAAATTCCCAATGTAGAGTAAGATGGTACTTAATATTTATTAGCAAATTTGCATACAAAATCTAGACTTGTTCAGTTGGTTCAGTTAAGATTTTATTTACAAGAGGTCTACGGTTCTAATTTACTTATTCACAATTCTTTTTATAATAAATTCGCTAATGATGTCTTGCATGAATTTTTTTTTAAAAGAAAATACAACCCACAACAGGGCTCGAACTTGCATCCCTGCAGTGGTAAACCTGAGTTTTAACCACAGGCACCATAAGACTCGTTATTTCTAAGGGTGTCATGTATAATATTTATACTTTTCTTATAAATATATATACAAATATATATGTATATATGATCTTGGGCACATTTATGTGCCCATAGGCCTTGTTTTGCCCATATTTAGTAGTTGTTTTGAAGATATTTTGCAAGCGTAATTGTGTGTTTTAGATTGAATGAAGAATAAGTGTGCACTAAGGTGTGTGTTTAGTGTATGCAAGGATTTTGGACAAAAGCTAGTGATCGGAAGAAACCAAGGGACAATAGTACGAGCTGAACGAGAGAAGAAGGAAGCTAAATTGGAAAATCTGGACTGGGGCCTGTCGATGGCACGCCACCCTAATGCTGGAACTACAGATGGTAGACAGGGGCCCTATATAGGTGCGCTGCGCCAGAGCCTGAACAACTGAAGGTCTGGTAGGGCGCACTCCTGGCGCGCCGCGCCAAAGGTGAAACTAGTGGAGCCCTTTGCTGGCGCTATCTTAGCGCGCCGCGCCAATAAATCCCTGAAGTTTTTCTATCTTTTTATTAAGTCTAGGTCCAACTAGAAAAAGAGGATTATTTCCCAAGCCCTATAAATAGACTCGTAGGGCTTTTGAGAAGCAGTTCACGCAAGTTTTGAAGGAACAAAGAGACGAGAACACACACACTTTAGGTTTTCTTTTCTTCTTCTTTCTCTTGAATATTAAAGTGTAGGAACTATGTACTTGGTGTTTTCATTGAACATGAATAGCTAAGCGCCCTTGTTCTGTTGCTGTAGCTACGCAGTTATGGCGTAATATAATCTGAGTTTGGTTGATGATGGGTTGTAATTTTTAATTACTCCTGCATTTTTGTTTTTACTATTTAAATGTTTGTCTAACACTAGAATACATGTGTTGTCCACCTTGAATTCGGAAGAGGATAAGGAGCTAGAACAAAGAATGTGGGTAAAGTGTTCATACTAGGGTAACTTAGGGTGATTCGTATACAGGATGCCAGTGACGCATACCTGTATGCCACGTTTGGTTATGAAATAAGAAGATAACTTAATGTGTTTTTATTGATTCATGCATATCCCCGCTCAATGATGTAGTTAGGCTGTCGATAAAGATAGACAATTAGAGGTCGGAAGACCATGATTGTATTAGTAACCATATAGATTAGTAATTAAATAATCCATTGGAGACTAAAAGCGGAGAATATTATTCTTGACTTTCTCTTATGTTACAACCCTGGAATTTCTCGTAATCTGATTAACCTACGTAGCCACAACATTATTTTTAACAATAGTAATTTTTCTTATATCTGAAGTTAGTAGTAGAATTATCTCAATCTCTTACAACACACACAATTAGTGTAGTTCATTGAAAAGGACTACGTAGTCTCATTAAAGCCTCTGTGGGTTAGATATCCGGCTTAAAAGAGCTACTTTATTACTTGCACGACCGCGTATACTTGCGTGTGCATTTGGAGGCAATAAGTTTTTTGCGCCATTGTCGGGGTCTTTAAATTAGGCAATTTGTTCTTTTTGGAGTTTCTATATTGGTCATGCTAGTGTTGACAACTTGATCTTAGCTTTGAATTCTTGCAGGTAACTCAGGCAGTACACTGGGAAGAAGCAGAGAGCTTGTAGATCCACTATCTGAGCCTGAACAATTCTTCCATAAACAAAGGCTAAGAGCAGCTTCTAAATACCCAATACAAAAGCTCAATCTGGAGGATAATCAAGAAGTGACCAAGGTGGTACCTATAGCGATGGAAGCAAGGACAGTGTGTGATGTGGCAGTCCCACTCATAAAAAATGTCACTTCCAACATTTAGAAATCGCCGGCTGAATGTAGATTTGAGCTGAAACAGAATATGGTGCAACTGTTGCAAACTAAGGGGCAGTTTACTAGGTTACCTCATGAAGATCCCCAAGTACACATCTAGAACTTTTTGGAAATCAGGGATACTTACACGCCAACTGGGGTATCTCCTGATTATGTGAGACTAACATTGTTTCCCTTTTTGTTGTTGGGGGAAGCAAAGAGGCGGTTGGAGTCGGAACCACCAAATTCCATTACTACATAGAACGACTTAGCTCAAAAATTTCTAATCAGGTTTTTTCCTTCGAGGAAGACAGCAAAGCTGAGAAGAGAAATCATGAGCTTTAAACAAAAATCTGAAGAGAATTTGTACCAAGCTTGGGACAAGTTTAAATCTTTACTCATTGTTGTCCTTACCACTATTAAGCTAATGAGCTGTTGGTTCATACCTTGATAAAGGGATTGCAACCCAACACCAAAGTTCTTCATGACTCTACTATAGATGAACAAGCGCTAGAGAAAATCTATGATGAGCTTTACACACTGCTTAATTGCATATCTCAGGGAAATCGTGAGTGGAATGGAGGGAACTCCAGGCCTATGGTGCATAAACAAGAAGGAATGGTGGAAGTTGATGCTATGACAGCCTTGACTGCACAGATTGCATTAATGCAGAATATGATGTCCACACACTTTAACAATTTGGCATTAGGATAACAACAAGCTTCAGTAAATATGGTTTAGCAGCAACCAATGTGGTATGAGGTTTGTTGAAGCAGTGAACATGTAACAGAATACTGTGGAGCTAATCCTGAGTCTGTGAACTTTGTGGGTAATGCACTAAGGGTGGAGGTAACTAAACTTATGGAAATACTTAAAACCCAAATTGGAGAAACCACCCAAACTTCTCATACGGTGGAAATCAACAAAATTGGCATCAAGGGCAGACTCAATTGAGACCACAAGGAGGTAGACAATTGTATACTAATCAAGGCCAAAGTAACCAGAGTTTGGGCAAATTAGAAAACATGAGTGTTGAGGATATGTTGAAACAAATCATGACTGACCAAGCTAAGTTAGATGCAGATGTTCATCAAAATTAGTTAGCTACTCAGAATTTAGAAAAATAGCTTACGCAATTGGTAAGTGCACAGAACTCTCGTCAACAAGGTAGTTTGCCAAGTAATACTGAATCAAATGTCAAATAGGTGAATGGCGTGAGTACTCATAGTGATCACCCACTAATTGAATTGGCTCCCCAAACTAAAGTGACTGAGGTAAAAGGTAAAGGACAAGTTGGGGAAGAAGGTGAATCCAGCAGGCCAAAGGCAGATGAAGAACTAACAACAAAACCTCCTCCTCCATTCCCATAAAAGTTCAAGAAGAAGAAGGAGGAGGAGTGCTTTGAGAAGTTCATCGACTTGCTAAAATAGGTACAAATTAACTTAACTTTGATTGATGTTTTGCAGGGTATCCCTAAGTACGCCAAGTATGTTAAGGACATTGTGGCCAAAAAGATCAAGTTGGATGAGTATGAAATAGGGGCATTCACCGATGAGTGCAGTTCCAGAATTCTGAGTCAAACTTAAGCTCCCAACCAAGCAGAAAGATTCGGGGAGTTTCACAATACAAGTTACTATTGACAGGTTTATGAATGCAAGAGGACTATGTGGCTTGGGTGCAAGTAACAACTTGATGCCCACCTCTATGTTCAAGAAATTGGGCTTGGGAAATCCTAAGCCTACCACCATTTTTTTTCAACTGGAAGACTGCTCAGTGGCTAGGACGAATAGAATCATTGAAGATGTCTTAGTCCCAGTGGGATCTCTCATTATTTTTGTAGACTTTTTCATCCTAGACTTTGAGTTGGATTCATAGGTCTCTTTCATTTTGGGACGCCTATTCTTGGTAAAAGAAGGGGCATTCATAGATGTAGCGGTTGGACGAATCATAATGAGAGCTTATGAAAAGGTGGAAGTATTTGATGTGTATAACATATTGAAATTACTTTCTATATACAAAGGGCTATCTACGATAACGGTAATTGATGAAGCAGTGGAAGAGAAATGTGTGAAATCAAGGCATTCAATGGAGAAAGTGTTACTAGATCAAGACATAGAGGGTGATGCGATAGCACAAGAAATTCTTAGTATGTTAGATGTGAGCATGTGGAAAAAATAGATGGAACCATTGAATAGAGTGTTGGGTCCTTTACCCAAACCCTCAATTGAGGAAGCTCCTAAATTGGAGGTGAAACCACTTCCATCTCATCTCGTGTATGTATTTCTTGGTCCCATTGATACTTTATCGATAATCCTTTTGTCTTCCTTGTCTGAAATATAGGTTGCAGCAAATCTGGAGGTGCTTAGAAGAAGAAAAAAAGCTATGGTCTAGAAAATGGTTCATCTACATGGGATTAGTCCAACCTTGTGCATGTACAGGATCTTTATGGAGGAAGGAGACAAACCAGTTGCACAAGCTCAGCATAGACTAAATATGGTGATGAAGGATGTAGTGAGAAAAAAGGTTATTAAGTGGCTGGATTCAGGCATCATATACCCCTTTTCAGATAGCAAATAGGTGAGTCTAGTCCAGTGCGTGCCTAAAAAGGGGGGATGACTGTGATCACAAATCAGAAGAATGAGCTAATCCTCACTAAAATAGTCACTGGAAAATGAATTTGCATGGACTACCTAGTTTCTTTCATTGATCAAATGCTAGAAAGGTTGTCTGGGTAGGAGTACTATTGTTTCCTAGATAGGTATTTAGGGTATAATCAGATCTCAATTGCACATGAGGATCAGGGAAAGACAACGTTCACTTGTCCTTATGGAACTTATGCCTTCAAGCGTATTTTATTTGGATTATGCAATGCCCCAAGGTATATGATGGCAATCTTTCAGGACATGGTCGAGGATTTTGTAGAGATTTTTATTGATGACTTCTTATTCTTTGGGGAGTCTGTTGATTCATGTTTGCAGAACTTGGACAAGGTGTTAGCAAGATGCGAAGAGACCAATCTTGTCCTAAATTGGGAAAACTATCATTTTCTAGTGAAGAAGGGGATTGTCTTGGGTCACAAAGTGTCAAAATAGGGGTTGGAGGTGGACAAAGTTAAAATAGAAGTGATAGAGAAGTTACCTCCTCAGATTTAAATAAAAGGAGTCCGCAACTTCTTAGGACATATTGGGTTCTATACAAGGTTTATTCAAGAATTTTCAAAAATAGCCTGGCCCATGTATAGTCGGTTGGAGAAGGAAGTAAAGTTCACATTCGATGATAAGTGTGTGCAGTCATTTGAGTCATTGAAGAATAGGCTGATTAAAGCCCCCATCTTGATTGCTTCCAAATGGGAGTTACCTTTTGAGCTTATGTGCGACGCTAGTGATATAGCAATAGGGGAAGTCTTGGGGCAAAGAAAAGAAAAGATTTTTCACTCTATCTATTATGCAAGGAAGACTCTTGACTTAGCCCAAGCTAACTACACTGTCGTAGAGAAGGAGATGCTAGTACTGGTTTATGCATTCGACAAGTTTAGAACAAGTTTAGATCCTATCTAGTAGGTATTAAAGTGATTGTTTACACTGACCATGCAGCTCTCAGGTACCTATTCAACAAAAAAAATGCAAAGCCACAACTCATAAGATGGATCCTGTTGCTGCAAGAGTTTGATAATAAAATCAAAGATTGCAAGGGTTGTGAGAATCAGGTTGCCGACTATCTTTCTAGGCTAGAGAGTTCAACACATGTGGGGGAACAAATGTAGATTAAAGAGGAATTTCCAGATGAGTAGTTGTTAACTCTAGAGGTGACTGAATTACCATGGTATGCAGATATCATCAATTACTTGGTAAGTGGAGTGTTCCCACCAGAAGAGAACTCACAGTAGAAGAAAAGAGTTATATGCGAGGCCAAATTCTACATATAGGATGAGCCTTACTTATTCAAGCAGGGTGACGACTGAATGGTAAGAAGGTTTGTGCCCGAATATAAGGTATGCCAAGTGCTGAATAATTGCACTCATAACCATATGGTGGCCATCATGGAGGGGAGCGCACTGCCCACGAGCTATTACAATATGGTTTCTTTTAGCCTACACTATTTAAATATGTTGTAGGGTATGTAAAGAACTGTGATCAATGTCAATAGATGGATATAATATCAAGGAGACACGAAATACCTTTGAACAACATCCTAGAGGTTGAAATTTTTTATGTATAGGGTATAGACTTCATGGGTTCATATCCATCATCTTATGGGAATCAATATATCTTAGTAGCAGTGGACTATGTATCCAAATAGGTTGAAGTCGTTGCTCTGCCCACTAATGATTCAAAAGTGGTGAGCAAGTTCTTGAAGAAGTATATTTTCACCCAGTTTTGGTTCTCCCCGAGCCATTATCAGTGATGGAGGAACATACTATCTCTTGGCAAAGTATGGGCAAAATTTAAGGTAACCCATGATTTGTATTACCACGTAGAACTTAAATTTTGTAATTTTGCTTTTTAAGGTAGAATTTAATTTTGTGTTATTTCTTCATGGAAATTTTAGGCATAGGATGATTTCTACTATATAAAAAAAAGAAGTGTCATGCCACGACCAAAAGTAAGGATCTGGGTGGGAGGTAACCCATCATGTTTTTTTTCTAACTTTGTGTGGTTGATGCGCCGAGTGATAGAAGAAAATTCAGAGTAGGAGGAAGTGGACACAAAATAAGAGGATTGAAAGAAATCAAAGACTGGCAGGCTGGCGCACTGCTGGCGCGCTGTGTAAGGACCAAAACTACTAAGGTCCTGGCCGGATGCTCTGCAGGCACGCCGCGCCAAGGAATAAACTATTGAAGGCTGGGATGAGCGCTATCCTGGAGCGCTGCGCCAAGCCTCAGTTGAGTAATTTCCAGTTTGGCGTGATATGGGCGCGCCGTGCCACCAAGACCCTATTAACGGGTTCGGAGCCCAAATAAGAGAAACCTCACGATTAAATAAACCCCTCACTCAACCCCATAACTATTCCCTCAACTCTTCCACTCACACCCGATATTTCCTCTCCCACTCACCAAAACCCTTCCTCTTCATCTTCCCATATATTTACTCCATTAAAAGCCTTCCTCTTCATCTTCCCACTCAACTTTCTCCTTTAAAACCCTTTCCCCTCCAACTCCATTATTACACACAACCCCTAAATCTCTAAAGCACTACTCTTCTTTCTCTTTCTAACTACCACCCATCCTCATAACAATCACCATATTCTTTTAATCCACTCCACCTCTATAACACCCTCTTATTCTTTTTTTCTAATGGCACCCTAAGGTAAGCAAGTGGAGGCTGGTACAGGTAACAAAAGGCCTCGAAAAAGTGGGGCATCCACTTCCACAAAACCAACAAGATAGAGACTACCATCTCATCATTTTAGAAAGAAAATGGTAGAGAGTTATGGATTATATTGGTTTGAGTCCTAGTAGAAGGCTAAGTGTATGGGAGATGAATACACCATTGAGGAATGATTGCAAGATGAGTACCCCTAAATTCATGAGATGGTTTATAACTTGGGTCTTCAATACATCCTCGAGGACAAAGGTGAGTGTAATCTTACTCTTGTGCATGAATTTTATGCGAATGGGAATACTAAGAAGTCTAGTAGTAATAAGGTCGAAGTTAGGCGTAAGACTATCTATTTTACTACACGGGCTTTGAATGAGTTTTTAGGAACTCCGCATTATGATTATTTAGAGTATTTAGACATGAAAGAACAACCCTTTTATAGAGACATTCATCATATTTTGTGCGGTGTTAATTCTGCTACACGTTGGGATAGGGCTAAGGATATAGGGAGGCATTCTACGCTACATTATGCATATCTTAGTAGTGAAGCTAAAGTGTGGTTAAATATTGTTTGTAGTGTATTCTTACCTGGCAAGCACATGTCTGATGTTACGTGAGATAGGGTTGTTTTGGTATATCCTTGATGAAAGGTTTGCAGGTGAATGTTGGTCTGTGCTACGCCACAATATGATGAAGTTTTGGAACAACAAAAGGTGGCATTTCTGCTATAGTAGTGTGATAACCCATCTATTGCTGGCAGAGGGGGTTGAAGAAGAGGTCTATGATTTTTGAGCACCGAGGGTCCCATACTCTTGTGTAATTTTTTTGATATGACTAAGACAAAGGCCCAAGATATAGCTCATAGGCTAGTGTTGTATGGCATTGATCGGCAAGCACGTGATGATAATTGGATAGACAGAATGTTTGGTATGACGGAGCTATAGTTACGGACCGGTGGCCATCCGATGATGGATTAAGAGATGGCTGAATTAGTGGATCTCTATCCTCTCACAGATAGTGCTATGTAATATACCAAATGGGCTCGACTTTTCAAGAATCTCTGGATGATAATGAGCCTACGATTGATGCGATGGGCTACGATGAGGAAGATGATAAGCCGGAAGATAATATTGCCATTGCTCTTATGTCATTTGATGATACTACCGCCACTGGCAGCGGCGATGAGGACTGAGATGACCAGGGAGTTTCTTCTTCTACTCTTGTACCTGTTGCTAATTTGTGCACTGGGGATAGTGCTTAGTTTATGTGTGGAATGGAAGTTAGAATTCTCAAATTATATTGTGTATAAAGTTTTTTTTAGTGCATTTTTATTTTGGGTTCCTTGGTAGTTTTTTCAGTTCTTTAGCCAAGGATAGTGCCTTTTGAACGGTATAAAAAAGTGTCATAGGTGTAAGTTAGTCTTAGTTGAGGGATGTTTCCCTATGATAGATGGATGACGACTGTCTTAAGAGTTTTCATCGTCATTGTGTCTGCTTGTATATAAGGTGTCAAACTATGCTGCGTAATTGTATAAAAAATAAGATGAATGATGAAAAGCATGGTATGGAATGCAATGACTAGTTTAAGACACCTAAGCTCTTGTATTCGACTCAAGTGATGCATGTTTCATATTAAATTCTTATGATTGTGTGATTGGTAATCAGTAGTTGACATTCTTAAGTTGAATATGTGAGACTTTGTTGTGGTCTGTGTGTTTATTTTGTGAGCTAGAACTTTCTCGATGTGTATATGAAACGAAATGAAGATTGTGAAGTTTGGGAAATGATGTAGGCATTTCTTTGACAACCTTGTTTTGTTTTCCCCCCTACTTGGGGCCTAAACTTAATGCATAATCCCTAGTCAACCCCTTTGAGCCTTAAGACTTTCCTTTGGCAGTCTTATATGTAGACTATCCCCATTCCTTCCTTAGCCCATCAATTTTAACAAATATCCTAAGCACTTTAGGTGAAAGGATGGAAAAAAAAGAATAAAAATATGAAGGAAAAGGAGTAAGCGAGTATGGAGCCATGCGAAGAGGAAGTATGGAGGCATAAAATTGACTTACATTTTGTGATAGGGAAGTACAAAATGAAAAAAAAATCAAAGAGAAGAGTAAAAGAAGATAAAAGCACTCCCTATTATAGAATGGGTAAGTAGCTTAAACATAAGGGATAACAAGAAGAAGGGGTGAGTTTAACTTGGTGGTTGAAGTTGAGCTAAATGATAAATGTAATGTATTAAAGCGCTTGGGAAAGTTAGTCACTATTTATAACTAAATAATAGTTCCTACCCATTCCTCAGCCTACGTTACAACCTATGAAGTCCTAGTGATCCTAAACTGACGCATTCTTGTATTAGTAGAGCAAAACACTAAGGGCAAGCCTATAGAAAATCTTCGATGGCACACAAAATCATTTGAAAGAGTGAGCAAAATTTTTGTTGTATACCTACTCTTAGTAAAAATGTTATGTGCGAGTGCTTGTGGGTGATTTATTTATGGTGAGAGGCACATGTTTAATTGAAATAATGAGTAACTTACATGATTACTAATCAAATGATGCATATGAGTTTGTAGCGTTATAAAGTCAAGACTTGACGTTAAGAGGTGTTGAACTAGCCATTCTTGTGTAAGAAATGTGAACATGCTTGAGTAAAAATGAACAGTTAAATGCTAATTGTGTAGCCAATTTTGAGTGACTTATATACATGATTGTGTTAGTGTCCATGCATGATTCAGGTGTTAATTCGAGGACGAACAAAAATTTAAGGGTGGGGTGGTAATCTTGGGCACATTTATGTGCCCATAGGCTTGTTTTGCCCATATTTAGTAGTTGTTTTGAGGATATTTTGCAAGCGTAATTGTGTGTTTTAGATTGAATGAAGAATAAGTGTGCACTAAGGTATGTGTTTAGTGTATGCAAGGATTTTGGACAAAACCTAGTGATCGGAAGAAAAAAAGGGACAGTAGTGTGAGTTGAACGGGAGAGAAGGAAGCTAATTTGGAAAATCTGGACTGGGCGCATCGATGGCGTGCCTCCCCAATGATGGAGCTACAGAGGATAGAAATGGGCACACAAAAGGTGTGCCATGCCAGAGGTGCAACTACTAAAGCCTTTTGCTAGCGCAATCCTGGCGCGCCGCGCCAATGAATCCCCAAAGTTTTTCTGACTTTTTATTAAGTCTGAGTCCAACTAGGAAAAGAGGATTATTTCCCAAACCCTATAAATAGACCCCTAGGTCTTTTGAGAAGCATTTCATACAAGTTTTGAAGGAACAAAGAGATGAGAACACACACACTTTAGGTTTCCTTTTCTTCTTTTTTCTCTTGAATATTAAAGTGTAGGAAACTATGTACTTGGTGTTTTCATTGAACATGAGTAGCTAAGAGACCTTGTTTTGGGGCTGTAGCTTCAAAGTTATGGCATAGTATAATCTGAGTTTGGTTGATGATAGGTTGTTCTTTTTAATTACTCCTGAATTTTATTTTTTACTATTTTAATGTTTGGCCAGCATTAGAATACATGTGTTGTCTACCTTGAATTAGAAAGAGGAAAAGGGGATAGAATAAACAATGTTGGGAACGTGTTCATGCTAAGGTAACTTAGAGTGATTCGTATACAGGATGACAGTGACACATACCTGTATGTCACGTTTGGTTAAGAATTAGGAATATAGCTTATGGCATTTTTATTGATTCATGACTATCTCTGCTCAATGATGTAGTTAGGTTGTCGATAACGATAGGAAATTAGAGGTTGGAAGACCATGATTGTATTAGTAACCTTGTAGATCAATAATTAAGTAACCCATCAGAGGCTAAAAGGGAAGAATATTATGATTGACTTCCTCTTATGCTACAACCCTAGAATTTCTCATAATCTGATTAGCCTACATAACCACTGCATTATTTTTAATAGTAGTATTTTTTCTTATATATGGACTTAGTAGTATAATTATCTCAATCTCTTACAACACACACAATTGATGTAGTTCATTGTAAAGGACTAAGTAGTCTCATTAAAGTCCATGTGGTTTCGATAGCTGGCTTGAAAGATCTACTTTATTACTTGCACGACCGCATACACTTTCATATGCATTTAGATGCAACAATATACAAATTTTCAACTAAGATCATGGGGTGGCGCGGCACCCCCTTCTAACTACATAAATCTGCCCCTACTTTTGGGTGTATACTTGTCAAGTAACCTTGTTCTTAAAAAGGATCATAATATTACCAAATTGGAGTTGTTCATAAATCAAGTCAATCCTGCTAGTCTCCTTTTGAGTTCCTAAATGATTGTTCTAAGTTGAAGTTAAGTCAAGAGCTTCAAGTCTATTGTAAGTTTTATAGGCCTAAATGGTCGTATAAAAGTTTATGAAGTTATGAGGAGATTCTTTAAGCACCTTAATCTCTTTATGAACATTCTTAGGTTTAATTTAGCTTTATAGAGTTGACTTAAGTGTTCAGGTTTATTCTAAAAGCATATGAAGTTTTACAAGGCATTTGCATAGTATATGGAAGTGGTTCCGAGATTATGAGAATAAGAGTACCAATGAGCCAAGATTGACTAATTTCTTATTATGGCCTACTATGTAAATTCAACGTTCATATCATACATGATATATTATGCATGGATTCCAACCTACAATCGGAGAGAAGGGGGCGTATTTGCCCAGAAGACTATGTATATTGTACAGATGGCCAAAGTTTGGCATTATGATGTTGGTATGCTATCGGAAGAGACCATCATTGCTAACATTTGTTTGGGTATTTTATGTATTCACGACATATAATTAACAAGCATACCATGCATATTTGATTAATATGAAGTCATATGTAGGCCATGGAGGCTATCAAAATTTCTGTGTGATATCTCTATGATCTTTTTACCACAGTTATTTATGATTCTACTTTCCGCTGTAGATACCAATACATTTTCATTCGTACTAATGTTCCATTGCTTGGTAATGTTGCATGTCGTGCTGTAGGTTCAGAAAAAGGTCTTGATTGGTCTTTGCAGTAGGATGTTGTCTCATCCGAGGATTGAAAAGATGCATTCTTCCTGAGTTATTAGTTATTTATCGATTTTGCATTCTTGAGTTTTGTATATAATTGTTGGTATTGTTGGGGATTTTTTTTCAACCATTTGAGTTGTATTATTCGTAGAGACTTGTGGATATACTTTATTGAGTCTTCTCATCTTCCATTTATACCCTTGTCGGCTTATCATTTATATGATTTCAGTTGTAGCCCTGTTGGCTTGCTAGTTCTTTATAGTTATGTTGGTCTTGCTAGCTATCACGAACTGATTCCTCGAGTCATGATGGAGCCTATATAACCCACCAGTAGGCAAGCTAACTCGTATTCCAAAACTAAAAGTAATGGGATTAAGGACAGAAATCTAAACTCGAACTATACAATAACATAAATAACAGGAATCATACATGAAGAAGTGGAAGCAAGACAAAACTATATACAAAATAAAATATTCCTCCTAGAACCTGGAAGTCACATGTTTAGAGCTACTACAAAAATGAGTACAAGTCCAAAAAGTGGACTACCGAAATAAAACTGTCTCAAAAAGCAAAAGACTAGTCATTATATATATAGAAGGAGACGGGTAAATCCAAGACATTGTGTGCTCAATCTTCCCTCCAAGTATGACTGTAGCTGGCTCGAGATCAATGCTGGTAGTTGTTGCTTGCACCTGCATTATGAAATAAATGCACAGTGTAGTATAAGTACCAAAACAACAAGTACCTAGTAGGCATCATAGACCGACTTAGCAAGAAGAACAAAAGTAACATGAAATGTTAAAATCTAAACCATAATCAGAAACAAGGAATGAAAAATCTAACTGGATGCACACGATTGTACTAAAATACAAAGAAAGAGAAATTAACTAACTGAATCTAACCAGGCTCCTATAAACTCGATAGGTACACTCATGCGTAAGTTAGAATAAAATTTGAGCTGACTCCTATAAGCCCGACAAGTGCAAGAAAGAGTTTCAAATAAAATAAGAGAACTCGACGAAGTTTCCAAGATTTGCACAACTTTTCGCGGACTTGATCTGAACCAATATGTATGCCAGATGCTTTATCCAAATTGATAGGGGTTAAGGATTTGAATAAAAATAAAGAGGAAGAATCAAGGACTTGTACCAATATTTGGAGTAATCAAGGACTTAAATCAAGGATAAGAGAAATCATAGACTTGAACCACGTAAAAATATGACCAAGGACTTGAACCGAGGTGAAAGTAGTTATGGACTTGAACCAAGTTGTAATGAACGGTAGACTTGAACCACTACTGCAAATGGTAGTGTACTTGAACCATAGTTGAAGATAACCAAAACTTAAATAAATGCTATAATACCAAGTCAAGGACTTGAATAATGACCGGTGGAGTGAATTGGGGACTTGAACCACGTATAGAAGCGAATTGGCTAGAAATAAGATCAATGGCCAGTTGAGCATCACGAGAAGTACCCCCAATCAGAGTTCCATTAATAAATCACTCCATTTCGAACCATATCCAACCAAAATCAAAGAATCAAGTAATACAGATATGAAAAGATCAAGGAATTATTGATAAGAGGTTTCAAGAGCAGTGTTACTGCCTAGTTAAGGACCAGAATATCAGAGTCAAGTCTGTTATATCAGTCTACAGGGAGCTAAGCCATTCAAAGCAATATCGGAGAGGTTTCAAGGCCTAAGGCTCTAAAAGTACGCAAGTCTTTTGGTAAACACTAATCTAAAACTAGAGTAAGGCCAAACATGCTTTTGGCGATAAATAACAAGCCATACAAAGGGATACCACAAGTTATGAATGATCAATACTAGCAACCGACATGGTTCTATAACCCAAAAAATCTGAAATATAGCCTAAGGCATGGATTCTAGGAATTTAACATTCTCAACCACCAATCACCCTCAAATTCATACAAATCAATAAAAAATCACTTAATCATACTCATTCTTAGGAGAGGGAAGTCGTAGCCTATCTGTAGGCCGACCGCACACGCTTCAAATCATGTGGTCAGAGCTTTTACCTTTCGTACAGCCTCAAAATACTACCACACTATCAAAAATAGAATCACAAATGTTATTACGGTCATTTTGACACTACAATTATCAAACTAGAGACCGACCAATTTCAGATTTAAAATCAAAAATATGGGACCCGCTCTAGTAACTCTAGAATTGACTCCATGAAGAGGTCATATATACTTCCACCAAACTTGTGTTTCAAAATAGAATATAATTCGTGGCTCGAAACAGCCCAAATAAACACATGCAATAAGAACCCAAATTTTAGCTTAATCAACAACAATGGCAATAGCGATAACTGAAAATTTACCTCCAATAATGATTCCCTAACACTTTCTAAATACACACGTTCTCCTAGCAATTCCCCACAATTTAGGCTTTGAATCACCAAAATCCGAGCTAAAACGAGTGAGTTACGACCTTTTAAATTTGGAGAAATGATAAAACATTCGTCCTTCATTAAAAGACTAGGGATTTACCCTCCGCAAATGAGGCTACAATATCCCGCGAATGCAGAGAAGAAGAGCCCAAGCTTCAAGAAAGTAGAGGGTCTTCCTCGATCGTGGAAGGCAAACCTCCAGGCCTCCGCGAATGCGGCAAACCTTTGTGAATGCGGAAGGCAACTCCACTAGCCTCTGTGAATGCGGCTAGGGCTCCGCGAATATGAAGAACATTCCATCAGGTCTTCGCGAATGTGGAACTATACTCATAAACACAAAGGGAATAAATTCCCTACACTAGTAGCTACTGCAACATAGATGTTTATCATTGTCCAAGTCTCCGACATGGTGCTCAAGATTCGTTCAGAGTCTTATGCGCGCAAATGAAATATGTTACTCCACTAAATTTAATGTTTCGGACTTAATGGAGCCATCAAAAATTTCATATGAGTTCATTTTGATGAAAAGTGGGTCCTACACCTAAAGACCATTTTTAGTCAAATTCCACAATGGGCCTCGAGATTAGATCAAAAACCTTAAAAAGCGCATAAAGGGTTATTCTGGACTAAACTCGATATTCCAAAACTAACTATGTTGAAATTATTTTTATCCGAGTGTGTTTTTCAAGAATGTTGACCAAAATTCAAACTTTGACCAAATTTTAAAGGCTAAAATGCCTAATGGTTCAAATTTGCACCAAAAGCCTCGATACTCATGTCAATCATGATACTAGCCTAATTTAATCATTCCGAAGTTGATGGAATTATCAGAATTCCATTCTAAGGTTGTTTACCTGAAGTTATGACCTAAATAAACTTTTCAAGCTTCAAAAGCTCCAAAAAGGGTAAATGAGCCTCAAACCCAAATGAACGACCAGACAATCAAACAGTCAGTGCCAACGAGTCATAAATAACTTGGAGTTTCTATAGAAACACTCTAAATGATAAAATGAATGCATTAACTAAAATATAGTAGCTGCTTACTCTCTCATTTACTGATGTATACAAACATCAACTTTCCTATTCTCCGATAGGTTAAAAAAGGGCATCCCAGTGCACTCAATCTCTCTCTATGCAAGAGATCTAGGAAAGGGCCGGACCACAAGTAATCCCCTACCCCCAATTTAGAAACAAGATAAAAAATCGAGTAAGGATCTTAACTATATCCATTTAAGTCGTGGAAGCAATCACTAATGCTTATATTAGTGTAGGTTGTCTATATCACATTCCTTGGAGTGCCGTCTCTTAGAAACAGAGGCTAAATGATCAGACCAGACAGGCGCAAATAGCTTGACTAGCCCTTCACGGGACTTTGCATGAACATTGGATGCTTTGTGCATGGGCAGTGGATATTTAAAGCAAGCCAAAACAAAAATGATTAATTTCAAATAATGATAAGAATGGGACATTGATGGTAACTAGGTACTTTATTCAAGGTATCAGATCCTAAAATCAAGCATAAATTAATCATATTTCAGATAGATAGGAAATAATTGCCTCAAAGAACCTACTACTATTTTACTTCTTTTTCACTCTTGTAAAAATGTTTTTTTTCTGTGTTTCAACACTTAACACAATATTATCTACTCCCTTTTCCAAAATTTATGTAACCCATTTTCTATTTGAGGAAACCAAAAGTTTAAATTGGTGAAATCTAGTTTAATCTACTTCATTTTTGGAAGTTGTACTTCTCTCAATAAAAGTGTGCCTATTTGACAAATATAGACAAAATGTGTAAATCACTTCGCCATTATTTAGGACTATATTGACTCATTGAAGAAGAAAAGAGTTATAGCCATACGTATTCTACATTTCCAACACCGTCTTAGTTTTTTGTTAAAAAAATAAATTACTTATCGATTAAAGTGGGCTTATTGATGGATAACCTAGTGATTTGGCAGGTTGATGTTATGGGGTGAATTCCTTATTATCAAGTTACTTCACCCGCCCTTTATTACATCAAAACATGGATGCACACGCTATGATATAACTTATGTAATCAATTTAGCTATATGATATGTTATTTGTTTATTGTCAGTTGTATATTTGCAAGGATAACACTCTAAATAGTAGTGTTATGGAGCCAGTATAATAAATGCTGCCTCTTTGCTTATATATAAGTGATTTTCTATTATAGTATGCCTCTATTTATATCAAGTAATGACTTGAATTGTTACCTTTTGCTTTTGAAGGTCCAACTGCCGGAAGGCGTAACACCATTTGTTCATAGTACTCAAAATGAGCTTTTAGGGAGAAATTAAGCTCAAATTATTTTTTGCTTCTTCAGATGATGATCTCCCTACATCTTTCCTTTGATAATCCATCAACTTAATCTCCTTTTCATACACTTGCTACTTAGACTTCTGAATTATTGTGATGGGAGAAATAGCACCAAGTTCCTGTTTCATTACTAAGAGTGCTTTTGTTTCCTACTTCTTCATTATGTGGTTTATAAATTTTTGTCTTTCAAGATTGAAGCTTCAGATGTCTTAACTTGAATCCCCAAAAAGAGCCCAACAACAGTTTAGATGCTCTGAAAATGATATTTTCTTGACTTGCCAAAAAACTAGTCAAACCAGTAGCCAGGTTCATGTGTTAGTACCATGTCTGGAATCTTAGGAAAGGAAAAGTTCAAAGGATATCATATAGGAAAGGAATTATACTCGTTACTTTATGATTTATTAAAGTCATACTTAGTTGTTTGTTTCATACCTTGTACTAGCCTTGATTGACAGAGTTACTGAAAATCATACTTAGATATTTGCTTCATTCCTTGTAGCTAGTCTTGATTGACAGAGTTACCCAATACTTGTGTTGGTGAAATTAGTGGAGATGTGGGCATGCTAACCTAGACACCCCAATCACAAATAAAAAATAAAATATGGAAAGAGAGAATATACTAGTTTCTAAAATATTACATGTTTAAGTAGTAAGGGAACGATTATATAACTAGTCTCTGGAACGTGCGTTGCGCATTTTTCCCAAATAATAATGTATTTATCACGTCTTTCACACAAAACAAATTTTAAAACTTCAGAAATTGATACTGTGCAACATAAATAAAATTATTTTAAAGAAATAAGAGATTCTTACCAAACTACTATAATGAATCTTCAAACTTATCACATATAATTATAGTTATATCTTGTCCTGTGATAATTATGCCACCAAAATTGAGAGAGAAAAAAATGACAAACATAAATACAATTGAATGTGGTAATACATAGATGAAGAAGGAATCAAATAAATGAAGAGACTTTGAAATCAACAATTGAACACCACCATTTCTTATGATTTATCTGATATCCTCCAATGTCTTAATTTGTAGTTTGCAAGATCAATTTTTTCCTTCATTCAATACGAGAAAATGAAATGATAAGAGTTCTAAAATTTAATTTGTAGAAATGAGGGGTCTTGGGACCATGATCTAGTCTTTAATCTATCTTATTGTTTGTAGAAATGAAGGGTCTTGGGACCATATCTATTCTTTAATCTTTCTTATTGTCTTCCTCATTTGATTATGGTACAATTATCATCTTTCTTATTTTTTTTCTCATTTTAGTTGCATTTAAAAGTTGATTCAACTTTTGACTTTACACCTTTCCACTTTTATTATTTAGTATAATATATGTTATTTAATATTTAATTTAGTGCAGGAATAAAATAGTAATCCAAATTTGCACTTTTGAATAATATTGCACCTGTACCCTATATACAAAGCAAAGATCACTTGAACTTTCATATTTATTCGGTTAAAGCCACCTTACTGGTGGGGGGTTAGGCTGACCCCTACCATGTATATCAACTAAAGACAATAGCAAAATACATGTACACGAGGAACATATAGCCCATCCTCCTATACTTTTACTGAGAATGGACATAACCAAGCCTATTTAAACTCTGGTTCCCCAGGTTCCTTCTACACAAAGTAGCAATGATAAAAGGTTTTAGGAGAGGATTATCCCTTGCTCCACTGTATACATCCCAAAAAAAATATATGTACAAACTACACAATGTATGCATAAAATATTTCTGAATACTTTTTGTTTTTGATCCTGAATTTATGCATCTATAATCTGTCCATTCTAAGCAGCTCTTGAATCTTTTTTGGAGACTCTTCAAAATTAACAAAATTCTTGTTCGATTATCCGCCACCATGGCTTCTCTGAAGCAGTGACAAATAGATTAATCTCTATTTTCCACCAATCTTTGAATTTGCAAAATCACATCATGAGGCTGCCAACGTACTTTGGCCAAGTTATGGACACCATTCACCAATAACATAGAATCAGATTTCATCTTCAGGTGAAAAATAGTGTTCTCTATGCACCATTCCATCCCAAAAAATATAGTTTTAGCTTCAGCAAGATTGCTGGAAATAGAACCCAAAGCGATGCAATATCCCATAACCAACCTGCCATTTTAGTCTCTCAAAATATCTTCACCTCCTCCTTTCCCATTCTTAAGACATCCATCGTTGTTAAATTTATAGAAACTATCATCTGGTTTCTTTTATTGGTCAGGTTTAGCTAATTTATAAAGCATCCTTTTATCATGAAGAAATTTGATATCTTCCCAAACTAGTTCAAATTTGAGATTAGCAAAATATTTTTTAGTCAAAAAGGTGATGGCCTCATGGATTTGAGATGATTTTTATGAAGAAAGACTTGTTACTAGAATACTTAAATCCATATCTAATCTTCTCTAGCTCCCATAGGATCACTATAGGGGTAAATTTCAAAAGAATGCCATATACTGGATTTGGTAGTTTAATATTTCAATAATGTGTTAGAGCAGTTAAAACTATTCCAATAATGTATTAGAACAGCTCTAGCATTAGTGTACGAGCCTCTCGAACTAATCAGGTTTGAGAAAAAGTTCCACACAGAATTCACAAACTCTCTAGTGATGAAAATATGGTCAATATTCTCAAATTGAGGCATTCAGCAACAACCACACTTATCATCACCTATTATACCAAACATGGAAATCACATCATCAGTGGGCAATCTCTTGTAAAGGATTCTCCATGTCATAAATGACATTTTCGAAGGCATATGTTTCTGCCAAACCATAGAAATGAAAGAGTTAACCTCTCTATTATGTAGTTCCAAGAACTTTTAATAGAAAAGGAACCAGAAGAATCTTGAGGCCAAACAAGTTTGTCCTCATCATCATTTACAATGATATTTAATTTAAAATATAGGACTTAATGTAATTAGGGATATGAGGACCAAAACGATCCCAATTGCACACCTTATTCCTGAAATTCTGATTAATCATGATATCAGAGGGATTTAGTTCCAATAGAAAGAATGAGATAAATAGTGTTAAACCCCACCCTTTTTAAACTCAGAATGTCTCATAAGTTCCTTGGACATTATCATGTGAGCCGGATACGCTACGACACTATCAAACGGCTCTAATGAAGGGAGAATGTGATACCCCATACTAGAGAAGGTTGGAAGGGGAATCATAAGAATCCGGAAGGAATCGAAGGCCAAGTAACGAGTCGTAGGACTTGACTTATCTACGTAAGCTACTAATTTAGAAATCTTACATACATGAGTTACTTGATTACATACCAAGCTTACGTAGAAAGGGTTTCATAGGCTCTTAAAGTGAAACGAGATTACGAACCTACGAGAGGGAGCAAAAACTAGTTTCCGAACTTACGAAAGTGAAGCAAGCAGGTGACAAGCAGGCAGGTGACTCACCTACTTGGGATGGACCCACACTGCCACGTGGCAGTTTTGTGTTGGAAGCTTGGACGAGGTGTCACCCTAGGAGGCTGCCACGTGTCACCCTAGGGGACTGCCATGTGTCACCTCCTAAGGAGGTGTATATATACATGTTGGCTGACTCTTTAACTCATTTTCCATCCAAAAACATCAGCCAAATGAGAGGACAAACGTGAAGAACCAAAAGGAACAAGGCAGCAACATTTTTGAAGAATTAAAGGTGCGTTTTCCAATTTTCTTCCGTGAATTAATTATATACGGTGTACCTTAAGTATGTGAATACGTATATATGTATTTTAAGACCTTCATGGAAGTAAAACTCCAGCTTTTCAATTGGAATTTGGAAGAGAAAATAAGAGAAAGTCGAAGGAGAAAATGTTAAGAATTAATTAACCAACCCATTTTTGGAAGGGACAGTGGTTAGTAATATTGGTATAACTTCTTGTGTACAGATTCGTTTTGAGTGATTTAATATGTTTTGGAAAGGTATTTCGTGGTTCTATAACGTTCATTCAGACTCCAAAATCCATTTCTACTTTTATCAGCTTCAAAAGTGGTGATGAAGTGTAGAGGAGGTACTACCCAGATTTGGTTTTGGAAATTCTACACGGACAGCTGTAAGTATTTTGGTCATATCGTTTTGTACAAAATTGATGTAGGGATGATTCGAAATTGTTTGCGACCATAAGACATATGTATATAACTTTCATGAAGGGCGTAAATCCTGTTTCCCTCCATTACCCCTTTGAAATGAAGCGACAAGGTGAAACAGTAAACTGTCCAGATTTCACATTTTGGATAGTTTTGGCGAGTTTGACAAGTTTAACGTAAGGTAAGGTTTCTTCTTTAAATTTGAGCTTTATGTGTTCTTATGGAGCATGTTACACGCCCTATTGGTGGCTGGAAATATGAAAATGGCTTAGAAATACTTGGCGTTCGGAATAAACTAATTTGTAGTCGTTATAGTTGAATTGTTGTCTGAAGGGGAGCCTTGGAGTAACTGGTAAAGTTACTGCCATGTGACCAGGAGGTCACGGGTTCAAGCCTTGGAAACAGCCTCTGGCAGAAATGCAAGGTAAGGCTGCGTACAACAGACCCTTGTGGTCGGGCCCTTCCCCGGACCCTGCGCATAGCGGGAGCTTAAGTGCACCGGGCTGCCCTTTCTATAGTTGAATTGTTGTCGAAACAAAGTGTTGTTCTTGTGAGTTGCTCTGCAGGGGTGTGGCTTGTTGTTGCAGGGACTGAATATGTCCTAATATGGGTTAGGGTGCTTCTAGTCGAAGCCACATGACCCCTCGTTATGTATAATTAAAGGCGTCACAAAATAAAGGCTAGACGCCCTATTTTGATATCGTATTTTTGAATAAGTCGTTTGGAGTGTATGTTGTATATTGTTGGTATGAATTGCTGCAGGTTGTTGTTTTTGGTTGGCTGTAGGTATTAGGTACCTAATTGGAAATTTGGATAGGGCACATTATAGGGGAGGTGCTGCCCAATTTTCGTTAACGCCTTAACAAACTAAAGAACTAGTCGAGGAAACGACTAAGGGAATAGATTCCATTAGCATTAAGGCGTAACCTCATATACTGAAAAGTTAAGAGTAGTTGATATTCGTATTACTTTATATTAAATAGGTTCAGAAGACGACGAGGCGAGCAGGATAAAGGGTAACTCCCAAGAGGTATGTAAAGCTTTCTTGTGGCATGTTTTGGTATAAGCACGTACAATTATCTTTCTTTCCTTTTGGCAAGTTTTAGTCTTAAGTGAATTGTATGTGGAATGTGGGAATAATTCCATTCCCGGAACTCCAGGTATGCCCCATAATCCCTAACTACAGTTAAGTGTTAACGCCCCTACAAGGATTGAGTATTACCTGTTAAGACTTCTACGTGCTAAAAGAATAGTGTATGGGAAACTATCTTTCCCTTCTCTTGATATGTATTTGGTACGAAAGTGAGATTTGAATGCCATAGTGGCTCACCGAGCCCTATAATGGGTCGGGTATGAAATATGTGTATGAAGGTCATCTGAAACAAAGTACAGACTACATAAAGCTTATTCTCTTTCTTCTTTTGGGCATGCCTTTGTCTTAGTTGTAAGTTAAATATGATCTGAGCTCTAAGGTAACTCTATTCTCAAACATCTCTTATTTACTTCTGAATATTGAACTCCTACAGTAGTCGAACTATTTCCCTGGAAACTGTTATATGCTATAGAGATAACAAATATACAAGCTCCAAGTCTTACAGACTATATGTTAACAAATGTTTCTGGTTCCATAAGCAATTTGGATTTACTTTAGTACGTGTCTAAGGACCCCAAAACACTAGCTAATATAGCCCCTAATGGCATTTAAAGGGCATTTAAGGTGATTACATTACAATCCTGATTCTCAGACAATAGCTTAATTTTCTTCTACGATTGAGTCTTCGATAATGATTTAAATTGCATATAGTTGCTCATTAATCTACTCGTGTATACTGTGACCCATCTTTCCCTGAGCCCCGGGCTAGGATATGTTCTTGTGCACATTTCACTGCATTATTCACTGAGTCCCTCAATAGAGGGCCAGGATACGTGTATAAATATATGATGATGTGTTGTAATAAGGTGGTGATGGCACTAGGGCCATGATGGTTTTACAGAGATGATTCACCGGACCCCCGAAAGGGTCGGCTATATGATATGACTCGAACATGCATGTTTTTGTAATTCATAAAGTACAGGTACAGGCTTCTGAATTGATATCTTATCCCCTGATTCTCTATCTCAGATATGTTTCCAGTTGTATTATATTATGTTTTACATACTCAGTACACATATCGTACTGACCCCCTTTCTCGGGGGCTGCGTTCATGCCCGCAGGTACAGATACAGATTTTGGGAGTCCGTCAGCTTAGGATTCCATGCAGCTCAGCTGGAAGAGGCTCCATTGTATCGGAGCCTAGTTTTTGATACTGTCCACGGATGTATAGAAATTGTTTTATCCATTCAGGGGTACGGCGGGGGCCCTGTCCCGCCATATGTTGTCATTTATATGTTTAGAGGTCTGCAGACATGTATATGTGGGTTGTGTATGTCAGTTTGATTAAGCTGGGTCTACATGATATATGATATATGTTATTATGTTAAGGCAGCCTTGTCGGCTTGCGTGCCCTGTCATGTTGTGATACAAACGAAAAGGGCTACAGTTTATGAAAATGTTATCGTCCAGTGGGGCTCTGTTACATGATGTTGTCTTATTTACGATTCAATGTGACCTCAGCTAATAGATATGTGTACGGGGGGTCCAGGTCGGACCCCAGTCGCGGCCTACGGGGTTGGGTCATGACAAATAGGACCCATCATAACAAAAGGAAACATTGCCAGATCCAATATTCCTTTCTAGTTTCTCTTTTATAAGACAAATATCCTTCCAGTTATAAGAGTTTCCATTGTACCATCTTTTAGCCACCACATGAGATCTATGACAATACTTATTTTTAACAAACGTAGTCCAGTGATTTTGGAAAGATCTAACTCTTTACCATTGCTAAGCAGTGTAGGCTTTACTAATATCTTTCAATTTTCTAAGATTAGAACCACCTTCTTCATAGGGAAAAGGAAGATTATCCCATGAAATGCAATATTCGAGCACCTAGTACAACATTAGAATCTGATATACATCATAAGTCTTTGAGGAATAGTAAAGACTGAAAATAAAGGATAGAAAAATTGGAAATCTGGATCTCAGAATCTCACCACTAATCTGATGATGCGATATTCGCTAGAGAGATCAGCTGTTGCATCGAATACTATGACTAGGATCTGCATCAAAAAGGGACACATAAGTAATGGTGAGTACAATTCATATGTACTCAGTAGGTTTGACCAACTGAGTATAAGGAATTAATCAAGCTTATGCATAAACTAAGGAGGGCCTCCACCTGCATACAGAAAAGTCCCATTTCGGCATTGGTGGAGCTAATTTATATTGAATGACGTGAGTAAAGTAACACGTAAGGACAGTTCAGTATCATATATAATCATATAAGTCAAGTAATCCAAATAGCAATGCAATGAGATGATGTAATGATATGGTGGTACGGTGAAATCAAGGTTATTGCACAACCTTTTGAATACACCTATCGAGCTAAGACTTTCATACAAGGACCCATAGGAGACTCACAGTCCATATACAAATCATAATCCTAATATCTCATTAACTTGCCATCTAGCTCGTGATCAAGGATATATAAATGTATCACATTTTCTTTCTCAAAAAATTTCCATATTTCTTAACTTCTCAAGATCAATAATATGATGAATGAGGATGAATGCATCACAACACATATGATATGGAGGCAATATTCAACTCAACATGTAATATAAGGTTTAATGTTCTCAAAACTCAATCTAAACATGATATACACCCTCAATAGATAATAATGGGAAGGAGATACATTGTAATAAGTGTTCATCTCTTTTGAAAGCGTTTCAATACTCAAGTGTGATAAAAAAAACCCAATCTCAACCCCTCAAGCGGGCATTACAAGTCTAATAGTATCACAAGCATCTCTCACTGGAAAATCATGAATCTCAAGCTCTCAAAGCAATTAGTATAGAAAATAAGGCTCCCACAAAAGCTACACAATAGAAATAAGCCCCCACATGGGCATCACAATACAAATAAGCCCCCACACGGGCATCACAATAAAGTGAATAGTCCCAAATCATAATACGACCCCATCCTAAAGTCTATAACATACGAATAACTAATTATCCAATCCTAAATCTCAAAGAAGGATCACCTCACCTACCTCGAAGGTCGAAACTTCGCACGAACGCTCTAACTTGAGCTCAACTCACGAACACCGACTCGAAAATAGTTACCTACTATCAAGAATGGAAAGAGTTCATCAAAAAGTGTCTAACGATACCCATATTGTAAGGTTTTAGAAACAGAGTCAAAATCGTCCAACAAGCACTTCGAAAATAAAAAGGGCAAATTTAGAATTTTATTTGAAAATCGTGTTCTACATAAAATGGGGGTTCGTGGTTGAAAAATCCATTAAAGTTGATCTAGAATCGAGCTAGAAAGCCAAATTATTTATTTTAAAATTGGAAAGAACAAACCCATTCAAAATCTTGATTTTAAAGATGAATTAAAAGATAAAGAGGGATGAAATTGATTTAGTGATGATAAAGGAACTTAACCAAATGAAAATAATCAACTAATATCTCCAAGAATCACCCCTCTTAAGCTCAAATCGATTGAAAATGGTGGAAATGAAAAAATGAGATTATTACCATCTTGGACTCGGTACGGGTCAAAAATGACCTTCGCGATCGCGGGCCACTATCCTCCGCGATTGCGAAGTACAAGAGGTTTACTCTTCGTAAATGCAGGTGCCACTACTACGATCGCAAAGCACAAGGGGGTTAACTGTCTCAAACACAGGACCATCCTCATTCACGTAAAGAACAACAAGGTGACTCTTGGTGAATGCAGAGTCTTTGGCCAAGAACGCGAAGAGTAAAGACACCTGCACGAGAAACCAGATTGTATATGTTCTAAGTCTCCAATTTGACTCTTGAGATTCATTCGTGGTCTGATAAAAATAAATTGAATATGCTACTACACTGAATTTGACATTCCTTAAATAGTGTAATCATCCGATTTCAAGAAAAAAGTCATTATAATAAAATTAACCTCCCAGACCCCTTTTAGGCTTAAAACTCAACTTTTAGCCTAATTTTCCAAAATAAAAAATATGGTCCTGGGGCTCTAAGTCAACACTCAACTGGACAAAACTCAAAGTTTCGAATGCAATAGAACTGACTAAATTTGCATCTGTCACTCGGATATTAATATGTTCACCAAAATCAATTATCTCAATAAAAGTTCCCACTGAAGGCCTCAAATTCGCTAAAATCACACTCGATCACATCGGAAACCATGCTTTCCATCCCCATATCACAAATAAAGTATGAAAATGCTATAGAAAAGGAAAAAATGGTTATTTCTAACAGAAAAACAATTTTTAAGAATAGGGGTATTACACTTACACTTATCATTTAGGATCTCTTGAGCTAAAAGAATATTTTCAGAGACCATTCTACCTTTGATAAAACCGCTTTCAGTCTTTAATTTGATTGTTAGAGGGAATACCCTCTAACATAATATTGTCATTATTGGAGACCGTAGGGTTGATCACTTTGAATATGGATTCATCAATTTCATCCATATTTTAAGAGAACATGTTTTGAAAATAAGAAATAGCAACATCAGCAACATCTTGGTTACCTTGGACCTATATCCCATTCTCATCATTTATCTGATGAATGCTCAACCTTCTTCATTTATCTTTGGTGTTGCTATGAAGTCAACAAAGTTAGATTCTCCTTCATTTATCCACTTGATCCTGGATTTCTGTTAACAGCTATGATATATTGGGCATCAGCTGGTGAAGCAAGGATCTATTAGTAGGCTATTATCCTGAAGAAGAAGTGATTCTAGTTGTGAAACCCTGGTTTTCAATTTATTGGTCTCTTCAAAAACATCTCCAAAAATATCTTTAGGCCAAGTGCTCAGATTCTTACAGGTTCTTTTAAGTTTCCGGTGAAGAATCCATAAATTTTCATCAATATCGTATACCCAAGACTGATGGACAATATTGAGTAAGTGCCTATGTTCAACCCAGAAATTCAAAAACATGAAAAATCTGAAATATTATAAGTGTTTCTGCTCACTTGACCAAGAGAGGGGAATCGTCAAAAGTAGTTCTAGCACGATGGTTAATAGTGGTAGCATCACAAAGGTTTTGCCTTTCAGAATTGATAAGTAATCTATCTAGCCTCTTCCATATAGTGTTAGGATGATCCTTGTTGTCACACCATGTATAGAGGTTACCATGGAAACTAACATCTTAAAACCCTGTATCCTCCAAATAATTAACAAAATCCAAGGTATCTACAATATTAAAAGGTCTTCCTCCTTTTTTTAGAAGGAGCTAAAATGACATTAATGTCACCAATGCCACCCCAAGGGGAAATGACATATTGTGAAATAGTGATAATATCATTCCAAAGGTCCTTTCTGTAGATACTAGTGCATTTGGCATAGACTGAAGTGAGGACCACTTTATCAACATAAAACACAACTTTGATAGTCCATGTAAGTTGGTCCATATTGGATATGCATTTTACCTCGTGAACTTCATTCCAAAACCACCATATTTAGCTATTAATGTTGCTGAAACAATTATCCATACCAATCATCCTTCTATAGCAATTAATAAAGTCAGCATCCATAAAATGTTCTTGGATGATCACCAAAGAGTTTTTATATTATTTTTTAAGGTCAATCAGCCTATCAAAGGCCCTTTGTGTCTTAATACTCATGTGATTTTATATAATTTTGATGATTTGATAAACCATGGAAATAGGTAAGGGAGATGATCCCATGCAAGAATCCATATGCACTGAAAGATATAGCCGACAAACAGTACACAACATACCCTGCCAAGTCTGCAGGTCTGGAGTGTGCTCGGACGAGTAGTTTTGTAGAGGCACAGTTTTCTAACCATGAAATGCCTCTAAAACTATGTCTATAATATATATATATATATATATATATATATATATATATATATATATATATATATATATACATCTTCTACAATAATTCTCAGTGGATTTTGCAAATCTGAGTGAGAATTATATTGAAAAGCTTTTCTCTGAAATTGAGTCTCGAAGAACATAAGGACCAAATAGGGTCATCAGTTCTTAATTTGTTTTTAGAGTCTTGTTTCTTGGTCATATCATTGCATATCTATTCCTATCCTATAAATAAATTAGATCAACTCGTAGTTATTATAAATCTGTGTTAATATAGCTGGAGTTGGTTATGGAGACATCTTGAAGTCTAAATCAACTAGGGTTAGTTTATTTAGTGGGCAATAGAGCTATTACTCTGAATATGCTTGTAACAGGGTTGTTCATTGGGGGGAAGAGATTGTGAGTTCAATTCCTAGATTTCAAGAATTTGTAATCCAAATCTTGGCTCTTTGCTTAGTGAAGTTTGAGAGAAATCATGTGGGACAAGTTGTGGTTTTTCTTCCTTGAGCAAGGAGTTTTCCAAGTAAAATCTTGTGTTTGATTTACTTTCTGTTCTTTACTTTTATGATTTGTAATTCTGATAAAGGACCTAGTCCCTAACGAATAGTGGATGCATGCATTCTAACAATTGGTATCTGTAACACCCCTAAAGTCCCTAGCCTAAACTAATTCTAAAATGATTTGAAAATCTCACCAGGAAAGGACCATAAGATGAACCACAAATGTTTCACGCTTTACAGTCCGTGGAGAGATCCCATGCAAAGGATAGGAGTTAGGGGAGAAGTACACGAAGGGAACCATGGCTTGTGGTGAGCACCACAGTCCACAGTCTCTTCCGTGGAGCTGAACCCCAAATCTCCTAAGTCTGGAGACGACCAAGGGTGAAGTTCACAACCCGTAGTAGTCTTTACGGATTGTGAATGGATCTGTGAAGCCCAATCCTCTAAGCCTTAAGATGGGTAAGCTTCATGTGGTCTTTCATGTCCCGTAGTGACCACCACAGACTGTGGTGGTCTCCGTGAAGCTGACCCGTGGTGAGCTTTATGGGCAGTGGTATCCTTCCATTAAGGGTGCCTATGCAGTTTTAATGAAGGGCATACCAGTATTTTACCACCTTTTACCCAACTGAAGCATGCACGTTTAAGGACTAAAAATAAGTCCCTTAACTTACCCACAAGGATTTTTCCTGTCATTTACACTTAGAAATTTTTAGAGAAATAATTTGAGAAAAGAAAGAAAGCTAGGGTTCGAGGTTTTTCAAGACATTCCTTCAAGTTTAGATTGTCCCTTCAATTTCTAGCTACGTAAGGCTAATCATAATGCTGGACTGAGTTCATCTGCGTGACCTACATATTCCTTTCGTCAGAATTGAGATTGAGTTTGAGTTCTAATCCCATTTATTTGAGTTCTTGAATTATTTATGTCGTTCCTTATTGAGTTCTCTCTCTCTCTATATATATTATAATACATCATATTGATTCTTATGATTTGAGTTCTTAATTGACTATCCATGATTTCCTTTCCATGAAACCACCTGAGTTGATGATTATTGCATTATGTGCATTTATTTTTAGATGAGAAGAATAATTTTCATGCATTTAACAAATTATGACTTTTAAACTAAGTCTATGCATATTTTATTAAGGTTTTAAAAGAGCATGAGTATTGAGTCTAAATGAGTTGAGCATTGAGTTATATGATTAATTTGAGATAGAATCTTGAGGAGTTATGAATGAGTCGAATGCATGTTATACACATAAGAGTTTTATGATTGAGATGAGTTTTGATTGATAAGGGTCCAATGAGACTAAATGAGTTAATTTTATTATAATAAGTTAATTCAGAATATGAGCATATTGAGTCTTTTAGGAGTAGTATTATGCACCAATTTGGATAAGAGTAAATAATATATCGAATACCATAATTTACATAGCCAGTGTAGGATAGGGGCTATACCTCTCAAGTACTAAAATAATGGACTTTGATTGATTGTGGATTCATTGAGGTTGATCATCCTATATCCTGGCAAGATATTGGACAACTGCAATAATAGTTTTGCAAAGCGTTGTATCATTACTAGCTCATAACTGATTGTTGTATGTTAGAGAAACTAACTAAAATGATTGGTTTGATGTGGTCGAGTTGCATATTATTGAGTCTATTTTCAAAGCACTGTTATCTTTAAATTTGCTTGCTTATTGAGTTGAGTCGATTTTAGAGTTGGGTTCTTGAGTTGACTCTTTCAGTTGAATTCCCTAGATGTTGAGTTGTTAAATTTTCTTTCCTTAAGATATTTTACTTACTCATATATTCCATGTACTTATGCGGATACATGTGCTCTAGATCATCAACAGACACTCTATTGAAGTTCTTTTCCTTCTTGATAGTGGTAAGACCTCCTTGCTTTTGGAGGAATCACATTTATTTAAGTTATTACTTATGAGTAGTTTCTTTTGAGGTATCCATGGGCTTGTCTCTGCACCTTATGGCTTCATAGACTTAGATTGCATAGATTGGAGTTGATATCTCATTTGAGTCTATTTTTGAGAAAACTATTATTTATGAGTTTGAATTGACTATAAGATTTCTCATTTAAACTATTCTTTTATTGAGTACAATTTTGATGGCCCACTTGAGTGTCTTCTTGAGTATTTTAAGTCTTTTTTTTATGTGATTGAATGAGTGATTGGACCAAGTGGTTCACTTAGGGCTAGCAATGGTCTACGAGTGTCAGCCACATCTAGGATACCCTCTCGGGGAGTGAAAAACTTGGTATCAAAGCACAAAGTTCAAGAGTCCTAGGGTGTCTATGAAGTCATATCAAGTAGAGTCTTGCTTATGGATATGTCGTGCACCATACTTATAATCTGGAGGTTATAGGACATTAGGAATTATTTCACTTCTTCATATTCTGAGTTTGTGCGAAAGAGCTTAACTATAAAAAGGTTCCTTCCTAATTCATGCATTTACGTATTTGTAGATAATGCCACCTAAACATACCGCCAGTCAGAGGAACTTCTCCAGCACTGAGGTTCCACAGTCTAAGATGCTCCCACCTTCTGGAGTGAGGACTAGGGGTCAACCTGCCTGATCTATGAAGGAACCCCAAATGCCTACTACCCAACCGATTCCTGCTTTAGAAGCAGATTTCAGAGGAGAAATTTCTATGCTTAGTCAGTTGGTAGTAACCTGGAATGGTAACCATAGTTCACTATCTCTTAGATCTAGCTCTCAAGATTCATCATCTTTGATGAGGATTCAAGATTTCTTGAGGGTGAACCCACTAGTTTTCACAGCTTCTAAGGTTGAGGAAGACCCCCAAATTTGGTCGATGAGATATGGAAAATATTGAAGGAGATGCATGCTATTGAGTTTGAGGGAGTTGAGTGGGTTTCTTACTAGTTCAAAAATATGGCAAATGTGTGGTACAACCAGTGGGAGGAAGGTAGAGGTGAGGATGCCGAGCTTTCTAATTGGGATGAGTTTGAGGGTACTTTTCTTAATCATTTCTTTCTTAGAGAATTGAGGGAAGTCAAGGTTTAAGAGTTTGCGAAACTGAAATAAGAGGGAATGACGGTGAAGGATTGTGGTCTTAAGTACATCCAACTATCCAAATATGCTCCAGAGATGATCCAGATATGAGATCTAAGATTAGAAAGTTTGTCATCAACCCGTCCACTATTGATTTTTGACATGGATATTTCTAGGCTCATGGTTTATGCTTAGTAGGTTGAGGAGGATAAGAAGAAAGATAGAGAGGAGCATTTGAGCAAGAAAGCAAAATCAACTAGGCAAGATAATGAGCAAAAGCAAGCTAAGGTCAATAGGTCCTTCTTTCAGAAGAGGTCTTCCAACTATGCTCCATCGTCAGTAAGTGTACCTGCACCTACTTATATGTATGAGAAGAAGTCGTAGAGCCATCAGAACTTTAGGGCACAGCATTCTCAACCCAGGGGAGTGTAGCTCAAGGTTTGAAAGGGAAGAAAGCTTGCAACAAGTGTGGTAGACTCTATTTGGGAGAATATAGAGAGGGCCCAAATAGGTGCTACAAATGTTGTAAGGTAGGCCATTTTTAGAGAGAGTGTCCGATGTGGGGAGACATAGCTAAATCTTCTTCTGCAACACCACATGCTCGAGGTAATCAGAGAGGTACTTCTTCAGGAACATGGGGAGGTTCAAACTGCCTATATTTTATGGCTAGTCACCAAGATCAAGATAACTTGCTAGATATTATCACTAGTATGCTCCGAGTCTTTTTTTAATGTCTATGATTTTCTTGATCTGGGTGCCACTTTGTCTTTCATGATTCATTATATGGCTAATAAGTTTGAGATCCTTCCTGAGCATCTTCTTGAGCCTATCGATGTTTCTACTCCTGTTGGTGATTCTATTCTAGCTGAGAGGGTCTATAGAGATTGTCCTATGTCCATCTATCATAAAGATATGTGGATGACTTAGTTGAGTTAGACATGGTTTATTTTGATGTTATTTTTGGTATGGACTGGCTATATGTTTTTTATGCCTCGGTTGATTATAGAACTCATGTTGTCAAGTTATAATTTCTGAATGAACCAGTCATAGAATGGAAAGGTAGTCCAGCAGTGCCTATGGGTAAATTTATTTCATACCTTAAGTCCAGAAAGTTAATCTCCAAGGGTTGTATCTACCATATTATTCGAGTTAGAGATGATAGTGTAGAGGCTCCATCCTTTGAGTTCCTATTGTCAATGAGTTTCCCAAGGTTTATTTGATGATCTGTTCGGAGTCCCTCCTAATAGGGAGATCAACTTTAGGATTGATGTTCTTCCTAATTCACAACCTATCACTATTCTGCCATATAGAATGGCTCTCACTGAGTTGAAAGAATTAAAAGAGCAATGGAAAGATCTCTTAGATAAGGGAATCATTAGGCGGAAAGTCTCTCCTTGGGGTGCTCTTATCCCATTCGTGTGAAACAAATATGGTTCCCTCTGAATGTGTATTAACTATCGTCAGTTGAACAAGGTTACTATAAATAACAAGTATCCTCTTTCAAGGATAGATGATCTTTTCGACCAACTTCAGGGTTCCACTTGTTTCTCTAAGTATTAATAGTTGAAATCCCGAAGACCGCCTTTAGAACTAGGTATGGTCACTACTAGTTTCTAGTCATGTCTTTTGGTTTGGCTAACACTTTTGCGACATTTATAGACCTCATGAATAGAGTGTTCAAGTAGTATCTAGATATATTTGTGATTGTATTTATTGATGACATATTAATCTATTTGAGGAATGAGGAGGAGCATGCTAACTATCTCAGAATTGTCCTCCAAACCCTCAAGGAAAAGGAGTTATATGTTAAGTTTTCCAAGTGTGAGTTCTGTCTATCATCTATGGCATTCTTAGTCCATATTATTTCTGGAGATGGTATTCGAGTTGATACACAAAAGATTAAGGCGGTAAAGAACTGGCCAAGGCCCACATCTATGACAGACATAAGAAGATTCTTGGGTTTATTGGATACTACCATAGATTTGTTGAGGGGTTTTCATCTATATCATCTCCATTGACTAAGTTAACTCAGAATAAGGCCAAGTTCCAATGGTTAGACATTTGTGAGAAGAGTTTTCAAGAGTTGAAAATGAGGTTGACTACTGATCCCATTTTTTCCCTACCTGTGGGAGCATTTGGGTTTGTTATCTATTGTTATGCATCCAGAGTTGGTTTGGGTCGTGTATTAATGCAGAAGCCTAAGGTTATTGCATATTCTTCTAGACAACTTAAGATTCATGAGAGGAACTACCTGACTCATGACCTTGAGCTGGCAGCTATAGTATTTGCTCTTAAGATTTGGCATCAGTATCTCTATGGCATGCATGTTGATGTGTTTACTGATCACAGGAGCCTACAGTATGTGTTTAGCTAAAAAGAGTTGAACCTGAGGAAGAGAAGATAGGTTGAGCTACTCAAATATTATAACATGAGTATTCTCTACCACCTAGGTAAAGCTAATGTGGTTTTTGATACTCTTAGCAAGTTATCTATGGATAATACTGCCAATATGGAGGAAGGAAAAAGAGAGTTGGCTAAAGAGGTGCATAGACTTTCATGTTTGGGAGTACAACTTATTGGCTCTAGTGAATAAAGTTCTATTGTTCATAATCGGGCTGAATCATCTCTAGTTGCGAGGTGAAGGAAAAGTAGGACCAAGATCCCATCATATTCCAGTTGAAAGATGATGTTCATAAGCAAAAGGTTATGGCTTTTTCCAAAGGGGGAGATAGAGTGTTAAGGTACTAAGACAGGTTGTGTATTCCAAGTATTGATTGAATTCGAGAGAGGTTCATGGAAGAGGCCCATAAATCCAGGTATTTTATCCATCCAGGTTCTACAAAGATGTACCACGACTTGAGGGAAGTGTATTGGTAGAATGGAATGAAGAGAGAGATAGTTTAGTTTGTGTCCAAGTGCCCGAATCGCCAATAAGTTAAAGTTGAGCATCAAAGGCCTTATGGTATAGCTCAGAACATTTAGATTCCAGAATGGAAGTGGGAGATGATCAACATGGACTTCATCACAGCTTTACCATGATCTCTCAGGCAACATAATTCGATTTGGGTGATTGTGGACAGGATTACCAAATCAGCCAACTTCTTGCCCATTAAGACTAAAAAATCAGGAAAGGATGTGCAAGGTTGTATATTTGAGAGATAGTCAGATTGCACGGAGTTCCCTTGTCCATCATCTCAGACAGAGGAACCCAATTCACTGCACAATTTTAGAAGTCATTCTAGAAAGTTTTGGGCTCAAAGGTGAATCTTAGCACCACTTTCTATCTGCAGACAAATGGTCAAGACGAGTGCACCAATCAGACCCTTGAGGAGATGTTGAGAGCATGTGTCATCGATTTCAAAGGCAGTTGGGATGACCATTTTCTGCTTATTGAGTATCTTACAATAACTACTTCCATTCGTGTATCCAGGTGGCTCCATGTGAGGCTCTTTATGGGAGAAGATGTAGATTATCTGTCGGTTGGTTTGAGGTGGGTGGAACTGAGTTGATTGGTCCATACCTAGTGTATCAATCTATAGAGAAGGTCAAGATCATTCAACAAAGGTTGAAGACTGCTCAAAGTTGATAGAAATCTTATACTAATGTTAGGGGAAGAGACTTAGAGTTCGAGGTGAATGATTGGGTGTATCTGAAAGTTTTACCCATAAAGAGAGTTATGAGTTATGGTAGGAAAGGGAAGTTGAGTCCGCATTATATTGGTCCTTATCAAATTGTGAAGAGAGTGGGTAATATAGCGTATGAGTTGGAGCTACCGCGAGAGTTAGATATTGTCCACCAATGTTCTATATCTCCACACTTAAGAAGTTCTTGGGAGATCCTTAACTCATTGTGCCTACTGAAAGCATTGGGGTAAAAGAGAGTTTGACTTATGAGGAGGTTCAAATTCAGATTCTTGATTGTCAGGTTCGTAAGTTGAGAACCAAAGAGGTCACTTTAGTCAAAGTTCTATGGAAAAACCAATTTGTTGAGGAAGCTACATGGAAAGTTGAAGAGGGTATGAAGGCTAAATACCCTCATCTATTCATGCCTTCTAATGATGAAATTGATGGTAAGTTTCCTTTTTCCTGTCTTTTAGTTAATGTTCCTTCCGAGTCTGAGTATGTGATCTGTATTCTTGAGTCTGAGTAAGGATTGCTTGATTGTTTGATTATTTGAATTCTTGAATTACAATCTTTCCTTGAGTGAGTTCCTAGATTGACCATCATTCGAGGAAAAATGATCCCAAGAAGGAGATATTGTAAAACACCTGAAGTCCCTAGCCTAAACTAACTCTAAAATGATCTAAAAATATCACCAGGCCTGACCATAAGAAAAACCATGACCCATTTTGTACTTACGATCCATAGAGAGGTTCTGTGCAAAGGATAGAAGTTAACGGAAAAGTCCACAAAGGGGACCACAAATCGTGATAAGCACCAACGACTATAGTCCATTCCGTGGAGCTAACCCACAAAACTTCTAAGTCTGGAGATGAGTTCACGACCTGTAGTGGTCTTCAAGGAATGTGAATGGTCCGTGAAGCCCAAATCTCAGAGCCTTGAGATGGATCAACTTCACGAGGGATTTTATGGCTCGTAGTGACCACCATGGACCGTGGTGGTCTTCGTGAAGCTGACCCCCCAAAGATGAGTTACCCTCAAGACCTCAGGCATGCACCATATACCTTGGTGAGCTTCATGAGCCGTGGTGTCCTTCCATGAAGGGTGCCCGCCCAGCTTTAATGATGGGCTTCCGGGTCCTTTTCCACCTTTTCCAAACAAAACCCTGCACGTTTAAGGGTTAAAAATTAGTCCTTTAGCTTATCCACAAGGGTTTTTCCTCTCATTTATACTTGTAACTTTTAAGAGAAATGATTGGATAAAAGGAAAAAAGCTAGGGTTTGATTTTTTTCAAGTTTTTCCTTCAAGTTTCAATCATCCTTTCAATTTCCAGGTATGTAAGGTTAATCACAAAGCTGGGCTGAGTTCTTTCATGTGCCCTACATGTTTCTTTAATCAGAATTGAGATTGAGTTTGAGTTCTAATCCTGTTTAATTGAGTTCTTGAATTATTTATGTGGTTCCTTAACAATTTCTCTCTCTCTATATATATATATATAAGAATACATCATGTTGATTCTTATTATTTGAGTTTTTAATTGACTGCTCATGATTTTCTTACCACGAACCTCACCTGAGTTGATGATTGTTGCATTATATGAATTTATTTTGGGATGGGGAGAATGATTTTCATGCATTTAATGAATTATGACTTTTAAACTAAGTCTATGCATATTTTATTGAGGTTTTAAAAGGGAATGAGTATTGAGTCTAAATGAGTTGAGCATTGAGTTAAATGATTGGTTTGAGAAAGACTCTTGAGGAGTTTTGAATGAGTCGAATGCATGTTACACACATAAGAGTTTTATGATTGAGATGAGTTGTGATTGATAAGGGTCCAATGAGACAAAATGAGTTAATTTTATTATAATGAGTTGATTTAGAATAGGAGCATATTGAGTCTTTTCGGAGTAGTATTGTGCACCGATTTAGGTAAGAGTAAATAATATATCGAATCCCATAAACTACGTAGCCAGCATAGGATAAGGGGTATGCCTCTCAAGTACCAAAATGATATAGATTGTGGATCCATTGAGGTTGATCGTTCCTTACCCTGGCAAGGTATTGGAAAACTACGGCTATGACAGTGCAAAGCTTTATATCATCACTAGCTCATAAGTGATGGTTGTCAATTAGAGAAACTCCCTAAAATGATTGATTTGATGTGAGTTTATTTTCAAAGAACTGTCATCTTTAAAATTGCATGCTTATTGAGTTCAATCGATTTTTGAGTAGGGTCCTTGATTTGAGTCTTTTTGTCATGACCCAAATTTGGGCCAAGTCGTGACACGATGATCAGTATTACGAGGGATCCCAACCAAGACATCTTAGCATACATTGCATACATAAGGTAAAGAAACATAATAAATATAAGCAGAAGAAATAACTGAAGGGAATGGGTCTAAGGGATAGAAATACTCTATCAATGTCCGAATGGACTATATCAAAATATCATCTAAACAAGCCTTTATTGTAGTCTTTGATGGGGGCTTAGGACAAGATTCAAACTCACCCGAAATAATAGAGAAGTCATAGTAAGCAATTTTAGAGAAAAAGTCTTATCCTCGATGAATGAGGACTCACCAACTTCTTTGATAATTAAAGCACTCTAGCCACGAATAGGAAGGTCATCGTCTGCTCCTACATTATAAGACAATGTAGGAAAAATATGTGTTAGTACATAGAAGGTACTAAGTATGTGAGATATGCATGAACAAGTAATAAGACATGAACACTATGACATAGAATGCATGACCAACATAATGAACATGAGCAAAACTTAAAAGTATTTGAAAACATATGAAAATTCATGGTCAATGCATATCATAAAACTTCATCATAAAATTCATAGCTTAACCTTCAACTTATGTGGGTTAAGAAGATTAACCGACATCTTAAGACCATGTGATTTATAACATAGAATCTGATGTAACCCATATCGAGAAGGGGAGGCTACCTTGCCCGGGTATACTCTGTCATGGTACTCAACTAAACTCTTCTATTTGTGGATCCACTAACTAGGTCATAAAGGCAACCAAAGTGGCCAACATAGTTTGGGACTTCAGGTTGCTACTAGGATTCCCTTGGGTAACTAACTTCCTTCATCAATCCATCTTTATAAAACAAAGAGTAACTCATTAACTTTATTAATTCATAGGAACCTATAACTTCGGTGAGAATTGTCCTTATCACCATCTTAAATATGAATGTGTGAGAATTGTAATTATCACACCATAATAGCTTTCTTAGATCATAATTGATCATCATCATAACTTTATCATCAAATCATACTCTTAACTTCATTGATGAAAACTTTATTTGAAATCATTGAACTCATAATTAATTCATGAAAATCATCTTTAACTTTATAATCATAACTTGGAAATAGCTTTATGCATGGGCATTCATAATTCAACTTAAAATCATGCAATTAATGTAAAAACATACTCACAATAATTATTGATAACAATTCAAAAAGAAATTGAAACAACGCAATGCAATTCATGAAACACTAGAGCTAATACACCATTGAAAATTGAGGAATACTTTGAGAAAACTTTGGGACTCCATGGGTGAAAGGAACCCATGGATCAATCTCCACATACCTTGATTGAAATCACTTAGAATTGAGAAGAAACTTTGAAGAAAGTCTAAAACCCTAGCTTATAGATTGGAGATGAATCCTTGAGAAAATTATATTCTTTCCTTAGAGAATTTTGATGAGTGATTTAGAATGAGGGAATTTCAAAGGATTGGGTAGATATAGATTTGAACTTAGACATAATTATTTATGGGTTCATTGAATCGAACTTGGGAAATAACATAAATACCCCTCATTAAAACTTTGATTTGACCCTACGAGATAACTCTACGAGTCATAGGAAAAAGGATGAGTCATCAAGATGACTCATTCAGCAGGATTAGGAAAAGTCTAAAAAATCAATCCTTTGAAGATTGCCTCTACGAGTCGTGATTATGACTTGTCAACATTGCTACAATTTGTCGAATTGACTCTTCTTGCATGTCTCTTTAAAAATGAAATATTGGAGTCTGTTAACTTCACTTACGAGTAGTGGTTATGACTCTTCGTCTCGACCATAAGTCATCATCTTGACTCATCATACAGGATTGAAAACTTGTAAGTTTATTAGCCTCTAAAGTTTTGAAACAAGTCATTCTTACGACTCATTAACAGGATGACGACTCATCTATTGAGTCGTAGAACCTTTCCTGAGGGTTGCAGTGAGAAATACTCAAGAGGTCACTCTACGACTCTCTTAGTAGTCATATAAAGCTCTACGAGTCGTAGAGTGACTCATAAACATGGGGTCAATTCAAATTTTGAGAATTTTTCCTTGGTTCCAACTTTTTGACTTTTGGGGTCGTAAATATCTCCCCTTTGGGAATATTTGTCCTAAAATAAGATTAATTTATTATAGGAAAGACACGAAAAGAGGATTAGTAACCCAACATGATAATAATGATATCTTAAAATGCATAGAAAATGAAAACTTCAAACTTAACATAAATCATGACTTTAAAAATCAGCTTTCATGAACATGCAACATATGAATGACATAGGAGGAACTGAGTATATAAGAGTTCAATTAGATTGAATATGAACAACTTACTACATTAGGCTTGAGTAGAGGAAAAGAGGTACGGGTATCGTTTCATCATATCCGCCTCCGCTTTTCAAGTAGCACTTTTTACTTATTGATTCTTCCATAATACTTTGACAGACACAACTTCTTTGTTTCTTATCTTCTTCACTGCCGGTCTAAGATTTCCACCAGAATCTCTTCATCAGTCAAATTCTTTTCAACACTCACACCTTCCAATGGTATGATAGAATTTGGATCACCCACAAACTTTCTCAACATTAACACGTGAAATACCGGATGAACCATGGCCAACTCAAATGGAAACTCTAATTCATAAGCCACTTTGCCAACACGTCTCAAGATCTTATAAGGTCCAACATATCTAGGACTCAATTTTCCTTTCTTACCAAAGCGCATTACACCCTTCATGGGTAAAACCTTCAAATATACTCAATCATCTACCTCAAATTCAAGCTCTCATTTCCTAACATCCAAATAGGACTTTTGACTACTTTCAACCATCTTCAACCTCTCCCTTATGACTCTTACCTTTTCCATAGCATCTATTACCAAATCTGGACCAATCAAGGTTATCTCACCTACTTCAAACCATCCCACCGGGGACTTACATCTTCTCCCATACAAGTCTTCAAAAGGAGACATTTGGATGCTAGAGTGATAACTACTATTATAGGCAAACTTAGTCAATGGCAAATGTCAATCCCAACTCCCTTTAAAATCAATAATGCATGCTCTCAACATATCCTCTAAAGTTTGAATCATTCTTTCGGCTTGACTATCTTTTTAAGGATGGAAAGAGGTACTTAACTTAACCTTTGTACCAATGCCCTTTTGAAATAACTTCCAAAAGTGTGAAGTGAATTGAGTACTTTGATCTAATAGAATGAAAACGGAAACACCATGATGTCTTACCAATTCACAAATATACAACTTAGCATAATCTTCGGCACTATAAAAAGTCTTAACCTGTAGAAAATGAGCCAACTTAGTCATACGATCTACAACAATACAAATGGAATCATATTGCTTTTTAGTACAAGGATAACCCGTTACAAAGTCCATATTCACATCTTTCCACTTCCAAGTAGGAATTTCAATATCTTGGGCTAGACCTCCAAGTATTTGATGCTCAACTTTTACTTTTTGACAATTAGGACATTTAGCCACAAACTCCGTTATGTCTGTCTTCATACCATTCCATCAATACACTTCCCTCAAATCATGATATATCTTGGTGGAACTGGATAAATTGAATATGGAGAACTATGGGCCTCATTTAATATCAACTCTCTTAAAGAATTAACATTAAGTACACACAACAACCCTTGATAACGAAGTACACCATCTCCCTCTTGTGAGAAAGCCTCAATGGCTTTTTTGGCAACCAACTTCTTTAATTCAACCAACACTGAATCATGGTCCTGTTTGGCCTTAACATCTACCATAAGAGACGATTTCGAACTATTATGAACAAGAACACATTCATCATCACAGTAAACCAACCGCACATCTAAACGTGCTGAGTTATGAACATCTTTGATCAATTCTTTCTTACCTTGTTTGGCATGTGCAAAAATACTTATAGAAAATCTACTTAGTGCATCGGCAACCACATTAACTTTGCCCAGATAGTACAACACACTCATATCATAATCCTTCAATAATTCACGCCATATCCTTTGTTGAAGGTTCAAGTACTTTTGCTTAAACACATATTGTAAGTTCTTGTGGTCGGTGAACACTTCTACATGGATACCATACAGATAGTATCTCCAAATCTTCAAAGCAAACACAACCGCCGCTAGTTCCAAGTCATGCATCAGATAATTTCTTTTATGCACCTTAAGTTTCCTAGAAGCATAGGCTATCACCTTACCATGTTGTATCAAAACACAACCAATACCAACCCTTGAAGCATCATAATATACAACAAAATCATCGGACCCTTCTGGTAACATCAAAATAGAAGCGGTAGTGAGACGATCTTTCAACTCCTGGAAACTCTTTCTCACAAAATTCCGACCATTGAAACGTCACTTTTTTTGAGTCAACTTATCAAAGGTGATGAGATCGATGAAAACAATTCTAGAAACCTTCTATAGTATCCGGTTAGGTCCAAAAAACTCCTAATATCCGAAGGGAACAATGGTCTAGGCCAATTCTTAACTGCCTCTATTTTTTTAGGATCAATCATGATCCTTTCATCGGACACAATATGACTAAGAAAAGACACCTCCCTTAGCAATAACTAACACTTGTTGAACTTGGAAAATAATTTCATGTCCCTTAGAGTTTGCAATAGGATCTTTAAGTGATTAGCATGCTCCTCCTCATTCCGAGAGGAAATCAAAATGTCATCAACAAATACAATTACAAACATGTCCAAATATTGTTTGAACACCATATTCATTAAGTCCATGAATATCGCGGGGACATTGGTTAAACAAAATGACATAACTAGGAACTCATAATGGCCCTACCTTGTTCGAAATCCCATCTTGGGAATATCACACTCCCTCACCCTTAATTACTGATAACTGGAACAGAGATCAATCTTAGAAAAATAACTTGCCCTTGAAATTGGTCAAACAAATTATCTATTCTCAGAATTGGATATTTATTCTTGAGGGTTATTTTGCTGAATTGCTAGTAGTCAATGCACATACATAGTGAACCATCCTTCTTTCTAGCAAAAAACACGGGAGCACCCGATGGGGATATACTTTATTTAATGAAACCTTTGTTTGATAAGTCTTTCAATTGATCCTTTAAATCTTTTAGTTTCGCCGAAGCCATTCGGTAAGGAGGAATATAAATGGGTTGAGTACCTGGAAGAAGGTCTATACTGAAGTCAATTTCTCTTTCTAGAGGAACATTGGGTAGATAATTGGGAAAAATATTTGGAAACTCATTAATAATGGGGACCGGCTCTAGATTAGTGGCCTTGGAATTTGTAACCTTAACTCTCACAAGATAATAGATACAACCCTTGGAAATTATTTTTCAAACTTTAAACCGCACATGCAACATAAGCCCAAGGTTAAGATAGAAAAATGAAAAGGGACATGAATTAAGGATGGAGAATTACCAAAAATGAAGCTCCCATGATCAAAACAAATTACAACACAATATTCTTTTGAAAAACCCCCCAGAACTTAGCCCAAAGGATCGCTAAAAATGGAGCTAAAACAATCACAAAATAAAACTTCAAATTTCAAAGCCCCTCAAAATTATCTTGGGGTTAGTCCTTTAAATCGCCAACTTTAAGCCCCAAAAAAGAGAGAAATGACCAAATGAACTTCCAAGTACAAAATTGATCGCGTCTGGTATTTATAACACATAGATTTACTCATCACAATCGTGGAAGAGGGATTTTCGACCTGCTGAAAAATATTCTCTCGCGATTGCGATAACCAAAAAGTGGTTAACGCGGCCTCTCCTCTTTACGATTGCGAGAGAAGACCACGTAATTGCCATGGGCAAGGGACTAGAACCTCTCGATCGAAGACAAGGGCCTCGCGAATGCGAAGGCCATGGTGTCCTGCACCAGCATTAGCTACAACAGCTCATTTTCACCAAGTTCAAATACTCCGATGGGGTATTCAAAATTCATTTAGAATCCTATGCATGAAAATAAGATATGCTACCCCACCAAATCCGATGTTCCAGACTAAATTGAATAGTCAAAATTTCTATACGAGGTCATTATGACAAAATATAGGTCCCACACACATGTGCCATTTTGATCCTAAATCCATAATGTCCCTCAAATTTAGATCAAAAGCCTTAGGAAGCGAATGTGTCACAGCCCAAGCCTAGGGCCTAGATGTGACATGGCAAATAAGGAACCCAAATGTACCTCAAACAAGCCTCTTAGCATTCTTTATCCTTTCATAGGTAATGATAATAAATAAACAAGCGGAAATTATAATAGTAAATCGTCAACTTACATATGTCCAACAATACCTCTAACTTTAAGATTTAATGGGGCTAAGACAAGTCACTAGCTCACCCTCAATCATAATAGAAATAAAGGTCATAGTAAGTTGAACATATTATAAGCTAGAAAGATAAAGGAGTATTGTTCCTAGAATATGGAAACTCACCAAAAGTAGACTTCAAATAAAATCTCAACTAGCCACGTGGAGGAGAATGGGGAGGAGCACCGGTCCCTACATGGTGATATCATGAAGGCAAAAGAATACACATTAGTACTTTGAATGTACTAAGTATATAGGCATGTATGAACATTGAGGAAATATTAAAACATTTATGTAATATGAAACATGATGCAATTCATGCATAATCAATCATATAAATATCCTTTAAAATATTTATTTTGTGGGAAGATGACCATAACCGACGTTTAAGACCATGTGAGCTATTACATAGAATCCAACATAATCCCCTACATTGGTCGGGGAGACTACTTACCGGGTAGAACTCCTTCAACTTCATTCATTTATTTAACTTTAACTTTAAGGGCTATTTATGGATCCATTAGCCTAAGCCTACAAGGGCTCCTATGTTGACACATATTTAATGAGACAAGGGGTTGCTACTAGGATTTCCTTACAGAATCCCACTTCAATACCTCATTAGGTGCTAAGTGAATCCCACAGAATAGTTTAATATTTTAGAATAGTCATAGCATATAGCTTGAGAATTTAAAACATCACATTTGATGGAATAGCTCATTAAAATCTTTAGTGATTCAAATATGCAAGAATTGTACTTATAGTATAAAGAAGAACGAGCTTGAATTCATAAATTATCCCCTATGCATAACAACTTCTGATAAAAAAAGATATGAGTTACAATCATTTGATGCTACATCTGGAGTAATTGTTTGTGCCGAATCAAACACGAATGAGTCGCAAATTTCTGGTTTAGAGGAATCTGATAATGCTGCATCTTGTTATATACCGAAATTGGATGTGAAGAACTACATAACTGATACAATTGGTGCGGAAGCGAAGAAGAATCAATTGTATAAGGACAAAGCAACACTAGTTGATGTAATGTCCAAATACAAAGTTGATAATAGATTCAATTTCAAAGTTAAAAGATCTGAAAGTAAAAGGTATGTGCATTTTCTGATTTTGGAAATTTAATTTCGAAAAGTTAATTTTATTGTTTTATATTCATGAGTAGTATGTATCAGGTACAACAGTTAAAATAATTGCTGTCAGAATGTATCAGATACATATGAATCTCTGTGTATCTGATACATGTTAATTTTGTTGGTTTATATTCATGATACATACTAAGTAATATGTATCAGGTACAACAGTTAAAATACTTGTTGTCAAAATGTATCAGATACATATGAATCTCTGTGTATCTGATACATGTTAATATTTTTTTATTTTTCCTATCATGATACATCATAACATTATGTATCTAACTCACTTCAAAAATATTCCAGATGTATTGTTGATTTTGGAAAGTTAATTTTGTTAGTTTATATTCATGATACATACTAAATAGTATGTATCATGTACAACAGTTAAAATACTTGCTGTCAGAATGTATCAGATACATATGAATCTCTGTGTATCTGATACATGTTAAATGTTTTTCCTAAAATTGTGCAGTTATGTATTAATATGCTATTCAGACGACTGTTGTTGGAGAATGAAAGCATCATGTTGGAAAAAATCTGATATATTCAAAGTGAGATATTTCAATTGTGAACATTCATGTGCACTAAGAGATAGGATTTTTAGCAAAATTCATGCTACAAAGGCTTTTGTAAGTGCATTCACGGCACCTAAATTGGTTAATCATAAGAGAATTCCCACTCCTAATGATATACGAAAGGATATTAAATCAGTGTATGGAATTGATATTACCTATCAATAAGCATGGCGTTCAAAAGAACATGCTTTGGAGATGTTAAGGGGAAAACCTACTGATGGATATAGACAACTGCATGTATACATACATATGTTAAAAATCGTATATCCAAATTCATACATAAGTATGCACAAGTCACCAACTGATGAGTTCATGTATCTGTTCGTAGCGTTAAGGCCATTGATGAGGGAGTTTCAATTTTGTCGACTTGTAGTTGTTGTTGATGGTGCGCATCTTGATTGACCTTATAAAGGGACATTTGTATCAGCTAGCACACTTGATGGGGCAGATATTACTTTTTGTTACTGCTACGTATTGAATAATAATGTATCATCTTAGTTGACACATTTGTTGTGAATCTGATGAATTTTAATAACTATGTTATCACTGTTAATAATTTTTTAGGTTGCATACTGTCATTGGTGTATGGTGTTGTTGATACAAAAAATGATTCATCATAGACGTGGTTTTTTCAGAACTTCAAAAATGCATTTGGTGAGAGGGACAATATGTGTGTTGTATCAGATAAAAACGAAATCATAATCAAGAGTGTAAAAATGGTATTTCTCAATGTCCCTCACTTTGCATACATATGACATATATGGAAAAATATTTGTACTAACTACAGAAGGAGCAAAGTTGTACTAAGTGACCTCTTCTACTCGATGGCAAAGGCATATTGAAAAGATGAATTCAAAAAATTAATGGCAAAATTTGAAAAAATTGATCACCGGGTGACAGAGTATTTGAAAAATGCAAGGTACGAAAAGTGGTCAAGAGTTTATGCAACTGTCAACAGAGGAAGAATGATGACTTCTAACATCGCAGAATGTATCAATGGATGTCTTGTTGAAGCATGAGAGCTGCCTATAATTGACTTTTTGGAGCAAACAAGAATGTTATTTGGTGCTTGGAACTGCAAAAAAGGAAAATAGCAGCTTATACAAAGATACTTTGGGTAGGAAATTCGAAGATATCCTAGTATCAAACACGATGAAGTGTTCGAGAATGAAGGTACACACCAGTTATTTTTAAGTAGATATCTACTTGATACATAGGTTCTGTATTTCCTGTGATCATTATTTCTTGATACATCAATTCTGATACATCAATTTTGATACATATCTATGATAATTATTTCCTACAGGTTGTTGCTTTATTATAATGTCTTTATTCTGTTTATGAATCAGGTATAAGATACATTGTGTGTCTTGAAAGAAAAATATGCAATTATGGCAGGTTTTAACTAGACGAGTACCATGTCCACACGCAATTGGAGTGTTGAAGAGCAAGAACATTATAGATATGCACCCATACTGTTCTGATTACTACAAGCCAGAGGCATTGGCAAATACGTATGAATTGCCAATGGTTCTAATGCCAGATAAGAAATATTGGTCTATTCCAATAGAAATTTTGGAAGAATTCGTCTTGCCACCAAGATACAAAAGGATGTCAGGAAGACCAAAAAAAGGAAGAAAAAAATACTCTAGTGAGAAAATAAGAATGAGCACAAATTTTTGTTGTCATTTTGGCCATGAAGGTCACAACAGAAAGACTTGTAATTTTATTCTCAAAGAGAAATGATGGTTTGTTATCCCAGGATACATTCTATTTGGATCATGAACTTACATCTACATAGTTTTTTTATAGTGTAGGGTCGTATTTGATATATATATATATTAATTAACCAGAATAGTAATTGCATATCAATAATTGATACATGGATGGTTGGTAATTATTTTTATTGTAAGTTGTTATTGATATAGTAATTTCGAATCTGATACATGAGAATAGAGAATACATAACCATTCGACGTATTAAGGGTTGATACTTTGAAGGTTGTTGTATTAGTTTTCAACTGAATTGTGGTTGATACATAACATGTTGTATTGATATAGGTTGTAGATGTATCAGAAGAAGTAAATCTTGATACATGAAAATCTAATACATAAATGTAGATGTATCAGAATCATTAAATCTTGATACATTAGAATCTGATACATAAATGTAGATGTATCAAAATTATTAAATCTTGATATATAAGATTCTGATACATAAATATAGATGTACCAGAATCATTAAACCTTGATACATGAGAATCTGATACACAAATAAGATGTATCAGGAACTGTAAAACTTGATACATGATAATTTGGTACATAAATATAAATGTATTAGAATCATTCAATCTTGAAACATTACAATCTGATACATAAATTAGATGTATCAGGAGCTATAAAGCTTGATACATGAGATTTTGATACATAGATGTAGATGTATCAAAATCATTAAATCTTTATACATTATAATCTGATACATAAAGTAGATGTATCAAGAGCTATAAAGCTTGATACATGAGATTCTAATGCATAAATGTAGATGTATCAGAATTATTAAATCTTTATACATTAGAATCTGATACATAAAGTAGATGTATTAGGAGTTGTAAAGCTTGATACACGAGATTTTGATGCATAAATGTAGATGTATCATAATTATTAAATTTTTGTACATTAGAATCTGATACATAAACAAGATGTATCAGGAGCAATCAAGTTTGATACATAAGAATATGATACAAAAACAAGATGTGTCATAAGCATTAAAGATTGATAAATGAAAATATGATAAATAAATAAGATGTCTCAGAAGCATTCAAATTTGATACATCAGAATATGATACATAAATATGAAAAAAGCTTAAAAGTCTGCTAAGTTATTGAATAGAGAAAAACAATATTTACTACTGGTACAAAAACATAATTGTACATTCTACTACTATAAAATTTTAAAAAAACTACTCGACATCCATCGGTTCTCCTTGACTAGAAGAGATGAAATCTCTCTTATATTTTTTTGAATCGTTATTTTCGCTAACATAACCATCATTGGCCTTCTGACAACCATAATTCTATAGTAGTGCAGCATATCTTGAATGGAAGAATTTGGCGTGTAGTCCAGTAGTTGGAATAGAAATTTTATCACTAAGATATTCAGATAAAATAGCCAGGAAAACACCACAATTCCTGCAAAGAAATGAATACACAACTTTTAAAAAAAATTGACCTATTAATGATTTAAAAATGAATATTTGTTAATACTCACAAGCTATCGCTTCCTTGTAGTGCAATTCCTTCAATGTATTCAACTGTAAAAGGGTGATGTGATTCAAGCATGTTTTTTGTTGATTTGTCCTTGTATGAATCAAGAGATGACCAATCAGTACGTTCATTCTTCTAAAAAAAATCACTATCGTGAAGGTATGTAGGTAGCATTACTACTATCTTTTGAATCTCTTGGGAAGGGTTGCTAGTTCTTCTTCTAGGTGATGAATCATACACGCATATCAACATCAATTTCAACACAATTATTGCCAAAACCCAATGAAAATCTCTATCACAGTTTACCGGGATGTATACCTCATCTACCAAATGCCAGGGCAACCCGACGAAAATTGAGAAACCTCTTATTATGTTCTTCACAGATCTCTCGTGATGAGCTATAACAGAGGCCTGTGCCATATCTTCTTAGGTAGAAATGTTAGGTGGAATGTGATAGTATCGTGTGTGTGCAGATTCAATGAAAACTTTAAAAATATAGTTTGTTGTTGTGTATTGATACTGATTGCCCAACTACATCTTTAATTTCTTCCAAAGGTAATAAAATATTACATCGATGTGCTACACATTTTAAGAAAGTATTAGTTATATAAACTGATACATAGTTATTAAACAGATTTAAAACTTATGTACTGGATGTATTTGATACATAGTATTTATATATCAAATATTGTGTCTGGCATGTAATAGATGTTATATCAAGAAATGATTACCTCATCATTCCAGCATCTGTTCAGCTGTGACATGAGGTAGAACCAGTTCTTATCTTGAAGAAATGCCACTACAAAGTCTATTTTTTCAAACTCGAATGAAGAGAACTTGGATCTGTAATGTTCCTCCTTTGATTTTCTGAATGGAAACTTATATTAAAATGACAGAACATATATAATAAACAGTTTGTGTTGATGTAAGTTGTAAATGTCATACTTACTTGTTGGCAGGCGATTTTAATAGTCCTTTATCTATCCATTGGATGTATTCCCAAATAAGCTCGGTTGGGGGATGATAGCATATGCCAAAACCTTCGAAAGGGTGTGTTTGATGGCTAACAGATATCATTTTTTTCCTTACCCTTTTCACTCAACCCAAATTTTGTTAGATACGACGATTGTAAGATCTTAGAAGGCAGCCTACTTCATGAAAGATGTGTCTTCGCATCATCTGGCAATATATTGGGTTTTAATGGAAGGGTGGTAGGTCGCTGGCTATCACGTAGTAGACATTCATCCTGAACTACCTGTTCATGACTAACAACATTCAATGGCATGGCCAATAATGAAAGTCCATATATTAGAGCATCTATCACATTCAGAGTTTCGAGCGATATCGATGTTGAAGTATTGGATTCCTAATTTTGAGGAATTATAAGAACATAATGACTTTAATATAATAAAATCTATTTAATTTAATGAATCATATACAATTGATTCATATTACCGATGCACTTGGTTTGATATTTTCTTTATCAATCTGCTCAACATGCTCTTCAACTTTATCAGTATTACCAACAGACTCTCTTGCATCTTTCGTGGCATTATTCTAAATGAAATGTATAACGTCAGTACTAAAGTTATTAATGTTGAATCTATCACAATCATTTATCTGATACATTATCTTTAATGTATCAGAATCAACAAACACTTAAAAAGGATCTGCTCTAGCTAGTTTCATTTGGTGTGCTGATACATCCTTTAATTGTGGTGGAATAATGGATGTTTCTTGTTCCTACAAATGTAATAATTATTATTATTTAAGAAAATGACAGTTGAAATGATACATTACCTTTAATAACTTTGGTTCTAATACATTACCTTTAATGTATCAGTTGACAGATGCTGTTGAAAAGATTCTGCATCATCTGATACAATATTGTGTTCAGATACATCATCCACCTATTGTATCGGTTGGATGGTTCAGATTTCTGCAAACATAATAATATTAACTTATGATATATGAGCATGGAATGTATCAATAACTATATATCATCACAGGTTTAGTAAATACAAGATACATGTAGCATCAGATTGGTCAGAACTTTGGTTATGATACATTACCTTTAATGTATCAGGATAAATATGTTGTTCAAATGGTTCTGGTTCATCTGATATAATATTTTGTTCTGATACATCATCCACCTATTGTATCATGTTGGATGGTTCATCTTTCTGCAAACATAAAACATTTACTTATGATATATGACAATTACAAAGAAAATTAAATATCTGATATATGAAAATGAAATGTATCCAATAGTTTAAAAGTATATCAAAATATAAATATCAATAATTATGTGATGTATCTACCTTAATATCTTCCTGGACATGAGATTGGTCATTTGCTTGGGGGGGTCAGATTTATTTGGATTATTGTGCTCCTCCAATACAGTAGGTGCTTCTTGTTGTTCCACCACATGGAATGGTTGAACAAAATCATCTTTTTTAATTTGAGATGATGTACCAGTCTTGTGGTGCACTATATTGTCAATGGCTTTCAAAAGATCAATATGATTTGAATCAATTTTATTCTCTAATCACTTGAACTTTCGGTCAACCTTAATACAATAATATAAAAAATCAGAATGTATCAACTTAGTAAATGTATATTGTGTGAGATACATCTTATAGTAATAACTTACGTACTTCTTTAGAGACTTCTTTATGGACTTCTTTAATGCTTTGAATTGCATATGAACAATTTAATTCGAATGGCCGGGAGATTCACCGCCTACCACTGACTTTGTTGTTGGTTCTGTATCAGTAGAAACAGGCTTTTCTGATGGATTTGATGGTATGACATCCTTATGCATGTTAGTTGTTTCTACTTGAATTGGTTCTTTAGAAGGGGTAGTCTTCATTCTTTTGGGAGAAGGTGGAGAAGATGTATCAGCAACATGATTGGATCTTCTTAATAATTCTGTGGGTGATTTTGTTGAAAAGTCCTCAAATCTAGGGACTTCTTGAGGTTCTGTAAAATTGACCTTGGCAGCTAATGTAGCAGGTTCAGATTAATGTTTAGTGCCAGAAATGACAATAAATTCCATTTCATATTGAGATGGCATAATGTTGGAGCATGGATACTGCAAAAAAGATTTGGTTCTAATAAAAAAATCAATAAAAATAATTGTATCAAGGTCAGAAATATAGAATGTATCTTAGATGTTATGTAAAATGAGTCAGTGCATAAACAAATAATCTTCAGTGCATATACCTCACTAAATATGGTAGACATGAAGGTCTCAAATTTTGACTTGACGGCAACAACACGCCAATTAAGAATTTTGGAAATTTTATTATCCACTCTCACAGCAATTTCATAAGGCACCTGAGATGCACATTCATAGATCCATGTATTCAGACCGTATGTCATGCCGTCCAAATGATATATTTGTTTGGCATTTGAAAACTCCTGCCTCATTCCTTTTATCAATTTGAAAAATGATATTTTTCCCCATGGATATTTCTCATACCTACCATCCTTTACAATCTTAAAATTTTCAACAAAAATAAATGAATCACCTAGTTGAGAAAAAACAAAAGTGTGGATAAAGTAGAAAATGACCATCTAAACAGTCTTCATTTGTTTCTCATCCTCCAACCAGAAAATATTGAACGAAACGTGCTTTGTTGACCCCATTTTTTGCACCAGGGAAATATTTAGACAACGATCTACTTGTTGGTGCATCTGGATACCGAAAATCATTGATATTATCGATATATTGCAAACCAATAATAATAGCAAATTCCTTTATTGTGAATCGGAGTATATTACCCTTCACGTGACGAATGTGCAGTTCCTCTTTATTTTTTTGCTCTACCTAAAGAAGTAAGAGACATTTGATGATTTTCCTTTGAAAACTGCACTGTAGCATATCTAGGTAGTGACCAAATATGGTTTGCCTAAATAAATGTATAGCTTCTTCATCTATTGATGATTTGAAATCATCAATAAAATTAGCCGTATATCCAGTGCCGAATCTCAAGGAGTGGGAATGGATCTTCTTGATGACGTACTTCATTCCCTACATTGACATGGAAAATAATTAAATAAAACTTGAACTTGATACATAAACACGATGTATCAGAAGCATTAAATCCTGATATATGAGAATTTGATACATACAGAAGATGTATCAGAAGCAGTAAAGATTGGTACATGAGAATCCGATACATAAATGTAGATATATCAGAATCATTAAATCTTGATACATTAGAATCTAATACATAAACAAGATGTATCAGAAGCATTAAATCTTAAGAAAAAATGACATTTAAAAAAACACTATGTATCATAAGCATTAAATCTTGATACATGAGAATCTGATACATACACAAGATGTATCAGAAGCAGTAAAGCTTGATACATAAGAATCCGATACAAAAACACGATGTATCAGAAGCATTAATGCTTGATACATGAGAATTTAATACATAAAAAGATGTATCAGAAGCATGAAATATTCAGAAAAATGACATTTAAAAAAATAATACATCTTATATGGACTCATACCTTTGGGAGATTAGGGCGTATTGTAACCCCTTCAATCTTCTTGTCTGCTTCTTTGGGTGCAAGTTGAACTGGAGATTTCGACTTCAATTTCTCACGTAGCTTATCCATCACTGCTGGATCATTACGATGTTTGGATCTAACCTCATCGTAATCTTCCAAAGATGAATCAGAACTCGGTGAAACAAGAATTTCTTGGTTTTTATTCAACTGTGTGAGACCAACACTAAAAGATGGAGCGGATTTCATATGTATCATTGATGAATATGAGTAAAAAGACACAAAAATTTACAGAAGAAAGCAAAGGAAATCAATTTTAGAAGAAAGCAACTGAAATCAGTTTTAGTGAGAATGAAGTGAGATTTCAAATAAGGAAAAACTTAAACATACCTAAGTTAGAATCCTGAAACTGAGTAACAGATGTACAGAAATTCAAAACTCAAAAAACTGACGAAGCGGAGCTTGAAATTAAGCGTGAATTTAAGATTGGGTGAAGTAAAATGTAATGTATCAGTGAGATGGAGAAAGAGTTAAAAAAAGAGGGATTTTTGATATTTTTTCATATGGTAGGGAATATTAGTAAATATGGTATTATAATATATGTAAATAGGTAATTTTTCCTTTAACTTTATGCATTATTGACCTATTTATTTATTTATCTATTTTAATCCTTAATGTTAAATTCATCATCACAACTAAGCTAAGGTGACATATATTGACCTCCAATTTGTTCTGACACTACAACAACAAAAGTTTGCCAGCCCCAGGAGGACACACTTACCATCCTACAAAAATCTCTGAGTTCAGACCCATAAGCCTTAGCAACTTCACTAACAAAATCATTTCCAAACTCCTTTACCTAAGACTTGCTCCTATTCTCCCCAACCTCATTTCCTTGAACAAATCTGGCTTTGTCAAGAATAGAAACATCTTTGAAAATATCATGCTTGCCCAGGAAATAATCCACCAGATCAAAAAACCAAATGTTGGAGGCAATGTCGTGATCAAACTTGACATGACCAAGGCTTATGATAGGGTCTCTTGGACTTACACTTGTCTTGTGATGAGAAGAATGGGGTTTAAAGAAACTTTCATTGACATGGTTTGGAGAATCATGGCTGATAACTGGTACTCTGTTATAGTCAATGGTTCAAGACATGGTTTCTTTCACTCCACAAGGGGTCTCAAACAAGGTGATCCTCTCTCCCCTACTTTATTTGTCCTAGGTGCTGAAGTGCTGTCCAGATTACTGAATAATCTTCATCAGCATCCCCAATTCCATGGTTTCTTTATGGCAAAAAAGGGACCTCAGATCAATCCTCTGAGTTTTGCAGATGATATCATCTTTACTTCTGGAAGAAGGAATACCTTAGCTCTCATTATGGAAACATTAGCTACCTATGAAAGAGTTTCTGGACAATTGATCAACAAGCAAAAATGTCATTTCATGGTTCCCTCCAATGCTTTCAAGTCTACTGTACTGAGAATCAAGAGAATCACTGTTTTCAACCAAAAGAGTAGTCATATAACATACTTGGGATGTCCTATTTATATTGGTAGGCAAAGAGTTATTTATTACTCTGATCTTATTGCAAAAGTTGTAAGCAGGATCACTGGTTGGCATGCTAAAATCCTGAGCTACGGGGGTAGAGCTATTCTTGTAAAGCATGTTATTCAAGCCATGCCAATACATTTGCTTTCAGCCAGCATCCCTCCCTCAACCATCATCAAGCAGATTCAGAGCATCACTGCTAACTTCTTCTGGGATGGAAAAATGACAAGAGGAAGTACCACTGGTCCTCATGGAAGAACCTTAGCTATCCTTATGATGAATGGGGCATAGGGTTTAGACAAATCACTGATGTGGCTAAATCTTTTCAATACAAGCAGTGGTGGACCCTTAGAACCAAGAACACCTTGTGGGAGAATTCCTTAAATCCAAATACTGTCAGAGGGCCAATATTATTACAAACAAATGGGACACTGGTCAGTCCTTAATTTGGAAGCACCTCATGAATAACAAACACAACATTGAGCCTCACATTCAGTGGAAAATTAAGTCTGGCTCTTGCCTTTTTTGGTGGGACAACTGGCTAGGTGTTGGCCCTTTAGCTCACTTTTCTGCTAACAGTTGTAGGTTTAACCACACCCAAGTTTCGGCTTTTCTAACTAATGGCCAATGGAATGTTGATCTCATTATCCAAAAAGCCCCTCCTCAGTTTGTTCCTAACATTTTAGCAACTCAATTCATCTACCATCCTCTCAAACAGGACCATCCTTGCTAGATTCCTAATACCAATGGGGAGTTCAATTGTTCTTCTGCCTGGGAGCTCATTAGAGACAAAAGGACAAATACTGTGTTGAATGCATGTACTTGGCACCAACTAATACCTTTCAAATGCTCCTTTCTTGTTTGGAGAGCTCTTAGAAGGAAATTACCTACCAATGAGAAAATAACCAGCTTTGGCAAAGCCCCCTCTCAGTGCCATTGTTGTGATAGACCTGGCCAAGACACCATTGATCACACCTTTGTTGCAGGAGCCTTTGCCAAGAATATTTGGAGGGTGTTTGCTGATTTTTTGGGCATAAACAAGGATTACACACCTCTTAGAAATATGCTTATGAGATGGTGGACATCTAAATACAAGAATGAAGCCCATAAGCTCCTGTTACAAGCAGCCCCTGTCTTCATTTATTGGAACTTATGGAAGAATAGATGTGCTTCCAAATATGGAGGGAAGAAATCTAACCTTTCAAGAGTCAAATTTTCTGTCTATAAAGACACCTCTAACCTGCTCATCACAACTTTTCCTTATATTGAGTGGCCAAATAACTGGAAGGACCTAGTCATTTCAGTGGAACAATGCTACCATGACACCAAAATTACCCCTGTATGTTGAATCAAACCAGGTGATCACATGGTAAAGCTAAATACAGATGGTAGTGCCCTTAACAACCCAGGCAACATTGGTGGAGGAGGAATACTTAGAAATACTCATAGTGACCTTATCTTTGCCTATGCAGTTCTATTGGGGGAAGGAACTAACAACCAAGCAGAAATCAGGGCTGCTATCTTTGGTCTATCTTGGTGTATTCAGCTTGGTTATTTACAGGTAAAGTTAGAGGTAGATTCTCAACTCCTAATCAGGTGGTTACAACAAGAAGCAAAACCCCCTTGGTCAATCAAGGAGCTGCTGGACAGTTTAAACAACATCATCAACCAATTCCAAACTTTCAGCTGTAAACACATCCTTAGAGAAGCAAACTACACAGCTGATGTCTTATCCAAACACAGCCACAAATGCAAATCTCCTGAACTCTATTTCATTGTGCATGATCTTCCCAAGCAAGCTAAGGCATACCTTGAGATGGACAAGCTGGAAATGCCTTCTTTCAGAAGAAAGAAACTCAGGAGAATCAAGAAACCTCCGTAACTCCTTCCATTTTGGTTCTAACTCAAACTTCAACATGGTTTTGTCTATGCATAGCTATAAATACCTTGAAGATCTCACAGTTAGAACTCCTGTACAAGGGAAAATCTCCCTTCCTTATTACTATCTTTATTATTTTCTTAGAATAACCAGTCTAACTTTAGAGGTAAGGAGTAGAGTAGTTTCTATTTTGTCTTCTCTTCTTTCTTGGCTTAACAGGTATAGGAATCTTGATTAGAAGCCCAGGCCGGTTTCCCTGCATCACACATGGGACACATTCAAGTTCTTATTTTTGTTTTGTTTGCTGGTCTGTGCAGATACACCACATTACACATCCTAGAATTTTTTTACATCAGTAACAACAAGAGGAGTCACTTGGGAAGTGCTTCTTTGTTTTGGGGTTTTAGAATTGTTTCCAGACTTTGTTTTTTTGTTTTTGTTTCTGTGCAGGTTACAAACTACAGCAGGAACAACAATCCAGCCTCTTCCAAGATTACAGCAGTTACAACAATCCAAAAGCATTCATCAGGAACACCTCTCAACAACTCCTACCAACCTGAAATTGCACCTCTTGAGCCATCTGTGTTTGTTTGTTTATCAGTACAGATTCACAACACACTCCAGCTGTGATAATTTGAACAACTTGCAGATATGCAGCTCTATAGATCTCCATATTTAGCAAGATCCCAAGATCAAAAACAAGAGGAGTTGTTCCTTGCAACAAGTTGTCCAAACTAAGGAGAAGCAGATGCCAGAAACAGCACACCACCTCAGCAACAACCATCAGCCCTCAACAACATGCATCATGCAACATCCAAAATCCTCCAAATTTTGCAGGATGATAGCATCCCCAAAGATGGTTGAGCCTAAGAAAATTCAGCTCGAACGGATAACCGGAGACATTAGTTGAGCGACATTGAAAAAGACAGCCGATGTTGTAGGCAGAACAGTAACTCTCAAGAGGAGCAACAATATACATCATCAAAAATGCTCCAAATTTTGCAGGAATACAGTAACTCCAACAATTGTAGAGTTCAAGAAATTTCAGCCCGAACGGAGAATCGAAGACGTTAGTCGAGCGACCTTGAAAAAAATAGCCGATTGTTACGGAACCCCTTTGTTTCTTCTTCTTTGGCAAAATCCGAATTTTAACAACTTTCAACAACTTGTATGTTAGATATTATATTGACCCAAGAATTTAAAGCCCGAATGGATTCTCGGAAACGTTAGTCGAGCACCACAGAAGATATGACCGATCTCGACCCATGCAAAGGAAATTGGGTATACTTGATTTTCTTCAATTTAGCTAGGTTCTGTACCTTAGTTGAATAGAACTAGTTTCCTATACTTGATCTTCCTAGTCGAGAGGAGTCCTCTGATTAGATATCTTCCATTTTATTTTCGGAGGTAAGGCCTTTCACGTCCCCCTCCTTGTACTTGTAAGCTTACTTTTATATATATAAGATGAAAATTTCGGGAAAAAAAATGCCTCGAGGTTTACACCAAAAAAAAATATCCTCTCTTCTCCAACACCATTTTTTTTGTAGTAGCTCGTGAATTTATACTAAATGATAAATATATGTATATTTATTCATTTGATTATGTTAGTTCTTCTATCAACTACTCTTCTAATTTTGACTTAGTTTCTCTTTTTATTTGTGTTATTTAAATATTTTAAGCTTATTTTTGAAAGCGATCTAGTCAGTCTCCTTATATTAAGAATTGTTATTTCGGTTTATACGTAATTGGGTGTGTCTTCGCCTGCTTATTGCTTTATTTAACATTTTATGGCTAGTATCAAGAAATTAATTGTTAGTTAATGGTGTTTTTGTTGAAAAATTGGGATATGCATTTAGCAATCACTTTGCTATCTAATTTGGTGTTAAATATTTTTTATTAAACACTTAGGATTGAGAACTTAGTAGAATCACGTAAAAAGTTTTAAAATGCGACTTTTGCTTGCTAAAATTAATTAGTTAAATTAACTTCTTTTTCTTTATGTTTTTCTGGTAAACTGCCTTGGTAGTTTTCACCTGATATGGTAGTCTCTGTCTTGTTAATCAACTTGTTGGCTACCTGATATTTATTTAAGATTATTTATTTCATTTTACCTTTGATGTTTCCTTATCACTTACTTTCCCACATAATTAACAAGATTCGGCGGGATTCATATTTGTAGACCTCGATAGGTGCTTACGTCTTCCATTCAAGGTAACTTGAATTCTTACCCTATCTTTGATTGCATAGACTAATTTACTTAGATTAATTCCTATTTTGATTTATAATGGTGCCCTAACACACCTTTGTTAGATGACAAATCTCTCTTTTCAATAAAAGAATTATCAAGTTGTTTAAATTCATCTTTTGTGAGAAAAATGAGGCACAATAACATGATGACTCTGATGGAGAAACCCCATTATTTAGTTTCTAAACATTACGGGTTATTCTTATGTGAGATTTTGTGTTTTTTCATATAGGATTTAGTTTGTTTTTCCTATTTTACATGTTACTTTATTAAGCTTTATTTTCTTTCTGGTATATATATTTTCCTTACCCCCATATCACGTTATTTGTTAATTTACTTTGCTTACGTACAAATTCTATTCTTGAATTTCTTATTTACTTTTCTTATTGAATTATTTACATACTATGTAAAGCTTTTTATTTATTTCGTTTCTTTGTTTATTCTTTTTCCTTACCCCTTTAGTTGTCACCTTGTTGAAATATTTTATTTTTCTTATTTAAATTATTTACCTCACATGAAAAATCCTCTTCTTAAATTTCTTTATTTGTTCTCTTAATTTTTCTTCTCTATAGGTCTTTTCTTAATTATTTGTTTCCTAGTTTAGTTCTTTTTTCCTTGTTTACGTGTTACTTTATTAAGCATTATTTTGTTCTTGTATATCTATTTTATTTACCCCAATTTTATGTCGTTTGTTGATTTACTTTGCTTGCGAAAAAAGATGAGAATTATGGGGGGAAAATATAGAATGAAAACATTCTTGAAACTAGGTAGTTGAAAAGGGGGCAATATCTAAAGGAAAGTAACATAACAATTGAAAGTAAAGAAAATGAAGAAAGGAAGCTTAATTGATATTGTCATTGTCTTAAAGTGGATAGGGAATAGTGAAGACTACACTACAAGAAATAAGACTTATTGTGGCGCCAAACGTCGCTACAAAATGATCCAAAGTCGCCGCTAAAGATATATAGCAGCGACAATTGCTCCGTTCGTAATAGTTCCATAACTAAATGTTATTTGAGACGATTAAATAATGTCGCCACAATAAAATTCCATCTGTGGCGACATAATTCGTCACAATATATAAATAAATATGCCACAAAAAATAATAATTTAGAACACAAATATTTGGAAAGTCGCTCCTAAAATATGACCTATAGTGGCGACATAGTTGCCACAAAAGCTTATACGATAACTGTGGCAACTGTTATGTCGCTCCTAAAATATGACCTATAGTGGCGACATAGTTGCCACAAAAGCTTATTGTCACTCCCCGGGAGGGTATCCTAGACGTAACCGGCACTCAGAAACTATTTCTGGCTCCCAAGCGAACCACATAGCCTGATCACACATCCGTTCATTCATTCAATCAGCGGAAAACAAAAGAATAAAGAGAATCTTCGGTGGGCAACACAAACATTAGTCTAACTCAAAGAATAAAGGCCATGGGCCAACAAATCAACCAATAGTATCTAAAAACATTCTATAGTTTAGGAAAACTTTTAAGAAAACCTTCTTAGAAGGTTCAACTCTTTCACAACTCCTATTCAACACATCTATGGGCATATGGAAGAACTCAATCCATATTTTAGGTTAGCCTTACATACCTTGTTTGAAGACTTTGAAGGAACTTGATGTTAGGTCTTCAATGGAAGACTTGAATCCTTGAAACTCTTGAAGGCACCATTTGTTAGAGATGGATTTGGAGAAGAAGAAGAAGAAGAGAGGGAAAATATTTAGGGCTTTTTAGAGAGAGATAGGAGCTGAAAATAATGGTCCAAAATGCTCAAGGATGATGTATATATAATTTGGAAAAAGTCCAAGTTGCCCCTCTTCCAAAAATCTGGAAATTTGGGCAAAAGTCTTGTTGGCGCTATAGTGGCGAGTCGCGTCACTGCAGCGCCAAGCCAAAATAGGCTTAAAACCCTGCACACCTAATAGTGGCGCGTCGCGCCAAGCCCCAAACTACTGAGGCTGTTTTCTGGCGCTATAGTGGCGTGGGGCGCCACTGGAGCGCCAACCCTGAATTTCGCCCAGGCCTGAATATTCCTGCAGTACTAGTCCGTAGTAAAAAGGGATATAACCTTTGACTCCGAACTCCAAAAATTGCAATCTTGGTGGAGTTGGAAAGAAAACTCAAAGACCTTTAATTTGGTAGGTCGTGGTCCACCCAGTTCTCTATATCCTAGGAGATATGGTCGTTTGAAGTTGACCCTTATACTAACTCGTCCGAAAACTTAATCGATTGGAGTTCTTTGGACTCGACTTGGTGTTAGAGATACATTATGACCCCTAAACACATCTAACACACTTCAAATACTTAGGAATTAATCCTAACTCACATGTATAATTACAAGTCCTCCGGCCCGAGTCTACCCACACGTGAAGAAATATTTAATTATTTGCGAAAAATTTTCCGGGGTGTCACATTATCTCCCCCTTGGGATCATTCATCCTCGAATGATGAGTAAACCAATGGTGGACTCGAGTCACGAATAAAACTCAATACTCAATTGAATCAACCAATCGAGCAATTTAGACAATTGGCTATTCAAACTCAAGAATAGACAAATCATTTCAACTCAAGAATAGGGACATCACCTCCATCGTTCTCATCATTTGGCACGAATAGAACATCGAAACTCCATCAACCGAATCATTCAAACATCTACATCCTCAACCGTCGAATTCCAATTCATGAGTGATATTTCCAATCCTCTTCACCATTTCATGAGGTCAATATATCGGTGTCCAAACTTCCCCTCCTTTCCAAGCCTCATAACACCCTTCACGTACCTCCAATTATTCCCCCAAATGTGATCATTAGCCTACTACCATCACTCTCACAGTGACAACCATTCACTCAAGCTTATCACTCTAACTACCTCACTCATATCTAAGAGTTCTCGAGCTTACTTTAACACTTATACCCTCATCTTTGTATGAGCTCTTTCCCGAAGACACACTAACATACTCTTACCTATCTATTACTCATCAAAAGGTCTCATCTCACTCCTCCTCCACACATTTATCCTCGACTAGACAAGTACAACACAACTATCACAATCGAGAATCACTCACTCTCCTTCATCTACTCTCACTCAACTCCGTCTACTATCATCTTGGCCAACTCATCACTATCGAAATCTCAAGACTTACTTTGGCTCATTACCCTATCATCTCCCCCTTAGCTTAAAGGCATCAACTAAAGAATACTAACTAGTTACCCAAAGCAACTCATAAATTTAGAACCTCATATAACTCTATACTATCTCATATGCACATTTTAAGCCTCTTCTTACCAAATAACTTAGCACCAACTCATTATTTACATTTTGAGGGTCACATACCCCTCCTTTCATGACGCATACTCCTCACAAGTCAATATCTTAACCTCCTGGATATGTCATGTCAAGCCTACTGAATCAAGCCTTAAAATTAGCACTATCACAATCATTCTCTACACCTCGTTACTCACCTTATAGATACTTCACCCTAGTTACAAGACTCAATCAACCATCATTCTCACTATTTGAGTTCTACTCCTCCAACTCCCTCTTTCTAACTCTACAATTATACTATCAATCATAGCTCTCCATGCCTCGGATTACCCTCCATCGGATGGTGACACTTATCACTTAGATACGCAACTTCCCCCTCGAAGGTAACATTTAAATCAAGATGTAGGGATAAGATTCTAGGATACATCTCGCTCTGGCTCAACGCACGATACATATGAATGAGAATACATCTTCCCAGATCAATAAAGTTAAGCACACAATCGGCTCCTCTCAAGCCTTATGCAGTCTCTTCACTTCCTCAAGACTTTATCTTAACTCATCAACAAGAATCTCACACTTACTATTTCGACTACCTTGAGTATGAGGGGTAGTCAAATAGATTTGAGCAACGCACAAATTGGAAGGGAACATTTATAGAGTTAAACTCTATCGCACAAATCTAGAATATGAAAGAAGGGAAACAATTCTTAATGTCCTATAGCCTCCTGATTATAAGTGTGGTGCACAACACACCCATAAGCAAGACTCTACTAGACACGGCTTCATAGACTTCCTAGGACACTTGAACTCTGTGCTCTGATACCATGTTTGTCACGCCCCGAGAGGGTACTCTAGACGTAACCGACACTCAGAAACCATTTCTGGCTCCCAAGCGAACCACATAGCCTGATCACACATCCGTTCATTCATTCAATCAGCAGAAAACAAAAGAATAAAGAGAATCTTTGGTGGGCAACTCAAACATTAGTCTAACTCAAGGAATAAAGGCCATGGGCCAACAAATCAACCAATAGTATCTAAAAACATTCTATAGTTTAGAAAAACTTTTAAGAAAACCTTCTTAGAAGGTTCAACTCTTTCACAACTCCTATTCAACACATCTAGGGGCATATGGAAGAACTCAATCTATATTTTAGGTTAGCCTTACATACCTTGTTTGAAGACTTTGAAGGAACTTGATGTTAGGTCTTCAATGGAAGACTTGAATCCTTGAAACTCTTGAAGGCACCATTTGTTAGAGATGGATTTGGAGAAGAAGAAGAAGAAGAGAGGGAAAATATTTAGGGCTTTTTAGAGAGAGATAGGAGCTGAAAATAATGGTCCAAAATGCTCAAGGATGGTGTATATATAATTTGGAAAAAGTCCAAGTTGCCTCTCTTCCAAAAATCTGGAAATTTGGGCAAAAGTCTTGTTGGCGCTATAGTGGCGAGTCGCGTCACTGCAGCGCCAAGACAAAATAGGCTTAAAACCCTGCACACCTAATAGTGGCGCATCGCGCCAAGCCCCAAACTACTGAGGCTGTTTTCTGGCGCTATAGTGGCGTGGGGCGCCACTGGAGCGCCAAGCTTGAATTTCGCCCAGACCTGAATATTCCTGCAGTAGTAGTCCGTAGTAAAAAGGGATATAACCTTTGACTCCGAACTCCAAAAATTGCAATCTTGGTGGCGTTGGAAAGAAAACTCAAAGACCTTTAATTTGGTAGGTCGTGGTCCACCCAGTTCTCTATATCCTAGGAGATATGGTCGTTTGAAGTTGACCCTTATACTAACTCGTCCGAAAACTTAATCGATTGGAGTTCTTTGGACTCGACTTGGTGTTAGAGATACCTTATGACCCCTAAACACATCTAACACACTTCAAATACTTAGGAATTAATCCTAACTCACATGTATAATTACAAGTCCTCCGGCCCGAGTCTACCCACACGTGAAGAAATATTTAATTATTTGCGAAAAATTTTCCGGGGTGTCACACTTATACGCTAACTGCGACTACTGTTATGTCGCTCCTAAAATATGGCCTATAGTGGCGACATAGTTGCCACAAAAATTTATAAGCTAACTGTGGCAACTTTTATGTCGCTGATAAATATTGATATTAATTAGTAGCGTCTCCTATCGCTGCAAAAAAGTATAAACTATTAACATCAAATTTTATGTCGCTGCTACACGTTATTAATTAACAGCCACAAAAATCTACTAAATATCAGTGGCAATTTTTTTGTCATTGCAAAAGGTAATATTTATCTCGTTACTATAGACCAATATTTAGTGTTTTAAAAATAAATTCTCTAAAATTAGTATATATATAGATATTAAAAACATCTAATATATAGTATATCACAAAATTAGAACAAAAGCATTTACGAGTACGTACATATTAGCTAGTACTTCAGTTATCATTGTATCTCACAAAATTAGAACAAAAGCATTTTGTGTTTGCATATACAAGTACGAAAAGCAAAAACTCCCATTGCACGCCTTCAAACTACTGCTTGATTGGTCCCCATTGCATAAGAACCTTGTCCCTGAAAATAGAAAAACAATATCAACTTCCTCGAATGACTTCAATGTCTCAAACTGTCTTTCATAGTATTCCTTTTCTCCTATAATCAGTAAAAAAGTAGTGAAAAGAGGACTGAGGGTGTTAAAGATAGGAGCTTTTCATATAGCTTCTATTGAGTCCTAATTTAACATCAAACAGTACTTAGTCTACAGAAAAGGAAAATAACCACTTTTTTCCTTGCCAAGAACATGTTTCTTGGGATGTTACTCTTCATATCCCAACCTAAAATCTTAACTTTTCTTTATACTTCACAACATAAAGTAGCAGCTAAAGCAACAATATTTTGTAAATAACAACTAAAAGAAGCAATATTTTGACTCCAAAAATGGAAACACAGAAACTAAAAAGTTTACAAAACCAAAACTTACAATAACACAAGACTTGAGCACTTTATCTGGAAGCCTTAACAAAAAATTATGCCTTAGTGACTTATTAAATTAGTTTCGCCGGCTGAAACCAAGAGAAACTTTCCCAAAAGTGTCCTATAGATAATGATGAGGTTGTTGATAGCTTATCAGAAGCCTTCACTAGTTTCCAGTAAATAGATAACACAAAAAACTTCCAACAATCTTCCACTTACTGTTGATAACTAAAGTACTTCTTGTTAGCCATAGGCCATAGCTTTGTTGGATTCGGCATCTCTAAAGCCGTGGAAAGCTTTCCAGAAAACATTTCAGTTGTTGGATTTCCCTAATAACTAGTCCAACTTTTAATGTAACTATTTTCTACACCAAGATAACAATTTATTATATTCCAAAAGAGCAAGAGAAAGTACCTGTTGCATTCTAGTCATAATAGTAGACATTTGTTCTTGGAACATATTGTCTACCTCGCCTTTCATGTGTTCACGCTCCTCTTCCAATTTTTTCTGCAAATCTTCTTTCATATTCTTTTTTAAATCAGCAGTCATTTGTTCACGTTCTTCTTGTAACTTTCGATCCATATCAGGTTGCATCTCTTGATGAATACTTTCCATTGCCGAAGATACACTTGCCTCTATGTCTGACTGATGTAGTTGAGTCTTTTTAGGAGGCTTCTTTCCATATCTTTTTCCCCAAACATAGCCTGATCTCTCACCGAGAACCGATGATAAAATCTCATCCCTAGTCATGGGATGCTTGATCTCTTCAGATTGTTGTTCAACAACAAGTTGTTGAAGTTGACCCTGCAATAATATTTAATTATTTCACCAAAACATAACGTACATATTGAAAGTAACTTTGGACTTTCTTTGGTCCAGCTTTTGGACTTCTTCCAATGCAAACATGTATTCCGAGAAGCAAACTTCCCTGCAGATACATTGTTCAAATGCAGTCATATGCTTGAACATACACAATATTTCTATAATTTTTAGCAACTACCACAAAAAACTACGGGCTACATCAAGTTGGACAAGCTAGGGATGGCAAGTTTTAGAAGAAGAAAACTAAAAAGGATCAAACAACCTCCTTGAACTCTTCTTACAGCTATAGTGTTCTAACTTCTTCTTATTCAATTTGGATGTCTCTATTTCATAGCTATATCGACTTTGAAGATTTAATAGTTAGGACCTTTGTAAAGGGGAGAGTCCCTCGTTTATAGCTTTCCTAGACTAAACAACTTATCATTAGAGATAAGGACTAGAGTAGGTATTTCTTCTCTGTTTCTGTTGTGCAGGTACATTGTAGACCTGCAACACTTGATACAACACTTGGAATTCCTCTCTTATTTGCTTCCATTGTGCAGGTAAATAAAGTGTTGCAGCACTTGATGACTTTATTGTCGAATTGCAGCATACATCTAGAACCTGCAGGTTGATTTAGCATGGTGCAATGGAGTGGATTACTACATCAACATCTAAGTTTACTACAGAGCTGCAATATCCAACAACAAATACCTCAACTACACAACCATGTACACATTTACAATACAACCATACTTGTAACCTTAAGCATCCAAAACCTGCAATACCTTACAATAGTCATCCTCATCTTCACCTTCAGAACCTGCAGAAATATGGGGCAGAAACTGCAGCTACAGTTAAGTCCTCAATGGTGTTCTCATTTACATGTCTTCAAGGGTGTTCATTTATATAGACAAAGCAACTTTACAGCTGATGTTTTGCCCAAACACAGCCATAAATCCAAAGAAAAAAGATTACATATTGAAGTAGACAAGGTGAAAATGACTATCTTGAGAAGAAGTTGTCTCCAAAAAAAAGAATAAAGTAACTTGTAGTAGATCAAAAAGATAATAAGGTAATGTCTTTAGGGAATTACATGAATCTATTGGGATTGCGGATCCAACCATACACGTTCTCCGTTGTCTTTTTTGCGTGTATGCTGAATCTTCCAGACTTTATCTGGTGTGCCTTTTTCTCCCGATTCAGGATTTCTCTACAATATAGTTCAATAACAAAAAAAATATATAAGCAAATAATCATATAAATAACAAGAAGTATATGTAATTATAGAAGAATAAATGTATTTTCACCGTAGCTTCCTCTACTTCTGCAAATGATCGTGTCCCACAAGAATGCTTAGTTATCTGTTTTTCTCTATTTTTTTGTTTCTCTCACTAACAACCTATACTAAGTCAAGAGATCAGAAAATATTTATGCTAGTCTAGATAGTTACTGAAAGATGTCATGTTGTCCATGTAAGTATATGTCTAAGATTATAGAGTGGGCAACAATGTTTTGGTTATAATAAAGTTACCTTGAATTTCTCACTGCCAAAATATTTAACTAGATATTTCCAGTCCTCCAACTCAACATCCTCAGGTCGATGAGACAATCTTTCTTCATCAGTATCATAGGCAGAGTAAGAATTATGCAATCGAGCTTTCCATGCCCTAAAAAGTCTTTCTATAGTGCTTATCACAAAGCCTTATAACTTATGTTCTTGCAATCCACCACAAAATTCAAATTTGTCCTGAACACATTATAATATTAAATTTGATAAATTAAGTAATTTAAAGACAATACAAAATGGAAAGTAATTTATTACCTTAACCTTATACCACATTTCTTCTCCATGTTTTAAAACAACCTTCTGCCAATTTCCATCTCGAAATGAGATGCTGCTCCTCATGATCAAGCCACAGTAATTAACAATATCTCTAGCACCAGAACCCACAGCTCTATCAATGTCATCTGGAATAATTATATTGATTTTTCCTCTGTACTTGGTTTTAATATCAACCATCTTAGATTTATATTTTCCTCTTCCTCTCTTTTTATTGATGCGAGAAACTGCAAAGTAATAATATGGTGATCTTGAGAACTATATGCAATCATGGCATCTTAGCACCTCCACTAAAAGCTTGCAAAACATCTTTTGTTAACCAACTATCCTCTTCTTTTTTCAACTTAAAGCTACATAAAAGTTTGAGCTTATATATTTTAAGAAACGGATCAAAAGAAGATTATTAAATAAGTGTCTATATCTGCACCCAAGAAAGAACGAAACTAGTTAAGCCTCTGTCAAGTATGAAAACTAGCAGATGAAGGGAACTAGCAGAACTAGAAGAAGAGAAACTGCCAGCATTTCAAGTTAATTTACTTTGCTGCAGAACGCCACCCATTAGTCTATTAGATCCTTGTAAATTTAAATTTCCAGAACCAAGACCAAGCACAGACAATCCTGCACCACTAGCTAGGGGCGTGGACTAACCTGCACCAGTTTCAACCTCCGGGGAGGGGCGTACACTTTCTTCTAGAGTTCTAGATGATTGTGTCTCTGGAGATGTTCTTTGGATAGGGTAATTTGATATTTGGCTTATCTGCTGAGGTCCTTACCTTGGGTTAGATGATTGTTCTGTCTGTAGAGGTCCTTACCTTGGTGGTATTTTTTGCTGAGATGCAGTTCCAGCAAGACTTTCTCGTCCTTGAAAATTTCCACATCCAGTTCTTATACCACCTCTTCCACTTTTACCTCGTCCAGTTCCTTTCATTTCCTACAACATGATTAAAAAGGAGAAGCATAAGATTCAGAAATTAAAAATGATAAAACATATGTCTACCAGCTAAAGAAAACATCAATTCATAAAACAATGTATTAGATCAATAAATTAAAAAACATTGTGATATTTTGCTAACAACTATAGCCTCATTGATGGAAATGTAACACATTGATTAAACTTAAAATGCTAATTATATTTATAAAGTTGCAGATACAAGCGTTATGAATTAATTTCATGTCAACATAATCAAAATAAAATACAGAAAACTTATCAAAACAAGATGTAGACAGATATACAGTCGTCTCTGTTAAGCAATCTTCAAAAAGATGTATCACTGTCATCTCCATCATTATCATCAATTAACTCTTCTTCACTTTCTTCATTCTCAGATACATCTATATTATTGTCATTAATAAAATCATCATTCTGATTTTCTTCATCATTGGTACGCAAAACAGTTTGTGGTTCAATATCATCCCTATGTAAAGACACCGCAATATCAATTTCTTGGTCATTGATACTCAAGATATTACATTCCACTTCCTCTTATTGATAAACTTCTTCATTTATTAATTCTTTTTCAACTTCAGGCATACTAAAAAGGTCACGGGGATTTGTCTTTACAACAACGAGCCAATCTTTATCAATCGTGTCATTCAAGTAAAAAACTTGCTCAAATTGAGATGCCAACACAAATGACTCATTTGTATTCAAAGCATAATGAGTATTCACACTTGTAAACCCATAACTGTCAATCTTATATCCTCTTCCTAGGCGAGCCACATCCCACCAATGACACTTGAATAGATAAACGTTTTTGTTTCCCACATAACGTAACTCATAAATGTCCTCCAATACACCATAATACTCCTTATTAGAGTCTGCATCATCTCCCCTAACAAGTACTCCATTGTTCTGTGTTTTTCTCACAAGTTCTTTTGTTTGAAACCTAAATCCATTCACTATAAATATTGAATATCGATGCACCAATGGTTCTGGACCGACGGCTAAGCTTATGAGCTCATCTGTTGCACGTCCTTGTGCAAATAGTACAAATATGTATAAAAAGAAATAAGATTTGTTCATATCGATATGCCAACACTAATAGTAAAGTGTTGTTTTAGTGAACACTTACACGTGCACGAAACCAATCAATAAACTCATTATTATGCATCCCATGAGATCTCGTTGAACCTTGTATTTCAATCTCTCTCATGTATTCCCTACATTTTGTGTTGGTTAAGATTACTTAAATTATCTTACTGTGAAATTATATTTGAATTAATAAGATAATTACTCCATGAATTTTGAAAGCTCTTCGCAATTTTGAAGAACATACATACATGCTTGGTTGAACTCATAATGAGATAGTTTCTTTTGCACTGAAGCCCCTTTTATTTGCCCACTTAATTTAAATATAGACATCCCACCATGTAATTCAAATCCATCATCATTTCTTGTTGGTTGATTGAACTTGGTTGAGATATTTTTTAAATATCGTGACTAAAATGTAAGGTTTTCCCTTGACATATGACCTTCAGCAATTGAACCTTCTAGACTACTTAGGTTGCGAACATCTCCCTTAAGTGTTCGCAAATACCTACGTATAGATTTCTCATCAATAGAGTTATAGAATATGATAGTTTAAAAATATTGATTTTCAATATATAGAATAAGATGTTACCTCTCAATAGGGTACATATCCCGGTATTGAACTGGTCCACCAAGTTTTGCCTCTCTTGCCAAGTGTATTGGCAAATGAATCATGATATCAAAAACTGCCGGAGGAAAAACCATTTGAAGTTTGCATAATATGATAGGAATTTCAGCTTCTAGGATATCAAGATCTTCAATTTTCAGGCACTTAGCATATAGATTCTTGAAAAATTTACCTAAGGCTATAATTGGTTCACACACTTCCTTAGGTAACAAAGCACGTATAGCTACGGGTAAAATATCTTGCAATAATACATGATGATCATGACACTTCAATCCATGTATTTTTTTTCCAAGTACATTAACACACCTTGAAATATTTGATGAAAAGGCATCTGGAACCTTGAAATTAGCTAAGAAATTGCATAACTTCAACTTCTCTTAAGGGGACAATGCATAGCAAGTTGTCGGCAACAAAATATTATCCCCGTCCTCAATTGGATGCAACCCTTGCCTAATACCAAGGTCCACCAAATCATATCTACTTTTTAATGTGTCCTTTGTCTTACCAACCATACTCATCACAGTTGATAAAATATTGTCGGATACATTTCTTTCTATGTGCATCACATCAAGGTTATGTCTTAACTTAAGACTCTTCCAATAAGGTAATTGAAAAAATATACTTTTCTTCTTCCAATTATAAGCATTGTTAGAAATATTACGCTTTCGCTTTTGCACTTTACCAAAACTCACATTGCCCAACTCATGTAATTGCATAAGTGCTTCATCACCTGTTAACGGGCTAGGTGCGATCCCCATTTCCACTTTCCCATCAAATAACATCTTATTTTTACGCCATGGATGGTTCATAGGAAGGAAGAAACGATGCCCCATATAACACAATTTGTTGCGTAAGGAAATTGATTGTGTGTCTTTATGGCAACAGGGGCATGCAAGCTTGCCTTTGGTTTACCATCCTGAAAGGTTTCCATATGCTCGAAAGTCATTAATCATCCAGAGCAGAGCCACACGCATAAAAAAATTAGATTTTGAGTGTGCATCATAAGTCTCCACCCCATCCCATAATTCTTTCAACTCATCAATCATTGGTTGTAAATATACATCAATCTCATTCCCTGGAGACTTAGGTCCTGGAATAAGAAGTGTCATCATGAAATATGGATCTTTCATGCAATCCTATGGTGGCAAATTATATGTAACTAGAACGACAGGTCATATACTATGATTGGAGCTCATATTTCCAAAAGGTTGAAACCCATCACTTGCTAAACCTAATCGCACATTTCTTAACTCAGCTAAAAAAGTAGGATGACGCTCATTGAAAGATTTCCATTCTATTGAGTCAGATGGATAACGCATGACATCGTCATCAATATTCTCCTCCTTGTGCCACCTCATCTTCTTTGATGTCTCTTTTTCCATGTATAATCTTTGAAGCCTTGGTTTGATTGGAAAATATCGCAACACTTTATGAGCTACTTTCTTGCCTTTGGGTTTTACTGACTTCCATCTAGAGTCCTCGTGTTTGGTTTGAAAATTTTAGCGATATAGTTCAAAAATTTGGATTGAAAAAGAGCAAGTGATATTATTCAGCCTTCTACCGACAATCAACTACTGTTTTATTCTTTTAGTTGTCTATGTTGATGATATTGTTATTATAGGAGATGATTGTGCAGGAATTTCTTCTCTAAAGAAGTTTTTACACGCCAAGTTTCATACCAAAGACTTGAGGAAGCTGAAGTACTTCTTGGGTATAGAAGTAGCAAGAAGCAAGAAAGGGATTTTCTTGTCCCAAAGAAAGTATGTACTTTAGTTGCTTGCAGAAACTGGAAAGTTGGGAGCTAAGCCATGTGGCACACCAATGGTTCCTAATATACATCTGACTAAACATGATGCTGATCCATTTGATGATCCAGAAAGATACAGAAGGTTAGTTGGGAAATTTGAACTACTCACTGTGACCCGTTCAGATATTGCCTAAGCGATCAGTATTGTCAATCAATTTATGTCTGTACCAACAGTCAAACACTGGGAAGCCTTGGAACAAATCTTATGCTATTTGAAAGGAGCTCTTGGCCTTGGCATATTATATAGTGATTACGAGCATACTTATGTTGAGTGTTTTGGAGATGCTGATTGGGTTGGATCAAAAATAGATAAAAGATCTACTACTGGATATTGTGTATTTGTTGGTGGAAATCTAGTATCTTGGAGGAGTAAGAAACAAAAAGTTGTAGCTTGATCTATTGTAGAATCTGAGTATAGATCTATGGCTCAATCCACATGTGAAATACTATGAATGCATCACCTTTTAGTTGAGATTGGTTGAAGCCTTCTTCTCCAGCAAGACTTTGGTGTGATAATCAGGATGATTTGCCTCAAAGCTAGTGTACCATGATCGGACAAAACATATTGAGGTTGACTGTAATTTTATTTGTAAGAAGATCAGGAGAATTTGATTTCCATCGGGTATGTGAAGACCATACAACAACTAGCTTATTTGTTCACAAAGTCTTAAATGACACTCGAGTTGATTATCTTTGTAACAAGATGAGCATGATCAATATATATGCTCCACCTTGAGGAGGAGTGTTACAGAATGAACCTAGACCATTTCCTAGGAATGTACATACCACACATATATAGAAATACCAGATTTATATGAATTTCTTTTATTTCTTTCCTTAGCTAGAATCTTATGTACTTGTATTTATATTGCTTACTTCTTGGAATGATACCGGGGGGGGGTTGTTAGAGTGGGTAAAAAGTCCCACATTGGTTGGGAAATGGACTGGTGATCTCCTTATATGGACTTGAGCAATCCTCCTCTCATGAGCTAGCATTTGAGGTTGAGTTAGACCTAGGTGTCATATCTTTACATAGTATTAGAGACAGGTTCATCCTCGTTTGGGCTCCCATTCCACGCTCCAGTTGAGCTTGGGCATGAAGGGAGGTGTTAGAGTGGGTAAAAGTCCACATTGGTTAGGGAATAAATTGGGTGTCTGGCTATCTGCTTATATGGACTTGGAAAATTCTCCTCTCATGAGCTAGCGTTTGGGATTGAGTTAGGCTCAGTTGTCATATCTTTACATGGTATCAGAGCTAGGTTCATCCCTTTTTGAACTCCCGGTCCACGCTCCAGTTTGGTAACAGTGTGAAGGGGAGTGTTAGAGTGGGTTAAAAGTCTCATATTGTTTGGAAAATGGACTAGTGGTCTACTTATATGAATTTGGGCAATCCTTTCCTCATGTGATAGCTTTTGGAGTTGAGTTAGGCCCAAGTGTTATATCTTTACAAATACCAAAATCGAATTAAACATATGATTGGAAGAATATAAACCTATAATTGGATGCAAGCTGGTTCATTAAAATAATCCTCCTATAGGATTGTTTAAATGCAATTTTGAAGGTGCATCTAGAGGAAATCCAGGAGATAGCTCTACAACCTTTTGTATTAGGAACTCTAAATGTGATTAAATCTGTGCTAAGGGGAGAAGGATACCTAATTCTACCAATATTGTTGCTGAAGCTATTGCTATTAAGAAGGGCCTAGAATCTTGTGTTGTTGATCAATTACTACATGTTATCAGGGAAACAAACTCCTTAACTATGCAGAACATACTCTAGGGGACTTGGGAGATGCCTTGGAATGTGGCTATGGAGGTTAAGATCTGAGAAGAGACAAGGCAGTTCAAATAGTCTATAAGCCGAGAGAATGAAACACCCTTATAGATTTTGATTTTGTAGATACTTTCCATTTTACTATATTTCAGGAAAAGAAGATCAGGATCCTAAATCCGGACAAGTCTAAAACTCCCTACATCAGAAGAAGAGAGTACGTTATATTGAAGATCAAGATCATTAGCAATAATAGCAGGCATAAACATTTACAGTTTAGAGTATTTAGAGTAGTCAGCAAACTCAGATTATGATACTGAAAATGGCTTGCTAGACACATCATTAGATCTTTTCCAATGTGTGGTATGTTCATTTATTGGAAGGGAACTAATAGTCAGAAAGGAAAGTCCGTACATCATTTAATCTTCAAGATGGAATAAACTTAATGTGGTTTCAAGGCATAACAAAACTGAAATTTGTATAATGCACGTTTGTCTTTCTTTATTTTCAACTGTTTTTGATTTCAAAGAATCTGGCGAGACCTATAGAGATGTTCACAGATGGCATCAAACCAAGGCAGCTGGATCATCTGCACCATAACCAATTGTAGCTTATTACATTCTTCTGTCCTCTTTTGCAGCAAGTTGGAGTTGTTTTCTTTTCTTGAATTTATTTTTTGGTGGCTATTTTCGTAGGACTCTAGCTTGATTTTATTTATATAACCACTAGCTGATAGTGGATTTTGATCTATAAAAAGGTGATCAACAATTAGATTCTCAAAATAATGCTACATGTCTGATAATTCAAACTTTTGAAGTTTGTTTATTTTGAGAAGTGTCTGTAAAAATGGATTTTACAAAAAATACTTGAGGAGAGGATGAGTTTTGATCAAATTCAAATTAACTTTTGTTGGACAATTTGTGTTTGATCAATATCTTTAGCACTGCTTTTGTGTGTCAAATTGGGAAAATAGACATATAAAGATTCTCTTAACGACTAATATTATATGAATGGATGAAATCATTTTCAGTAGTTGTAACATCTCAGAAAATATGAAATCTAAGTTAAATACCTAAAGCGTGCTATAAAGTTGGAAATATCATTTTTTGCATGTCGAAATAGGCTATGGACTAGTATAAAATCAATTAAGCATGATTATAAGTTTTAAGAGGGCTATTTCAAGTGATATAGGGTCTAAGGAGAGGCCTCGACCCAAGCCAAGTTGGAAGCTACACAACAAACTAAAGTTTCAAATGAGTACACACAAGTCCCAATTTTAAATGAACACAACTCTCAATCTAAAAAGAGTTGTGATGTGACCTATACATCACATTAATCCCTTTTCAGTCTAGTTTCTAAGGCAACAAACTGGTCGTCAGTCCAATATCTCTACAAAAAAGTTGTCAGATCTCGCAAATTTGGCATGTCCTTATTGACAAGATTATTTTCACATTACCAACTGCCAGAAGCATTGCTACTGCACAATGCACGTTAGCCATGATTAATAAGGTAAGGCTGTGTTTCTAGCTCAGAAAACAGACGGAATGCCTTTTGAGTTATTGGCTCGGTCTTCCCTAGTTCTTTTGGCCTCATTATTGTTCAAGTAATAACTTTGTATCATATATTGTTTTGTTTTCTAGGGTGTCAACATATTAAAAAATCTTGGAAACCAAAAACGTAATATACTGCATCCAAGCTTATCATTTTCTCCGTTTACAGAGTGCTGTTTTTATGTGCTTGTTGTGTAAGTATACGTACATCCCATTCCAAGGGCTTGGATTTAGACTAAATCTTGCAACCTTAGTATCATTAGATGTTGGGTAATTTTCAGCTGCATTACCATTACGAGTTCGTAGGATCGCGACGGGTAGCTAAAGAGATGTGCCATAATTAATTTCTGAAGTCATAAACTCAATCAATAGGGCATTTTGGAACATGATGCAATATTAATGTTCTCAAAGTTACGTTCCCTATCAATTAGGCATTGATAACATTATGTAGATGAAGCACTTGTATTCACAAAAGGACACAGATTAGGTAGAGAAAGGTTTAGACATTATGCAGAAGGTATAATACCCACAAAGCAAAATGCTGTTCTACTAGAAAGAGGCCTTCTGCAATAAACACTTCGCTGCACCAATAACGATAGATAAGCTCTTGATGTGGACTAAGCACGGATCGTGATAAAGCGACACTTCAACAACAACAACATATTCAGTGTAGTCCCACAAAGTATACCATCGGCCCAAGGCAAAGCAGTGCAAAGCAGTCCCCAAAAAAGAAGTAATGGAAGTATAAGAAACAACTGATAATAACAAAACTATCAGATAGTAACAGAATGTAAACTACAATAAAACGATACGATAATCAAGGTAAAGGAAACAACAGCTAGAAAGGAGTAATACTACGACTACTCATATAAAATAACAGTGAAGCCACACTTCATTAGAAAATAAAATTTATGGAGCACCAAATAGAATTGCACACAAGGATAATAACAAAGTTTTGAGAAACATTTGCTGTGTCCACCAAATAAAAATTGTGCATATTAGTCACCCTACGAAAATCTATGCCAAGCACGTCTTCCTTTCAAATTTTCTACATCTTCAAGTTCACTGACATGCTTCAGAATACGTAGTTTAATGTTTCATTACACAAGTTCCAGAGATTTTTGATCGAGGGCATATTATCTGCTTGTCTCCCATGTTCAAGGACTCATTGTTTAATTTAGTCCTTGCAAATTATGATACATGGGGACGTCCTCTGCAGGTAAATAGAATTTTCTTTTTAGTCCTGATTATTAAAAGTGCTAAAGAACTAGAAGACAACAAAGCAGAATTATAGATTCCAAAAATGCTTCCAAAGCCATATTGGTATCAGAATAAAGACATAATCCAAAGTACCAGTTTTGAGGCTTCACGATAAAGGGAATAAAATACTGGCAATTACTAGTAAGTAATAACACAAAGCTCAAGCCGTTGTGTACCTGGAGAATGTGTATCACTACAATTACCAGGAACCTCATTTATATGTAATTATGTATAACTATACTACTCCCAAAGCTTATGCATCCAACTGATGCAATAAGAAACTTATAGGTAGCTATTGACCAAAAGCAGAACATAAGACTGATAAAACAGTAAGTTAGAATAATGCAAAAGCTAACTTGAGGCCAAGAGTATCCTCCAGGCAGCCATTTATTTTTAGGAGCAAGGACTTCATTTATGGTGCTCACACATTTGGCATGTGGAAGCATGCTTCTTATTGAGAAATGTACACTTTTCGCATTCCCAACTGCCAGAAGCATCTTCACTGCACATTAGGCATGTCGTGGTAGAGCCAGCATTCAGAAATGTGCACGAATCGCATGCCCAACCTTCAAAATCATCAATCAAATTTTGTGTTAATGGTGCTCCTGTGGCAGAAGTTGCCCCTCCTAAATCGTCGTCATCCAACTTTATGATAAAGGGTGCCCCAGCATTTGTTTTCCTGTGCTTTTTCCCACCACCTATTCTGCTGCTGGTCCCAGCCACATGTGGAGTTTTAGACACAGTGAGGTTGTTGCTTCCAGCCACATGTGCATTTGCCAAGTCTTTCCAGCTGCCTCCTCCAATGTTCATCACCTTGCTGTCCCCAGCCACATGTGGAGTTTTAGACACAGTGAGGTTGCTGCTTCCAGCCACATGTGCATTTGCCAAGTTTTTCACACTGCCTCCTCCAATGTTCACCACCTTGCTGCCCCCAGCTACATGTGGAGTTTTAGACCGAGTGAGGTTGTTGCTTCCAGCCACATGTGCATTTGCCAAGTTTTTCACACAGTCTGCTCCAATGTTTATTAACTTTCTGCCCCCAGCTTGCTGTAAATTACTCGAACTGGTTGTGTTGCTCACCCCAGCTAGTTGTAAAAATTGTGCGCCCATAGTGTAGCTCCTTGCTGCTACAGGTGCATCTTTTGATCCCACAAATTTGCCGCCCCAAGCTTCAAGTGGATTTTTTGATGTTCTCAAAGTGTTGTCTTCTCTTATAAAAAGATTATTGGAGCTATTCGTATTTCCTCCACCAGCAACTAAGACATGTTTCGAGCTCGCAGTGCTATTAGTGCTAGGTAGTTTTGCATTTCTAATTCTCATGAGGGTCATAATTTTCTCAGCTCTTGCCTTGACGAGCATTCTGTCCCCACCTAGTACTAATTTTTTCGAGTTTGTCTGTTTGCTGCTCACAGCTGCATTTTTGGAGCTCGTTGCTATGTTTCCAAGAGCTCCTTGCGAATCAACATCTTCAAGACCATTCTCAAGTGCTCTAACTAAATTCTCAAAGTAATTCTTAGTCACACTAGTCAGACCAGTAAGCTTTATACGGAAATCATCAAATGTTTTGGAATTACCTTCTTCAACATTCAGGTAAATCTCCAGTTCTTTCTCTGCACAAAGGTGAAGCCTCTCCAAACCAGCCTCAGCCTGGCCTTGCAAATACTCAAAAAACTGTCTTTTTGTGTGCTCCTCATCAGGCAAGTAAAACCCATAAGCATAAGTCCACTTCAGCACTCTCCTACATTCAACAATCTGCTTCCAGGCTTCTAAGATGAACTTCAATTGTGTCTCTGGTATGGATTGCAATTCACTCAGCTCCTTAACATTCACTTCCCCCATTCTCCTCAAATCTTCTACAGATTTTCTCCTTGACTTCTCATTAGCAGCCCATCTCTCGTAATAATGTGTGTACTTCTCAATAGATTGCTTGGCCATTTCTTTCTTTTGCTCATCTTCATTCCCTGGCTTGTACTTGTTACATGAATTATACCCATGAACTGACCAAGAATTAAGGCACAACCAACAAAACTGATACTTGCAAGGGTCCCTACAAGTCATTCGCATACACCCTTCATTCTTTTCAATCGGCCTCTTGCATTTAGGACAAGCCTTTGTGTAAGCCAGAATCCAATTTGTGTTCTCTGATTCTGCATTGTTTTTCTCCATCCACTTAACCACCATATCACAATCAACAGGACGATGAGCTTCCTCCGTACAAGTCCAACAAAAAGAATTCGAACACCCACATATAACTTCACAATTATCACTCCCTATATCAAATTCAACCGCAAAATTGCATCCCGGAGCAGGACACCACTTAATTTTCCTGCTTTCCTCAACATAAGAACGAAAAAGAAATCCATAGTACCTCTTTTTATCATCATCGGACGTTAACTGATCGATCATATCCTGTGAGACAGCAACCTTACAAGATGGTTCTGGACATCGCAAATTCAAACATCCAGGACCATCAGCTATTGAATTACAAATATACCCTTTCCAACATTCAACACAGAAAGGATGACCACAAGCAGAAGCCAAAATTCCATCAGAAGAATAATCCTCAAAACAAATTCCACAAGCTACCTCCTTTGATTCCGGAAATTGAACAACTTTTTCCTGTATTTTCAAACCAACAGCTTCTCGAACACTGGATTCATCCGCAAACCATTCTTCGTGAACTTTATTCACACTCCAATTATACCGACGGAGTAAAGCGGATGCCTCAGTTTTGGAAACTGATAGAACAGAGGAAACTTTAGAGATATCATCGTCCATGAGACGACCGATATCATCGTCGGACAAAACGACATAGTTTTTGTCACGGGGAAGATCATCAGGATCATTATCGATAATGTCATCGCCGGAGGACTCCGCGTCACTGTCTGCACCGTTGATGAGGCCGTCGTCGGCGTAGAAGTCATCGCCGGAGGAATCCACGTCGCTTCCGTCGTACATGTCGACGTCGTTCTCCATGATCAAAACTGAGAAGTAAAAAGGGGCAGCTGAGTGAAACTATAATGGCATTGTATTGGTCTTCGGAACAGAGTTTTAGCCCTAAAATACTTGTTTTTTAGATTGTTGAAATCCGCATAGTGATTGGAGAAGGTTTTACATATTTTTGTGGAACTATGGGCCCACTATGTTGACGTGGCAAAAATTTTATATAAATGTACGGCAAAGGAAATATATATCATTTATAGCAATAATATATTTTTTCACTGAATATTTATAATATAAGTATAATATAATTTTAGTACATATTATATTAGCAAGAATAATTTATAAAACTCATATAATATAAGTTTATTAGCATGAATAATTTATAAAACTCATATAATATAAATTTTATTCATGGATAATATATTTATCACATACTTTAATAGACTTATAATACATTGTGTCAATTTTTTACCAAACAAGTATAATATATTTTAAAATACTTATAATACATTTATATTGGATGCATAATTCACTTTTAATACATGAAAGATATATCATAATATTGCTATATATTGCTATAAATGATAATAAATAAAAAATATTGCTAAAATCAGTGATTATTTATTAAAAAGTGTTTTTTCTAGTAATTTTTCCTTTTTTTTTTTGGTTCTTTGCATTTTTGTAATCCTAACGCATATATATTAATTTGAATCTATCCTTTTATTTTTATCAATTACTATCATTTTTTTAAGTGCATTTATACTACTACATAGCGTGTCTGTTTTTTTAATTTATGAAGAAAAAATCCTTAAAAGGGGAGAAATACATGTAACGAGGCTAAGACCTCGTTTATTTTCATTAAGATTAACACGTATGAATCTGGATACACATCTGAATATTAAGATGTTACATTAAGATCTGAATATTAAATAGTTACGATTGTTTGTTTTCTAAACATCTGAATGGAAAAAAATTGTCTCTGTTTTAAAAATAATAAATATAAAATTAAAATAAAATACTGAATTGATCTAATATTATATCAATAAAAATATATAATATTCTTATATGACAATTAGTGGTGGTGATGACTAATGATGGTGATTGTATGTGCCAATTTGGGATGGTGTTCACTGGTGATAGTGGTTATGGGTAATATTTTGGTATAGTGATTGGTACTAGTGATTAACGTGGTTATTGTTGGTAGCAATTGATAATTAATAGTGGACTGATACTGATAACTAATGACAGTGGTGAATGATGATGGTGGTTAGCGATATATAATAATGACTAATGGTGGTAATTATCGATAGTGATTAAGGAATGTAATAATGGTTGGTGGTGATGATTATTAATAGTGGCTAATGGTGATGAATGTTGATTTTTGTAATTGACGGTAGTTGTGGTTGGGCTAAAAATCGTGGTGGTGATTGGTGATACTTGTGGTTGACGATAGTTGTGGTTGGGCTGAGAATCGTGGTGGTGATTGGTGATACTTGTGGTTGGGTTGAGGATGGTAGTTGTGGATAGTAGATGGTGGTGATTGATAGTGATTGTGTGTGGTATGTGAAAATAGATAGAGTGACGGTGAACTATGAGGCTTAACCAACCTAGAGAGCACGATGTGCTTGTATACCAGTAGGTTATTACGACGCTGTCATATTTATAGATATTTTTAAATAGACATCTTAAAGATATTACGACTTTGTTGTAGATCTTATTTATTCAGACCTATTGAGACCCATTAAATGGTTGTAAAATAAGAAACACAAACAAACTTAATGATTAAGATTCAGACCTTGAAAACAACAAACTTAATGACTGACACCTGGATAATTAAGATTAAGACCTTGAAAAAAATAGACTTAATGACTAAGATATGTATGATTAAGATCAAGACCTTCATTAACTGCAAACAAATGAGGCATAAGTCTTATCTTATCAATTCTAATAATGTAATAATTCTCTACAAATTAATAAAGGGAAAAAGGATAAATATATCCCCGAACTATCATAAATGGTATGCATATACCTTTGTTATACTTTACGTATGTATATACTCTTGCCGTTAATAATTTGGGTTGTGTACACCCTTAAGCTAAACAAAGGGATACATGACATCATTCTAGACATCTATTCGATTTTAATTTATTTAGCCAAAATTAAAAAATAATCCATCCAAGTATCCATTTCCAAAACCCAAATAAGTCCGGAGTTAAAAATTCATTTGAAAAATCACCAGAACGCCACCTTTGTTCTCTAAAAAAATTGAATACAAAAGATGGTGGAATCGCCGGCCAATCCCTTCATACCGTCGGCGACGAATCTTTCTCCAACCATTCACATGTTTTTCCATTTTCTTCCTGCGAATCTTCATCTTCCTCAAAGTCTTCTTCCTTAGAATCCACTAGAGATTCATTATCAGAGGCATCGTCTTCTGAATCTAACTCAAGTTCAGCATTGAAGGTTCATAACCGCCTTCAAATTTGTCAATCTGCCAGTGAGATTCAAGATGATTATACCACTGAATTTCTTCTTCACCCTCTAATCTATGTTCTTGAAAAAAAAATTAAACCAAAATGATGGCGAAATCATCTGTTAGTCCCTTCTGACTGTGGCGATGGAGCTCTGATAAGTCACGGGGAAAGTGCCACCCCATCGCATGTCTAACCCATCAAAAGCCCCAAAAGATACAAAAGTCAAAAACCATCAATTTGCATTTGAAGGCAGCACCATCCTTGAAAATTTTCTATCATGGCGGCATTGTCGCCGGAGCACCAAAATATTAGTTCATAATGCAATTATGTGGGAAATCATCTCATCCATCTCAGTAACACTATACGTTAAAAGCCTCAATTAGAAATCATCCCATAATACTGATCAAATTTGGGATCTAGGATTTGGTGTGTAAGTTGGGTTTGGTTTTAATTTGATTTTGGGAACGGATAGTTGGGCGAGTTATTTTAATATTGGGTAAGTAAATTAAAATCGAATAAATGTCTAGGATGAAGCCACGTGTCCCTTGTTTAGATTAAGGAAATACGCAATCCAAAATATTAACAGCAAGGGTATATATATAAGTAATGTAGAACGAGGGTATATGCATACCATTTATGATAGTTCGGAGATATATTTGTCCCTTTTTTCATTTATAAGTGTGCAAAAAATAAGAGCTAGAGAGAACTAGGTACTTTATTATCATTACAGAGTTTATAACACATTCTATTATAATTTACATATGATAATGCAAAAGTAATAATATATTATAAAATCAAGAAGAAAGTTGAGTGTTCAACCTCAAACCTTCTTTTACAAATGTAAGAAATATAATTAAGAGATGACTCATCTAGTGTGAATTAATGTAGTTGTTCCTTGTCTTGTTCTTCATTAAACTTGTCCAAAAATACTTGAGAATTCATCATATGCTCATCGAATTATTAGATTTTATTGAAGTAGTTGACACTATTACCTCTACTCCACCATTCTCATTTAACCATATTCTTGGAATAAACTCATCAAACACTTTACGATCCCTATTCTTCTACTTATAACAAATGTTTTTTCTTTGCTTTTCCACTTTTTTGTTGCCTAAGGAGATAGTTGCCTCTATAGCAGCATTAGAAAAACATCCATCCAACATATCTTCCTCCTCTCTGTCATATCTGGTAGCACCTCAGAAATCCTAAATTAAGATTAGACCATACCTATCAGAACTAAACCTATCAGAACTTGAATGATCAGTGGCTAATGACTATAGAAAATTGGAATTTACGGACGCCATGTACGAACATTAAATCAATCCAAAGGTCATAGATGAGTCTCATGAATCAACGCCAAAGACTTAGGTTTTGACTTGAGTGTTAACTTGAGTTTCACAGGCTCAAAATACAAATCGTAAACTAGACCACAGACCGTGAATTAAACTTGTGGAGTGAGGTGCAGGAAAACTTAGCTATTATTTTTATTGTCTCGCATTTATATACTCTGTCTGTGGACTGTAGAAGGAACAACAAACCATAGTCTGGTCTCATGGATTGAACTTCAGAGATCGGGAAAAAATTGATGGATTCCACGAATGGAATGTATGTCCCATTGATCATTCTACGAACTGTAGATGGCCCTTGTAGAAAGTTTCGATAGTTTTTTCTTAAGGTTGTTTCAGTCTTTTCCTACTTTTTTTAACTTCTAAACCACGACGTTTTGGCCTATTCTAAGTGGAGTTTAAATGAATTCAGTTGACGAAAGCCTATCCTAAGTAGGGTTTAAAAGAATTCAGTTGACTAAAACCCCTCCCATCACTCCTAACATGTCACGACCCAAGATACACCCTAGATATGCCACGATAAATAGGATCTCGAAAGATCCTAAACAATCCTTTTAGCATAAACATGACTTAAGATAACAAGATAATCAAAATAAATTGAAAGTCGAAGATAAGTCTTAATAAAAATCTCATCATAACATAGAAATATCTAAACAAATGACCATAAGATGAAACTAATTCTGACATAAGCCTCTAGTACCATAGGTGAGATGTTAGGAATATCCGTAGCTAACTCAAAAATTCTGAAAACTAGAAATATAGTATGAATGGGAACCATAAGAAATACGTCCTCGAAGCATGATGACTCACCACTCAATAGACAATTGATAAGAATCCAAAACTAACTGCGGACATGAGTAGGAGCATTGTGATCTATATTATAAATTAGTATAGGCAAAAGAAGTATGTGGTCAATACTACATAATGTACTGAGTATGAACAATGTGCAATGCATGACATAAATATGATAATGCAATGACCAATCTAAACATGATACAATCGTTTAAGACATCATTAGAGACATAAAACATGGTCAATGTAACATTCATGAGGAAATCGTAATCAAAGCATAGTATAGTGAGAGGTACCATTAACCGACATAAACTGTGTGAACTATGAAATGGAGTCCAGTGTCTTCCCACACCCAAAAGAGATTGTCCTACTTGCAAGGTAAGGACCATAAATAAGAATTATATGTGGATCCACTATCTAGGGGCAATTAAAGTAATTCCTATGAGGGCACGTAGTTTTAGGACCTGGGTAATCGCTGCTAGGTAATACTCTCATGAAGAATAGTCATAATCATAGCATAGTCCTTGAAAATGGTGAGAATCTAGTAATACCTAATTCATCATAACATACTTGAAAATCATAAGAATAGCTCATTTAACTAATCATGATTTCATAACATATTCGTAAAGACACTTATCTAAGCATCTAGATCATGATAAGTTTGTTCATAGAAAAATTATGGAAATCCTTCATAACAAGAATACTTCACTTTTAAAGCAACCTTGTTTTCATAAAATCATATAGATACTTGTTCTAAAAGCATTCTTAAATCTTAGTCTCATAAATCATGATGCATGCAAAATATCAAAACATAATTCACAACCCTAGAATAGGCATAATGCATGGTTCATAAGAAAATCATTGAAAACATGTAATTAGGACCAAATCACATACTTAGTGCATTCCATGCACTAAAAAATATTTCTCACATTTTTAGTGCATTCCATGTATTAGAACATACTTTTTCCTACATTATGATGATGATCACGCACATCCTCCAATTTGTGGCTAGATCTTATTACATTTGTGTTTGTGGTGAGTCCTCATATTTTGCGGAAAAGACTTTTATCTTTGTCGTTTTATTAGTTTTTTTATTTTTTCATGGGTGAGCTAGGATCTTGTCTTATGCCCCCGTCTAGTTAGTAGAGGCATGTTGGATGAGTCTATGTTGTCTTTCAATCAAGTTTGACATTTATTCATTTTATCGAGACTTTCATGTTGGGACTTTATTTATGCGTTTATGTCTTACTTATTTGCTTTACTTACCTCTTATGTATGCTCATGTATGATATGCTAAGAGGCTTGGTTGGTGGATCCTCCAAGATTTCAATAGCCATGTTGCATTTAGGGTCTAGCTTGGGTCCTGACAGGGTGCTGCTCTTCCCTGGACTCTATTACATCCTCTTATTCTACCTCGGCCTCAGTAATGCCCTTTAACTGCTGGCTCCTCCTCTGGCTCAACGGGAGCTATGGGCCGTACACTATTTTATTTTATACTAACCATCTATGGATAAGAGAGTGAAAGAGGTTAGATATCAATTTAGATCACTAGATACCAGTTGGAATCAAGTTATAGAACAAAGGGAGAAGAAGATAGAGAGATTTCTTAAAGTCTTGTATCCTTTCGAAGAAAAGTACAGACGTCTTCCTACTGTTCCACAACTCTACTAGACTTGTTTTGGTACAACGAGATCAACGAACCTAGAGCTCTGATACCAAATTTGTCAGGACTCAACCTAGGTTGTGAGTGACACCCACACTAACTTTACAGTGGGAGAATCAAAACTACACCCAAACTAGCATCCTAACACAAAAGTAGGTATAAAAGATGTGGAAACAATTTTTATATATGTTTAAGTTGATTTCCCATAAACTCAGGAATAAATCTAAACACAATCATAAAATAATTCAAACATATGAAAGTCAACCCCCGTAGAATCTGAAAGTCATTGTACAAAAATTACTAAGTAACAAGTCTAAGAGTAAGGGGGTGCAACTCCAAAATCAACAATCTAAAGTAAAGTTTGAATGATATAGTCTAAGTCCGAAAGGACCGACTGGAGATAAGATGGATCCACGACAACCTGGAAGAGCTGGCTCACCCTTAAATTCGATAAGTCAGTAATCTCCTAGCAGGGGTCTGTCAGTAGCTTTCTGAAGATACTCTATACTCAACAAAGAAACAACAAGTGCAGTATCAGTACACATAAACAACGGTGTAGTGGTACGATCACAGGGTCATCCTAGTAAGTGAAACATGCACAAGTAACCACAATAGAGTAAAGACAGTCATATATCAAAACACATTAACAATTAACATTCATAAGCATTACCCAGTTCACAGTGTCAATCTCAGTACAACAATCAACAATAGTCCTCTCATAGGACCATACTCAAACTATTAGTTTGAAATAGTGTGGTACCCGATCTATATATATATATCAGAACGTGGCACCTTATCCAATATATGACAATCACAGTTACTGTCCATAATGAATAGTTCACATACTTGCACAATCAAGTAACAGGTTCATTGCATATTATTGATCATAATATTCATTTCATTTAAGTTCATTACCTATTTTCCTAGTCTCATGCATACAGGAAATACTATTAATTGTAGTTTAACATGACACATAACACAAAGAGGAAATAAACCATCACCTACCTCGAAACAAAGCCTTGGAAACTCTAAAGAGCTGAAGCTTTCTCTTTTCGAAGTCTCTCAGCTTGTTCTTGGTTTAAAAAAAACAACAATTATAATTAATCAACAAAAAATGGCTTACAATACCCGGATTATACCAAAATCCTAAACTTAGACACTTTCATGATCTTATCACCCATCTAGGGATATTTCCTACCATTAATTCAGGTCAAGAACTCTCCCCTAAGATATCTACCATGGATTTTAGGTTCTAAGAATCAAATTATGAATTAGGGATTTATTTAACTTACCTTTGGCGCAACAATAGGTGAAAAAACAGAAGGAATAGATCTATTTCACCCCTTTGCTCTCCAAAAACAGAAGTATAGAAAAATAACATTTTTGGGACTTTTCGCATTTAAATTTGAGACTGTCCCGCCATGGCACCACTTACCCCGCCATAGCGGGAATAATCTCATTATGGAGGATTGCATGGGGAAATATACTCAATATTTATGTCCCAAGCCATCATTTTGCAACATGCCCTCAAACCATGACTTCTAAAATCAACCCTTCACGGCAATATCAATTACGGGAGTTCTACTCACCCTAATTCAATTTGGTAAAGCCATACTGGATCGTTAGCATATTAGATATCAACTCAAACTATTTAAATGATAATTTAATCACTCATCCATTATTGTATTATCCCATACCTCACCTGACTCAGATTTCATCCAATTCTGGCCTAAGCTCAAATTTTTCAAGTTACTACTCATAAGGTTTCTAGCCCAAATTCCTTCTCCATTAGCATCCATAAATGAAAAGAACATGTCGTTACTATAAATGATATTAATATTTTATTTAATAAGTGTCACGACCCAAGCCTAGGGCCTAGACAGAATATGGCGAAAGAGAAACCCAAAAGTACCTCAAACAAACCTCTTAGCATTCTTTTAGTCTTTCATAGGTAATGACAATAAATAAACAAGCAGAAATCATAATAGTAAATATTCAACATACATATGTACAATAATACCTCTAACCTTTAGATTTAACGGGGTTGAGAAAAGTTCTTAGCTCACTCTCAATCATAATAGAAATAAATGTCATAGTAAGTGTCTGAGGATCTCAACATATCATAAGCTAGAAAGATAAAAGAGTATTGTTCCCAGAACATGGGAACTCACCAAAAGTAATCTTCAAACAAAATCTCAACTAGCCACGTAGAGGAGAACGAGGAGGAGCATCGGTCCCTACATGATGATATTATGTAGGCAAAAGAGTATGTGTTAGTACTTTAAATGTACTAAGTATGTAAGTATGCATGAACATTGAGAAAAACATTAAAACATTTATGTAACATAAAATATATTGCAATGCATGTATAATCAATCATATATATATATATATATATATATATATATATATATATATATATATATATATATATATATATCCTTTAATACATTCATTTTGTAGGAAAATGCCAATAACCGAGATTTAAAACCATGCGAGCTATTAAATGGAATCTAACATAACCCCCTACGTTGGCCGGGGAGACAACTTGCCCAGTAGAACTCCGTCAACTTTATTCATTTTTTTAACTTTAACTTTAAGGGCTTTCATGGATCCATTAGCCTAAGTTTACAAGGGCTCCTATGTTGGCACATAGTTAATGAGACAAGAGGTTGCTACTAGGATTTCCTTACCGAATCCCACATCAATACTCCATTCGGTGCTAAGTCAATCGCATTAAATAGTTTAATACTTTAAAATTTTCATAGCATATAGCTTGAGAATTCAAAACATTATATTCGATGGAATAGCTCATTAAACATTTGGTTATTCAAATATGCAAAAAATGTCCTTATTGCATAAAAAAACCATCATTCATATCATTTTATCATTCTTTTATTTCATAAGACTCCCTTTTGATTATAGACATTGCTTTTATAAATATTCATTTGGAGTCAAAGCTTTCAAGTCAAACTTGATTGAAAAATATAGTAAAACTAGGTGGGTTCAAATCACTTCAACTTTCAAACATGTATGTAACTGAAATTATGCATAAATACTTTGAAATCTATTAATTAAAAATCATGTTTTAAACAACCCACCATAAATTTCAAGAACCTTTAAAGAGATAAATAGAGAAATTACTTACAAACCTTCAATTTATGCATATAAAGTTATTTTGCATCAAAATAGATCAATAATCATTAGTTTAACGATGATTCATGCTATTAAGTAGAAATAAGAAATACCCATAGAAAAATCTTATTTGAAATCAAGAGATTTAGTTGAAAGATTTTTGGACTACATGGGTGGAAGAACCCATGGATAAACCCCCACATAACTTAGAGTAAAGCTTAAAGAAAATAAATATAATTTATCATATAATCAAAAATACTTTAGGCATGAGAGTGAAATAAATATTCTCATTGAAGCCTTACATACCTGGAATCCGAACCGTTATTCAGAATCGAAAGACTTAATAAACACTCTTGAATTCTAGCATTTTCTCTTCACTAGAGCATTTTGTGTACTACCTGGAGTATATGAATCACCGAAATAGTATTTTTACACTACTAAGATCTAAAACTATATTTTAAGAATGAGTAAAAGAGTGTATACAGAGAAGAGTTGCTTGAAAAAATTAGATGAACAAAATAATGAATTAAGGTGAGTACTTATAGGTCTGAAGGAGGGACCTAACAATAATTAAAATAATTATAAAAAAAATCTAAAAATTTAATGGAATGTTGTGATTTTATGGGTGATGTCAAATGGATGACTATTGATGTCATGGGTGATGTCAAATAGATCCAGATCTTTTCATGGTTGGTGAGATGAACCTTCTTTTAAAGGAATACCCTTTTTCAGAGCTGCGTTTGAAAAAAGATAACTTCCTGATTAAGATTTGGTGTCTTCATATAAATTATTTCTCTAGAAGTCTACTTTGATGTCATTTAAGAATCAACCGATTTGGAGCAACCTACAGTGAGATATGATTTTTCTTCTACAAATACTTCATTTTGTCACAGCACCATGTCTTGCAACAATTAATTTATTTGACCTACTTAACTTTTGAAACATAAAATATGGTGTTCACAAAAGTTGTATTTAATGATGTTCGAGTTATTTAAAAATTTGAATCACCTAATTTGAACCAACCTATTAAAAGTTATGCCCAAAATACAAAAGCAATATCATTTTCATTGAGACTTGAAACATCATATATAACGTTTTTAGGCGGTGTTACATTATCTCTCCCTTGGGAACATTCGTCCTCGAATGAGGAAAGACTTAGCTTAAGTAGAGAAGAGTATAAACCAACAACCCATCATTTATGCAATAGTGCAATTTAAAACATCGTTCGAAACATATTTCATAATTTTGCATGCATATGACAAGAAAAGTTGAAATGCAAGAATTTAAAGTAATTGAGCAAGGACAACTTAAAACCTTAGGTTTGGGTAGAGGGAAAAAGATGTGGGTATCGCTTAATAATATCCACTTCTGCTTCCCATGTAGCAGTTTCGATTTGTTGATTTCTCCAAAGGACTTTAACAGATGCAACTTCTTTGTTCCTTAATCTCTAAAATTGTCGGTCTAAAATTTCAACCGAAACGTCTTTATAGGTCAAGTTTTATTCAACATTCACTACTCTTAAAGGAACAATGGAACTAGGATCATCCACATATTTTCTAAACATAGACATATGGAACACTGGATGAACCATGACTATTTCCAATGGCAACTCCAACTCATATGCAACACTGGATGAACCACGACCATTTCCAATGGCAACTCCAACTCATATGTAACCTTGCCAACATGTCTCACGATTCTATAAGACCTTACATACCTAGGGCTCAATTTCCCTTTCTTACCAAACTGAACCATACTCTTCATGGGTGAAACCTTCAGATACACTCAATCGTCCACATTAAACTCAAGATCCCTTCTTCTACTGTCAGAATAGGACTTTTGACGACTTTGAGCCATCTTTAACCTTTGTCTAATGATCTTCACCTTCTCTAAAAAATCAAGTACCAAATCGAGGCCCAACAAGGTCATCTCACCTACTTCGAACCAACCAACCGGGGATCTACATTATCTCCCATACAAATCCTCAAATGGCGCCATCTTAATACTTGAGTGGTAACTATTATTATAGAAACACTCGATGAACGGTAGATGATCATTCCAATTTCCTTTAAACTCCAACACACAAGACCTTAATATATCCTCTAGTGTTTGAATTATCCTCTCGGCTTGACCATCCATTTGAGGATGGAATGCGGTGCTCAATTTTACCTTAGTACCGAGACCCTTTTGAAACGATCTCCAAAAGTGAGATGTAAATTAGGTACCACGATCTGAAATAATGGATAACAACATACTATGCAACCTCACTAACTCCCTAATATATAATTTGGCATAGTCTTCAGTACTATAGGAAGTCTTAACCGGTAGGAAGTGAGTCGACTTAGTCATTCTATCAATAATTACCCAAATCGAATCATGACGCTTCTGGGTATAAGGCAAACCCACTACAAAATCCATATTCACATCTTCTCACTTTCAAGTAGGGATTTCAATGTCTTGGGCTAGGCTACCCGGCCTTTGATGTTCGTCCTTCACTTATTTGCAATTCAGACATAAATTTTGCTATGTCTTTTTTTATGCCACCCAACTAATAGAACTCTTTTAAGTCTCGGTACATTTTTGTCGAATCGAGATGAATAGAGTATGTAGAATTATGAGCCTCCATCAAGATCAAACTCCTTAGGCCATCAACATCTAAAACATATAGCCGACCTTGGTAGTGTAGCACCCCATCTCCCCCTTGGGAAAAGACCTCTATCTTCTTTTCCTTCACCAACTTCTTTAACTCGATAAACGTTGGGTCAAGATCTTTCTTTGATTTAACATCCACCACCAAAGAGGATTCAGACCTATTTTGAATAATCATACCACCATCATCAGTACCACACAACTTTATTCCTAATCTAGCCAACCGGTGAACATCTTTCACCAAATCCCTCTTCCCTTCATCCACATGGGTCACACTCCCCATAGACACTCTATTAAGTGCATCGGCAACCACATTGGCTTTACCCAAATGATAGTGCACACTCATATCATAGTCCTTTAGGAGTTCTAACCACCTCATTTGCCTTAGATTAAAGTCTTTTTGTGTGAACACATATTGAAGAATTTTATGATTGGTATTCACATCCATATGTACCCCATAGAGGTAATGCCTTCAAATATTCAGAGCAAAAACAACGTCCATCAATTCAACATCATGGGTAGAGTAGTTACGCTCATGCACATTTAATTGTCTAGAAGCATAGGCTATGACCTTACCTTTTTGCATTAAGACACAATCTAAACCAATTTTTGAAGCATCACAATAAACTACAAACTTTTCTAATCCTTCTGGTAGAGTCAAAATAGGAGCGGAGGTAAGACGATCTTTCAAGGTCTGGAAACTCTTCTCACACTCATCTGCCCATTTGAATTTAGCTTTATTTTGGGTCAATTTCTTAACTAACTCCATTTTCATAGGATCAATTTTGATCCCATCATCAGATACTAAGTAACCAAGAAATGCCACCTTCTTCAACCAAAATTCACACTTACTAAATTTTGCAAACAATTGCCTATTAGTCAATATTTGCAGTACAACTCTCAAGTGATTTTTATGTTCTTTCTCACCCCGAGAGTAAATCAAAATATCATCAATAAAGAATAACACAAAAGTATCAAGGTTTGAATACCCCATTCATCAAGTCCATGAACGCCGCTAGCACATTCGTCAACCCAAAACTCATCATCACAAACTCAAAGTGACATACCTTGTTTGGAAAGCTATTTTGGGAATGTCACACTCTCTCACCCATAGTTGGTGATAGCCGGACTGAAGGTCGATCTTAAAGAAGTGACTAACCCTTACAATGTGGTAAATACAAGCCTTAGAAATCATTTTTCGGGCCTTAAGATAAGAAATGAACTTACCCTTCACCACCGGATCACTACCCTGCTATTCAATAATAGACTCATTTGGAAATTGGAACTTAACTCAACGAGTCCTACAATATATGGAAGCATAAGATGCATGTAACCAATCCATCCTAACAATGACATCGAAATCTATCATGTCAAGCTCAATGAGATCACAAGGAATAAATTTATGCAGGATAGACATGGGATAACCCCTATATACCTTTCTAGTAATAACCGACTCACCAACGGGGGTAGACACCAAATAGGGCCCTACTAACATTTTGGGTTACACATCAAACCTATTAGTAAGAAATAGAGTAACAAACGATAAATTTGAACCCGAATATAATAGTGCATACATGTTAAAAGCAAAAAGCTTTAACATACCGGTAATGACATTGGGTGCGTCCTCAACCTCTCGTCTTCCATGCAAGGCATAAAAGCGGTTGGTGCATTGGACACCTCCTTGGGCTTATTGACCATGAGAAATTTGTCCTTGAGTCCTACCACCACCATCTCTACAATCCCTAGCATGGTGGCCCAGCTTTCGACACTTAAAGCATGCATTGGAGCCAGCTAAGCATTTCTCTTTATGAGTCCTTCCACACTTCTTGCAAGCGGGGAAAGTTTGAGAAGCAACATTCTCTCTTGGAATCATTGGTTTAGCACCCTTGTCCTTGTTGAACCTTGGAGGAGGATTATTAGTGAAACCTTGTCCCAAAAACCGTTGCCCACCTTGGCCTTTGCCATTGTTACCATAATCGAACCTTTAAGGGTTAAACCCTCCACCATCCACTCTAGCCTTTTTAAACCCCGTTGATCTCTCTCTCAACTTTTCTTCTTCAATTTGTTCTGCATAAGTCATTAACCCAGAGATGTCCATTTTCTTAACCAATATGTCCATTTTGCACTCCTTGGACACCAAGCTTGAGACACCAGAAATAAACTTGCTCATCCTAGCTCTTGGGTCGGAGACCATAAAGGGAGCATAATTTGACAACTTAGTAAATTTAAGAGCATACTCCCTCACTCTCATACTCTCTTAACGGAGGTTGATGAACTCTTGGATTTTGGCCTTCCTTAGCTCCAATGGGAAGAAGTAGTCTAGGAAGGCACCTTTGAACTCTTCCCATTATATAGGCCCTATTTCTTTATGCCTCTCAACAATCCATAGTTCGTATCACACTTGAGCCACACCTTTGAGTTGATAGGCCACTAGCTTGGCCTTCTCATTCGGTGGCACACCCATGATAGCCACAATCCGGTACATCTCATCAATGAACTCCATAGGTTCCTCATCTAGTTTAGAACTATCAAACTCGGGCTGATTCATCATTTGAAAATCCCAAATGTTAGAGGCCGAATTTTACATTTGGGGAGGAAGAATACCTTGATGCCCTTAGTTGGATACGACTTGAGTCAATAATGTAATGATATAGCAAAACTCGGCATGGGTTACCCCTTCCTCATAATGTGGGGCATTGGGAACCGGAGGAGCTTGGTCCTCATTGTCAACCCTTGCTCTTAGAGGTACTCTTCCACGAGTCATTATCTAGAGAACACGAAATGGGTCATTAGTTAAAGGAAAGTTTAGGATACTCTAAGGCACGACATGAATTACAATGAAGTGAAAACTTTCCTAAACGTCCCATAGTCTCCTATTCATAGTTATGGCGCACTTCGCAACTATGAACAAAATCCTATTTGACATGGTATGTTGGACTTCGAGGACCATGCAAAACCTCAAGCTCTGATATCAAGTTTGTCATGAACCAAGCCTAGAGCCTAGATGTGACATGGCGAATGAGGAGCCCAAAAGTACCTCAAACAAGCCTCTTAGCATTCTTTTAGCCTTTCATAGGTAATGACAATAAATAAATAAGAAAAAATCATAATAGTAAATCTTCAACTTACATATGTCCAACAATACCTCTAACTTTTAGATTTAACGGGGCTATGATAAGTCTCTAGCTCACCCTCAATCATAATAGAAAGAAATTCCATAGTAAATGTCTAAAGATCTCAACATATCATAAGCTAGAAAGATAAAGAGTATTGTTCTCAGAACATGGGAACTCACTAAAAGTAATCTTCAAACGAAATCTCAACTAGCCATGTGGAGGAGAACGAGGAGGGGCACCGGTCCCTATATGGTGATATCATGTAGGCAAAAGAGTGCGCGTTAGTGCTTTGAATGTACTAAGTATGTAAGCATGCATGAACATTAAGGAAACATCAAAACATTTATGTAATATGAAACATAATGCAATGCATGTATAATCGATCATATATACATACATATATATATATATATATCCTTTAAAACATTCATTTTATGGAAACATGACCATAACTGACATTTAAGACCACACGAGCTATTATATGGAATCCAACATAACCCCCTACGTTGGACGGGGAGACTACTTGCTAAGTAAAACTCCGTCAACTTTATAAATTTCTTTAACATTAACTTTAAGGGCTTTCATGGATCCATTAGCCTAAGCCTACAAGGGCTCCTATGTTGGCACATAGTTAATGAGACAAGAGGTTGCTACTAGGATTCCCTTACCGAATCCCACCTCAACTGCCCATTCGGTGCTAAGTCAATCCCACGAAATAGTTTAATACTTCAAAATATTCATAGCATATAGCTTGAGAATTCAAAATATCATATTCGGTGGAATAGCTCATTAAAATATTTGGTTATTCAAATATGCAAGAATTGTCCTTATTGCATAAAGAATCCATCATTCATATCATTTTATCATTCTTTTATTTCATAAGACTCTCTTTTGATTATAGACATTGCTTTTATAAATATTTATTTGGAGTCAAAGCTTTCAAGTCAAACTTGATTGAAAAATATAGTAAAACTAGATGAGTTCAAATTACTTCAACTTTCAAACATGTATGTAACTGAAATTATGCATAAATACTTTGAAATCTATTAATTAAAAATTATGCTTTAAACAACCCACCATGAATTTCAAGAACCTTTAAAGAGATAAATAGAGAAATTACTTGCAAACCTTCAATTTATACATATAAAATTATTTTGCATCAAAATAGATCAATAATCATTAGTTTAACTATGATTCATGCTATTGTAGAAAAATAAATTACCCATAAGAAAATCTTATTTGAAATAAAGAGATTTAGTTAAAAGATTTTTGGACTACATGAGTGGAAGAATCCATGGATAAACACCCACATAAATTAGAGTAAATCTTAAAGAAAATAAACATAATTTATCATATAATCAAAATACTTTAGGCATGAGAGTTGAAGGAATTCTCTCATTGAAGCCTTACATACCTGAAATCCGAAGCGTTACTCAGAATCGAAGGACTTAGTAAACACTCCTGAATCCTAGAATTTTCTCCTCGCCGGAGCGTTTTGTGTACTACCTGAAATATATGAATCACCGGAATAGTATTTCTACACTACTAAGAACTAAAACTATATTTTGAGAATGAATAAAGAAGTGTCTAGAGAGAAGAGTTGCTTGAAAAAGCTAGATGAAAAAAATGATGAAATAAGGTGGGTATTTATAGGTGTGAAGGAGGACCTAACATTAAATTAAAATAATTATAAAGTAAAATCTAAAAATTTAATGGAAGATTGTGATATAATGAGTGATGTCAAATGGATCTAGATCTTTCCATGGTTGTGAGATGAACCTTTTTTTAACGGAATACCCTTTTTCAAAGTTACGTTTGAAAAGGATAACTTTCTCATTAGGATTTGGAATCTTCATATGAATTGTTGCTCTAGAAGTCTACTTTCATGTCATTAAAAAATCAACCGATTTGGAGTATCCTACAGTGAGATATGAGGTTTCTTCTACAAAATACTCTATTTCATCACAGCACCATGTCTTATAATAATTAATTTATTTGACCTACTTAACCTCCAAAAATTAAAATATGGTCTTCACAAAAATTGTAGGTAATGATGTTTGGGTTATTCGAAATTTGAATCACCTAATTTGGACCATCCTATAAAAGTTATTCTTAAAATACAGAAGCGATATCATTTTCATCGATAATTGGAATATCATATACAACGTTTTTAAGGGGTGTTACAATAAGTGAGGAGTTTCTTATAACTGATAATAAACCATGTGAGCAACACGGACTCCAATGTACAACCGCAGTTGGGAGGGGCACTATACCTTGCCAAAGGTACAAAAATTGTCTGTTGTGGATGCAATAACTTAGCCATTTATGCTAAAGATGTCGATCCAATGGGAGGAAGACCCTTATCTTATGGTGGCAACATAGTTCTAGGACTTGAGTTATCTGGAACTCGTGTCTACTCAGTGATAAATAGTCCTCCCAAAAACATACTATTTGTATATCTCATAAATTATCTATTAAGCTTATTTAGAAACTTATCATGAGTCTTGCTCAAAATATCTTTTCTAAAACATATCTTGTTGTGAGACAATACTCAAATCTATGAGATCAAGCTCAATTTTTTCTTTCTAAAAGCATATGTTGAAATCACTTTCTAAAATATATCTCTCAAATTGTATTCATATCTTAAATCATGAGAAAACTTTTGAGGACATGCATAACTTGTAGAATATGCGCAACTCCAAAACTCATCAATACTCATCAAAACAAAATAATTATCCTACCAAAATCGTATAGCTATTTATGAAAACAAAGGGTAACTTAAATAATATATCTCTAGCCCAAATCACACAATAAGATCATGGAGCATCTAATAGAGTTACATGAGTTAATGTCGGGCATGCAAACCCCAAGAAAAGAAGCTGTAAGCTATAAATAATTAAAGCTGAAACAGTAGCCTCTATGACCAATGCGAAGGCTCACCTCAGCGATAGAATCCACGCCAACGAACTCGTTAGCCACTAGTCTCACCCTCTACAATAGTATCTGTGTATACATGTAAGTAAGAAATGAGCTATATATAAATATAACCTAGTAAGATCCTCGATCTGCTACTTTAATACCCTGAAAAAAGAGTTAGAAAATACATCTACACAATAAACACATAATAATATGCACAAGAATGTATTTCATAATATAAAACTCAATAAGTCTAGCCAAATTTCCAATAATAATACTACATGTTTCTACTCAATCCACACTCCAAAATTTTCATAAACGGCAGTGAAGGAGATCAGCCCATCATCCCGACAACATATATAATGCCCCAAAGTGTAGCATATACAAAGCCCATAATATATTATGGCAGCATAGGTATGCCCCTAACATATTAAAAAAACTACGTATGCCCCTAATAACTATATTATGATAATGAAGAAAGATATCTAAATGTCACAACACATATAGCTTATAAAATATTCAATATTCTTCACAAAATAGTATATCTACGGCTGATCAAACACTAATAATTCTGCTAAGTACAAGCTTGTCCAAACACATGATCTAGGCAGAGAAAACACGTTTTTAAAAGCAAATTTGAAAAGCAAGCATTAAAGCTTAAAGTCTCACTTACCTCAAATTCTCAATCCTAGCACCCCTCCGAATAATAAAAATTATGCGCCCGTAAATTTGAATCACCTCAAACTACACCAAAATGGTTTCTAAAGTAGTTAAAACCCCTTCGATAAACATCCACTAAACTTTTAGAGAGTCGGAAATTAAAGTCTACAACTCAATTCGATTACTTGAATTATGTGTCCATACAATATAGGCAAAACCACACTGTGGCTCAACAACTAATATATTAGCATGTATATATGTTGATTCCTTATGCAAACAACCCAATACTCTATTTTTATATAGATTTATCCTCAAACATCATTGCTTTACTTATCATGAATCCTTCCTCACCATTATCTAAATATTGGGTTGATTAGATGAAAGCTCAGCCACTAGAAATATTTTTGTTTTCTTCTTTCGTAGTAGCAGGTCCACTCCAATACAAAAGTGATTTCTAAACTAGCTTTTTCATATTTATATAGCAAAGTATCACCAAATAACCAAAGCATCATATATATACTTCTCAAGTAATCATCCTATCATTGAGTAATTATTGAGCCAACATTAATACCTCTTTGACCACAATACATGTCGACATATAATGATACCTCTAATACCTGATTGTTATAAATTCTTTACTGCTAGTCTGCTATTTTTGATCGCCCCAAACTTTCTCATGTGAAATTATGTGCTTTTTCCCCAAATATAGGAATGAATAGCCATAATTTGTTATTGCTTCAATCACTCAAATTTGGGCAACAGATTAAGGTAATGGGTTGCGCCCACTTACTATTATTATTATTATTATTATTATTATTATTATTATTATTATTATTATTATTACACAATTATATAAAAGAATTATTACACAAATTATCCTACCATTATGAATGGGAGGATAAAAATTATTTGGCAACACATCAAGGTGGAGGTAATGATTCAGGATAGTACTTCTCAACTAGTGCATTGTAAGATACAAGACAAAGACTCTAATTTCTCAAGTTTGATTACTATAGTCTATGGTTTTAATACTTCTAATGATAGAAGGAGGTTGTGGTACTCCCTTAGAGGTCTTAATCAAGTTAATAGTGAACCCTAGTTGATATTGGGGGTATTTTAATGCTATATTATCTCATAAAGATAGACTTAATGTTGAACCAGTGAGACCTCAGGAAATAGAGAACTTCCAGGCTTGTGTCGATGATTTAGGGGTGAGACAATTGCTGAGAAGTGGAAGACACTTCACTTGGTGAAACAAGAGAGATGTTGTGAATAAATATATACTCACATTGACTGGGCATTTGGTGATGCTACATGGATGATTAAGTATGGAAATATTGAAGCTGACTTTATAGATCTAGGATGTTTTGATTATACACCAATTGTAGTGAATTTTGGCACTACTCAGATCAAGACTAAAAAGCCATTTAGACTTCTAAATGTGGTGATGATACACCATATTTTTAAGACTCTTGTGATAGCTACTTAGAGACAATAGGTGAATGGTATGCTATGTTTAGCATATGGACCAAGCTGCATAAACTAGCACATTAGGCTAAATCCACCCATAAAGAGTACTCATCAGTTGATAAAAAGTTGATATATTTCAAAAAGAGGTTATAGAAAGTTCAAGGCAAAATATCTACTGATCTATTCAACCAATAATTGATTAAGGAAGAAGGAAGATGCTGGCTATGATAGTAAGATGGTAAGGAGTGCATGAGAAAATTTTGAGGCAGCAATCAAGAGCTGTACTGATGAAACATGAAGATAGGAACTCAAAATACTTCTTTGCATACTTGAAAGCTAGATAAGCCAAGAACAAAATAAAGTCTATATATAATGAGCAAGACAGGAGGGTAACTGAACCACACTTAGTATAAGAGGAGTTTTTGACATTTTTTAAGACATTATTGGGACAATCTGCCGAAACACTTCTAAGTACAGATATCAATATTGTGAGAGATGGACCCTGTCTATCACTGATACAACAACAACAATTGACGCAACCTGTTAAAGTTGAGGATATTATCACTTCCCTGAAAGAGCTACCCATGGATAAAGCTCCAGGAATTGATGGGTTCAATGCTAAATTCTTCAAGACTCACTGGATATCATTGGAGAGGAGGTTACTCAAGGAATCCTATAGTTCTTGACCTCTGGGAAGTTGTTGAAGTGCACCAATGTCACAACAGTTACACTAGAGCCAAAAGTATCTTCTCTTACATCAGTGTATGAGTATAGACCAATAGCCTTCTACATAATTATCAACAAGCTGATCTCCAAGATTTGACTCACAAACTGGAAATTATGGTAGACTACATTATAAGCTCATCACAATCTGCATTCATTGAGGGGAGAAACATATTAGATAATGTCATCATAGCTCATGAGCTAGTCAAAGGATATTCAAAGAAGGGTATATTTCCGAGGTGCACTATTAAAGTTGACATTAGGAAGGCCTATGATTCTGTGGAATGGCCCTTCCTAAAAATGGTATTATTGGATTATGGCATCTCCACTCAAGTAGTGAACCTTATAATGGAGTGTGTGACTACTGTAGAGTATACTATACTGATTAATGGAGGTTTAACACTAGTATTTTAGGCTAAGAAAGGACTGAGGCAAGGTGACCCCATGTCATCCTACCTTTTTGTACTTGTCATGGAATACCTGCATAGAATACTACAAAAACTTAGACATGATCCATAGTTTAACTATCACCCTAGGCATGGGAAGCTTGGTCTGATCCACATTTGCTTTGCTAGTGACTAACTCATGTGTTATAGAGAAGATATGTTATCTATACAATTAATGCTTCAGAGATTTCAGCATTTCTCTGCAATTTTAGGTTTGACTTCCAACTTAGATAAGAGATCTATCTATATAGCAGAGGTGACTGATCAGACAAGGAGCCAAATTTTAGGTGCACTATAAATGCAGTAAGGTGAACTACCTTTCAAATATCTGGGGGTCACTCTTTCCACAAGGAGACTATCAATACATCAATGCTTACCCCTGGTTGAAAGAATGATAGGTAGGCTAAAATGCTGGACATCAAATCTTCTTTTATACAGTGGCACTCCAACTCATCAAAAGTTCTTGTCAAGTCCCAGGTGGGTACCCTAGGCGTGGTCGACACTTAGAGACTATTGCTAGTGTCCAAGAGAACCACTTGGCCTTTTTATATATTCATTCAATCAGCACTCTTTCAGCGGAAGACTCAACTCATCAAGAAAATAACTCAACATGATAATCAAATAGATAAATTATAAAATTAGGCCAAAGGCCAACAATTTATCTAATCCAATCAACAAGATTAGTATAAATGAAACTAGCCAAAAGACAATATCCAATCATCACTCAACAATCTAGTCTATGAAGCCTCTATCAACTGTCTAAGTGGTGCTAATGACAATTTCATGGCTACCTTCATCAAAATAATAGTAAAAGTCTAAACTCTAACGTTAGATGATAAAAAAGTGGTATCCTTTGAAAATAGGGATGACTCACCAATAAGCTGGAATATGGAAAAGATCTTCAATGGTACGCCTGTTGATAATCACTAATGCTCATCCCTGCATCATCAAAGGATGCAAGCTCAAATGGATGTCAGTATATAGAATGTACGAGTATGTAATATGGTAGAATGAAACATGCATCAAGGTAGAATAATATCAATTCAGACATCTTAAATCAGAAATATGGGAAACTCAATCAGGATGTCATTAGTCTAAAGCAAGAGTATGGTTTAGATAGAGACCAATCATATAGAATCCAATCCAATCAGAATACTATCAAAACCTATATTAGAGTTTCTCTTATCCGACAACAATCACTTATGACTAATGATTGTACAACAAGATCGTTGATGTTGCCATAACCGTCTAATACTTTGACAAGGTAAGGGACGAATCAACCAATCATGGATCCAACAATCAATCATGTCCAATCATGTCAAGATAATAAAATAGGAAAAACATACAACTTAACACTTCAATCCTCTCTTACATTTGGCTAGGTAGTTATTGAGTTCGAGTTATTACTTACTCTTATCTAATTCGGTGCTCGATACTCCTCCCAAGACTCAATGCTCATAATACAATCAATACCAATCAAACTAATCAATAAGTCTAATACTAACTCTTATCATTTCATCAATTTTATACAATCAATTCCTTCAACCAATCAATTATCCAATCATTCCCAAGTCATTTATTTAAGAGTGGCTGGGACAATCATTATGATAACATTCAGTTGAGACCATTTAATTGGGTTCAATTATGAAAATATAAATAACTATCAAGTTTTATCAAGACTATCATTATGCTCATCCCAATTACGATTATGCATTCACAAATTCAAGGCTCTAGACTCAATCCTCAGACATATACATCCAATATAAGTCAAAATACTATAGGGTTTATGAAATAAGTAGTTCAAATCATTTGTTCAACAAACATGTTCATGCAAAACATCCACTACGCTATATTATGCAAAATATATTAAATTAAAGAAAATTCTCAAGAACTTAATTCATATGAAAATTCAAACTCATTTAGACTCTATATATTATAGAGCCTTGGAGTAACTGGTAAAGTTGCTGCCATGTGACCAGGAGGTCACGGGTTCAAGCCTTGGAAACAACCTCTGGCAGAAATGCAAGGTAAGGCTGCGTACAACAGACCCTTGTGGTCGGGCCCTTCCCCGGACCCTGCGCATAGCGGGAGCTTAAGTGCACCGGCTACCCTTTATATATATATATATATTAGCTCAAATTACTCTCTTCATAAATGCATAAAAGCCACCATCTTTACTCAAAAATATGTATGTAAAAATCATGATTATCAAATCAATTAGTGTTCACAGAAAAGTATCTATGAACAACAACTCCAATCAAGTGAGAATAAAACAACAATAATCTCAATACCTAATTATACGGAACTCAATAGAAGAAGAATTCACTCATTTGGAATTCAAGAAACTAGGTTAGATTCAACTCACTCTCAACAATCGAGAGAATTAGATGTAGGGCACATGGACGAATTCAATCCAATGTTGTGGTTAGCCTTACATACCTGGAATGAAGATTGGACGATCAAACATTTAAGATTTAGCTTGATTTCTCTGAACCCTAGCCTTCTCTTTCTCCTCATCCCTAGTTATCAAAGTTTAAAAGTGTAATTATTAAGAAAATTGGGCTTAGGAAATGATATAGGTCAAAATCGGCCTCAAAATGAACTGGGTTAATTATAGGATGGGTAGGGAAACGATCGGAATGCCCCTTACTAAAAAACCAAATCAGTTTACTTCCATAACACATATAGCACATTCGTGGAATGCATTTTATGTACAAGGCATAAATCTCATTTGACGTATGCATTTTATGGATTATTTGTGTGAAAAAACTTTCTGACCAGATTTCGAGAAAAATTGTACTATAGGGGAGAAAGTCCACGATGCGGATTGGTCACTCACTTCCTCGAATTACAATTTTGCTCAAAATAAATTATATTTAGATCCGTTTGGCCTAAAATTCAATCAAGACCACTTTCCCTCCTGAATTTTCTTCCTGGTCGATATTTCGATCCCGAATTGGCCAAAAAATTTAGGGATGATACGTTATGCAAGTGAGCTATCCACTAGGGATATTTTGGAAATTTTTGAGGTATAACAATTTCTCCCCTTTGGATCATTCGTCCTTAAATGATGACCAATTTAGGAAATTATACAAAGCACGAGCACAAATCAAGAACTCAGACACTCAAACATTCAAACAATCAATTCATCATTACTCGAACTTAAGAATACTCACTATATACTTAAACTCAAAATGAACATCAAATCTAAGACAAAGAAAGGAATATTACCATCAATATCACAGTTTTAGGTACTAGGACATTCAACTACACCCACAAAACACTATTTGCAACTTGAATCCTTGGGAGGGGGAGGGGTTTTCATGATAAGGAATGGGAGAGGGTGTTCGTTATGTATATTCATAGTGAGAGAGAAGAAGAGTGACCCAAATTTTGGTGGAAATGGGTAATAAATCAAAAATTCCTAAATAAATTGCATTTGGGTCAAAATCAGGTCGACTAAATGAGATTTAGCCAACTAGGCTTCACGACCCGTGGTGTATACTTGTAAACAGCACCACGAATTGTACTCCCTTTTCATGACATAGGAGTTGGGCAAAATAGAAGTGGTATGATCTGGGTTGCAAGGAGGGAAAAATGGTCTGTGAAGTATATCACAAACCGTAATCCCTACCCTACTCATGGACTTGGAAAAAAATGAGGGACCTTACCTGGGATTCACGAAAGGAAAAATGGTCTGTGAAGATCAAAATAGACCATAATCCCTCTCGTAATCCTGGATTTCCTTAAGATACTGTGCATTACACCACTCCACCACAAGACGTGGTGCCCTATACGGTCCGTATAGGTGCCCTTTATAGGGAACTGTAATGACCCTCTAGGTCATTTCTATATTTCCATATGTATCTTATTGGTTAGAGCATTTCTTTAGTGACTCAGGACTTTCAGGAGTTGCTGGCACATATGGTGCAATTGTCGGGTCGTTCGTTTGGAAAATATGCATTTTTCCATGTTAGAAGCCCAATTATAACTGGAAAATGAACTTTTAGGTAAATTCTTATCAAATGGCCTTGGAATGGAATTCTGACAGTTCTATCAGCTCCAAAATTGCCAAATTAGGCTCAAATCATGGTTGAGTTGAGACCCGAAGCTTTCAGTGTGAGTTTAAACTAGTTTTGGCAAATTCAATTCAAAAAGGGCTAAAAGTTGAGTTTAGTCAATAACCATAGAAAACGTGCCTGGATGGAAATTCTAATAGTACTGTCAGCTCCAGAACATTGAGTTTAGTCCAGAATGACCTTTAATTCGGTTCCTGAGGCTTCTAGGTTTATTTTGACCCCCCTCAGTAGATTTCGATAAAAGAAAGTGGGACCCACATTTGGTTGTAATGATCTCCAATGGAAATTCTGACTTTGTCGTTGAGTCTGAAATGTTGTTTCCAATCAAATACCATATATGGTTTGTGTTTTTCTGACTTTGGAGCATCAAAATTAAGTTTGAAGAGTTGCTAAAGTTTGAGGCGGTGATAATGTGGCAGAACCATGTTAAATCACATGGATGGATGATGATGCCACATGGCTGGATGACATGACACCATGTAGCAGCGTGTATTTATATTGTTAAGGTTCATTAGTGCTTTCTAGAAATGGAAAGTTTTAAAAGGAAAACTTTGGACTCGATTTCTCATTCAATTTTAGTCTGATTTGAGTGATTTTGGAGGCTATCTTGTGTGAAATTTTGAGGAGAACATTGTGGGAGTGTCGAAAACTACTTTTGGCATGTTGTTCAAGGTAATATTTTTATTTTTGTTGCTATTTGATATCTGATTTAGCCAAAAACTTTGAAATACGATAACTCAACCATTTCTTCTCAGAATTTAGTGAAATCCTGATCTAAATTAAAGGATTTTCCGACTTTAACATTGAGGTATAATTGGATTCTGCTTGTTTTATTGTATTTTGGAGGAATTTGATAAAGAAACTGTTTGAAACATAAGTTTTTCGATAAGAAATGATAATTAATTTTGGGCTATTTTCCATTGAACTGAGCCTCGTTTTGAACTCAATTTCTGGATATAGGCTCAGGGAGGCATAGTGGTTGTGTTACAGGGTTTTTTCAGGACTTTGGGTATGGGCCCCACTTTCCCCATTTTAGCCATAATTAACTTTTCTTCCCTGTTTCTTGGAATTTTGGTATTGATACGATCGTATTAATGTTATGAATCATGTTTTGAAAGATGAACAACATTTAGAGGCGATCTGAAAGGGGAAAGCTCATGGGGACTAAGTTAGAGTACTTGTATTTGACTTCCAGGTAGGCTAGGCTTCCCCTTTCTTTAAAACTAAGTTAGAATACGTAAATCTTGCCCGGATAGCTGAATAATTGTTGGAATTGCTGGATAAGACTATATTTACTAAATTTGATATGTTAAAGGACGTAACTACTAAATTTGATATGTTAGAGGATATAATTACTGGGATTGACACGTCGGAGGCTGTAACTGCTAGATTTACTATAATAACTGATACGTAGGGCTGACATGGTATCTGTTTAACCTACTGGAACTGTTGTGAGCTCTATACTGATTAATGTGTGATTCTTTTGGATTTGTCCTATTATTCAGGTTATCTGTGGTATTTCTGACAATCTACTGATTATTGGGCCTTAGTCCAGACTTAGGCTAGTGATGCCCTAGTCTTGAGTCTTCAGAGACGGTAATCATTATAGATACACACGATGTGACTTGAGAGGCATAAATCCTTGTAAAACGTCTTAGAAGACTTTATTCTAGTAGAGTAGAGTCTCAGTTGATTGTTCCTGAGTTAGAGGCTCAGTTGATTGTTCCATAGTTAAAGGCTCAATTGGTTGTTCTTGGGTTAGAGGCTCAGTTGATTGTCAGATAACTTGGCCCTAGCTGACTTCCCCGGCTGAAGGGCAGGTTGGGAAGATATTTGGTAATGGCTAGGCATAATTTGGGATTTAGAGGCTCGGTGTGACTTTGGGGTTATGTTCAATTTGAGATCTTGTACAGTTCATTACCAATACCCATAAAAATATATGTATATACCCTATTTTTGTGTGTAGGTGTACCTTCTAGGCTTATTGGGGCCCACAGGCATAGACATTAGGGCCTTACACCTACGTACATTTCTATACCTTGACCTTGTCCTGGTTGTGTCTGTGGTACAGACATACATCACTTAGTTTGGTAGTTGGGTTGCTTGATTCTACAGATAATATCACTTGGCTTTTGGTTCGGCAAATAATATTTGCAGTGCATAGTCTATTTATTCTTACAATATTTACTATATTTCACTCAGTCGACTGATGATGCCTACTGAGTACCTCATATTAGTACTCACCCTACTTTCTTGCATTTTTCCATGGTGCAAGTTAGAGCACGAGCCACCATCGTTGACTTTGATCTATCGTTGCCATCCTAGGAGACTTTTGGTTAGCATCAGGATGCCTTTGGGATCTTCTGTAGTATCCTTCTATCTTTCTTGGCTGTCTTTGTATCCAGACACTAGCCTATGTACATAGTTTTGGCTTGTATTTGTATTTGCATTACTCAGGATCTACATATTTTTATTTTGCTCTATAATAGCACTACACAATTGACTTCCAGGTTCTAGGATAGGTGATATTTGGCTTGTATTATTATTGTTTAGCTATAGTCATTCACAGTTTACTAGAAAAGTCACCTTGGTTATTGGGTTTGCTTGCTTGTAGGCGGGATATAACAAGCGCTATCATGAACTATAATGTCAGGTCGTGAAAAGTTGATATCAGAGCGTGGTTCATTGGTCTCATATTTATTGAGCTACCATCTAGTAGGGTCCTGCGAATAGGTGCAGAGCCGTTTGTGACTTATCTTCTAGAGGCTACAGGATATTTAGGAAACTTTTTTTTGTTGATTTTGTTCATGCTATAGCGTCTATTGGTTCCGTAGAATCAGATTATTTCACTCATTTTCATATATTCCATACATAAGTCGATCTCTAAGCAGAGTCATGGGTGCACTGCTAGTTCCCAATAGGGACCAGCCCCCAAACCAAGTTGATCAGTGAGAAGATGTCCCAGCTTCCCCACAAAAGGAGGTACCAGTTCCCCCACATCCCACAATAATTTTTATGAGAACTCATGAGGTGCAGGCAACTATTGGTCAGTTGTTAGTAGCACTTACGGGTATTTGATAGGGCCCGACACTAGCCTTAGTTCCTCTAGTACAGCCTCTAGGACATGCCCCTACAGAGCACGCCGCTTTAGAGTCTCCAGCTGCACAGCCAGAGGGAGCCATACATTTCTAGGACTAGTAGGTTCTTGAATATTTTCTTAAGCTGACTCTATCGAGATTTTTAGGGGTGATTGGAGAAGATTCACATGAGTTCCTGACAGCCTGTAGGGAGAGATTACATGCATTTCATCTATTAGAGTCCATAGGTGTAGAGTTTATGGCATACCAGTTAGATGGGCCAGACAGACAATGGTTGCGGATTTATAGAGATATCAGGCCAGCTGGAGCACCATCTGTGACTTGGGCTGAGTTTTCAGAGGCATTTATGACCGAGTTTGTTCCCAAGAGCCTCAGAGACAGGCTTTATGATCATTTCACTCGTCTGGAGTAGGGCACGATAACAACTTCTGAGTATGAGGCAAGATTTTAGGAGCTCTCTAGGTAGGTCAAATCTATTTTACCTACTGAGGAGGAGCGAATTCACTATTTTATATGAGGATTAAGGCCTTAACTAAGGATTAGGACCCGCTCTTTTGTGACTTTGGGTCATTCTTATCTTGAAATTATCGATCATACTTGTTCTATTAAGAAATTTAGTTGTGAGGCCCAAAGAGGAAGCGACAAGCGTGCTCATTATGGGGGTGGGTTCAACGGCTCACAATCCAGATCTAGGGGATAGATTTTAGTAGGGCCAGTATAGCCGTCCTTTCCAGGCTTCTAAGGGTAGCTGTTGGAATCTGAACACTTCAAGCTAGGATGGTTTCTCCTATCCTACCAGACTTAGATAGAGGGATAGTGATACAACAGATTCAGGACAAGCAGGGTCATCTTATTCTACTGGTTAGAGTTCTGGGGCTTCTGAGTTAGGTCAACTTAGATGGGCTAGCAGAGACCGATACTCTCAAGGTTATTTTGGATGTGGAGTATTAGATCACTGATACAAGGATTTCCTATTATGTAGAGCAGCATACTTAGCTTTACGGGCTGCCAAATCAGCTCCCCACTGACAGTTAGAGGCAAAGGGTTGGATTAGCATCGTAAAGGTGATTGGTATGATTATAGAGATAATCAATAGAGTTCTCATCAGGATTAGCATGGTCCTAGAGGTACCATTAGAGGTGGTATAGCTGAGGGTTGAAGCAACACCAGAGGTGGAGGCCGTCAGTGCTATTTCTATGCAGCTCCAGCTTGGTTAGAGGCTGAGGCATCGGATAAGGCCATTATAGGTACTATTACTTTATGACAACAATCGACTTTATCTTTATTTTATCCTAGTTCTACGTATTCATATGTATCAATTAACTTTGCTTCTTGTTTGGGAGTTAGTCCCGATCTCCTTCCATCCTAGATTCGTGTATTAACTCCTGTAGGATATTCCTTAGTAATGGATCAGGTTTGCAGATCATGTATGGATATTCTTTAGGGATTTAATACGTGAGTAGATCTAATAATGCTGGATATGCTTGATTTCGATGTTATTCTGGGTATAGAATAGTTAGCTATGCATTATACCATGTTAAATTGTTATGACAAGACTGTTACCTTAGATATACCTGGCATGTCTCCATTATTGTGGCAGGGATCTGCTAGCTATACACTGATCGGTATTATTTCATACATTCAGGCTCGTAGGTTGATATCTACTGGTTGTTTAGCATACTTGGCTCATGTTTTTGATGTGATAGCTGGGGCTCCTACTGTAGAGTCAGTTCAGTGGTCTATGAGTTCCCAGACATATTTCTTGCTGATTTGCCTAGGTTGCTTCCATAGAGGGATGTTGATTTTGCTATAAAGGTTGAGCTGGGCACTAAGCCCATATCTATTCCTCCGTATCGGTTGGCCCTTGCCGAGCTTATAGAGATCAGTGTTCAGCTTTAGGGTCTTTTGGATTTGGGTTTCATATAGCCGAGTGTTTCTCCTTGGGGATCCCCTGTTTTTTTAAAAAAAGGTTGGGACTTTCTAGATGTGTATTGATTATAGGCAACTGAATAAGGTAATGGTGAAAAAAAATTATCTTCTTCCTAGTATTGGTGATCTGTTTGACCAGTTACAAGGAGTTGCAGTGATTTCTAAGATAGATATGAGATTGGGGTACCATCAATTAAGGATCAAGGCAGAGGATATTTAAAAGACTACATTACAAATCCGTTATGGCTATTATGAATTCCTGGTTATATCTTTTGGGATAATTAATGCCCCTATTATATTTATGGATCTGATGACTCACGTATTCAGGTCGTACTTAGATTTATTTATTATAGTTTTTATTGATATATTCTGGTGTATTCATGGAGCCGAGAGTAGCATGCCTAGCATCTCTGAATAGTGTTACAGACATTGAGAGATCATAGGTTATATGCTAAATTTTCTAAATATGAGTTCTGTCTTGAGTCTGTGACATTCTTAGGGCATGTGGTGTCCAAAGATGACATTATAGTAGATTCAGCTAAGATCGAGGCTATTTATGGCTGGCCTAGGCCTACTTCTATAACTAAGTTCAGGAGTTTTATTCGTTTAGCAGGGTACTATAGGTGGTTTCTTGAGGGGTTTTCAACTATTTTAGTGTCGTTGACTCATTTGATTCGCTAAGGTATACCATTTGTTTGGTCTGAAGAGTGTGAGGCTAGCTTTTTGAGGCTAAAAGAGTTGTTAACCACCGCTCATATTCTGACCCCTTCTTTTGAGGGTGAGGGCTTTGCAGTATATTGTGATGCTTCGCATGTTGGCTTAGTTTGTGTTCTGATGTAGCGGGGTCGAATTATTGCTTATGCATCCTGACAATTGAGAGTTCATGAGAGTAACTGCCCAACTTATGATCTAAAATTAGTAGTGGTAGTTTTTTCGCTCAAGATCTGGAGACATTACCTATATAGGGTTCATTATTGATATATACACATAGATCATCGTAGGTTATAGTACATCATGAGTTAGAGGGACTTGAATTCTAGGCAGAGATAGTGGATTAAGTTACTAGCATATTATGATCTTTCTATCCTCTATCATCTGGGCAAGGAGAACATAGTGATAGACACGTTGAGTCAAATATCAGCTAGTATGGGGTTTTTGGCATATTTATCCACAGAGGAGCGACCTTTGGGTCTAGACATTCAGTCCTTAGCTAATAGGTTAGTTGGGTTTGATATTTCAGACTCCAGGAGGATATTAGCCTTTATTGGGGCTCAGTCTTCGTTAGTTGATCATATTTATGCCAAATAGTACAAGGATGAGATGTTGGTGTCCCTCAGAGATCGAGTTGCATAGAGTGTTGGTGGGCAGGCTACTATTGATTCAGGTGGCATTCTCAGATTTGATGGTTGGTTATATGTTCCCAGAGTCAGGGGTTTGGTATAACTAATTATACGCGAGGCTCATGACTCCAGATATTCTATTCATCCAAGCACAGTAAAGACGTATCGAGATTTAAGGCAGCATTACTAGTAGGATAGCATGAAGAGAGATATAGATGCGTATGTATCTTGTTGTCTGAGCTGTCAGTAGGTAAAGGCTGAGCATCAGAGGCCTAGTGGAGAGCTTCAAAAACTACCCATTCTTGAGTGGAAATGGGAGCGGGTTATGATGGACTTTGTGATAGGTTTACCTCAGACTTCCAGGGGTATTTATAGTATCTGGTTCATCATTGATCGACTGACTAACTCGGCATATTTTCTTCTTATTTGATCGTATCCATATTCAGGAGAAAGTGTGTTTAAACAGAGTACCAGTATCCATTATATATGATCGGGGTTCATAGTTTGCCTCCAGCTTTTAGAGAGCATTTTAGAGAGAGTTGGGCACTCGCGTTGATTTGAGTACGATATTTCATACCCGGACTAATGGCTAGTTAGAGCATACTATCTAGGATATCGCGGATTTGTTGTGGGACTGTGTGTTAGATTTTTGCGGTCAGTGATCTATTCTTGACCTTAGCTGAGTTTGCGTGTAATAATAATTACTATTCTAGTATTCAGGTGGCCCCATTAGAGGCATTGTATGGTAGACATTGTCGTACTCTTATTGGCTGGTTTAAGTCCACAAAGTCGAGTCCATATAGCATAGATTTATTTCACGATGCTTTGGATAGTGTTTGGGTTATTTAGGACAGATTGAGGATAGCTCAGAGTCGACATTAGTGTTATGCCGATCTCAAATACTGATTCTTACGTTTTGAGGTTGGTGACAGAGTATTTCTGAGAGTATCTCCCTTAAAAAGGGTGATGAAATTTTTTCGACGGGGTAAGCTCAGTCCCCACTATATTAGGCCATTTAAAATCTTGAGGCGAGTTGGGATAGTTCCATATGAGTTAGCCTTGCCTCTAACATATTCATCTATACACCGGTTTTTCAATGTTGCGCCGATACATACTAGATGAGTCACTGTGCTATAGTATAATTTTGTTGAGTTGGATGATCATTTGACGTTTGTGGAGGAGCCGATAGCCATTTTGGACAGAGATGTCAAGCAACTACGTTCCATAGCTATACCGGTAGTTAAAGTCCAATGGTGCCATCGATCGATTGGGAAGGCCACCTGGAGATAGAGTGGGACATGCAGGAGTAGTACCCCAGCCTATTAGAGTCCTCATGTATGTCTTTATCCTTACTTTTGCGGATGAAGTCTTTTTAGTGGGGGATGTTGTAATGGCCCTCTAGGTCATTTCTGTGTTTTTGTATGTATATCATCCATCAGAGCATTTCTAAAGGGACCCAGGACTTTTGGGAGTTGCTAGCACAAATGGTGGAGTTGTCGGGTTGCTCATTTGGAAAATATGCAGTTTTCCATGTTAGAAGGCCAATTATAACTGAAAAATTAACTTTCATGTAAATTCCTAATAAACGGCCTCAAAACGGAATTCTAACAGTTCTATCAACTCTAAAATGACCAAATTAGGCTAGAAGCATGGTTGACTCGAGACCCGAGGCTTTCGGTGCGAGTTTAAACTACTTTAGGCAAATTAAGTTCAAAAATGGGCTAAAAGTTTATTTTAATCAATAACCTTGGAAAATATGTCCAGATGGGAATTCTGATAGCACGGTTAGCTTCGAAACATTGATTTTAGTCTAGAGCAACCTTTCATTTAGTTCTCAAGGCTTCCGGATTTATTTTGACCCCCTCGGTAGATTTTGGTATAAGGAAGTGAACCCACATTTGGTCATAATGACCTCCAATGGAAATTCCAACTTCACCGTTAAGTCCAGAATGTTGTTTCCAATAAGATTCCATATGTGGTTTGTATTTTTCCAACTTTGGAGCATCAAAATTAAGTTTGAAGGGTTGTTGAAGTTTGAGGCGGTGGTGATGTGGTAGAACCACATGACGCCATATGGATGGACGACGTGATGCCACATAGCAGCGTGTATTTATATTGTTAAGGTTCCATATTTCTTTCCAGAAATGAAAATTTTTAAAAGGAAAACTTTGGACTCGATTTCTCATTCAATTTTAGTCTGATTTGAGTGATTCCGGAGGTTATCTTGTGTGAAATATTTAGGAGAACATCGTGGGAGTGTCGAAAACTGTTAGGCACATCATTTGAGGTAATTTTACCATTTTTGTTTCTCTTTGGTATCGAATTTAGCTGAAAACTTTGGAATGCAATAACTTAGCCATTTCTTATTGCAATTTACTGAAATATTGGTCTAAATTGAAGGATTTTCCAAGATTAAAATCATGGTATAGTTGGATGCTAATGATTTTTTTGTCTTTTGGAGAATTTGATAAAGAAACTGTTTGGAACATAAGTTTTCCGATAAGAAATATTATTTAGTTTTGGGCTATTTTTTTTATCTGAGCCTCATTTTGAGCTCAATTTCTGGCTATAGCTCAGGGAGGCATAGAGGTCGTGTTTTGAGGGTTGTTTTAAAATTTTAGGCGTGGGCCCCACTTTTTCCCAGTTTAGTCACAATTAACTTTTCTTCTCCGTTTCTTAGAATTTTTGTATCGATACAATCATATTAACATCATGAATCATGTTTTGAATGCTGAACAATATTTGGAGGTGATCCAAAAGGGGAAAGCTTGTATGGACTGAGACAGAGTACTTGTATTCACCTTCCAAGTAGGCTAGGCTTTCCCTTTCTTTCATACTAGAGTTAGAATACATAAATCTTGCCTGGATAGATGGATAATTGTTGGAATTTCTGGATTAAGACTGCATTTATTGAATATGATGCATTAAAGGCCGTAACTACTGAATTTGATCTGTTAGAGGCTATAATTACTAGGATGGATATGTCGGAGGCTATACGCGAGATTTTCTGTAATAACTGATACGTAGGGATGACATGATATCTATTTAACCAACTGGAACTGTTGTGAGCTGTATACTGATTAATGTGTGATATTTTTGGGTTTTTGCTGTTATTTTGGCTATCTGCCGTATTTCTGACTATCTGATGATTATTGGTCCTTAGTCTAGACTTAGGCAGTGATGCCATAGACTTGTGTTGTTCAGGCCCAATAATTATTACAGATACACATGGTGTGACTTTAGAGGCTTAGATCCTTGTAGACCGGCTTAGCAGGCTTGAGTTTGGTAGAGTAGAGTCTTATTTTATTGTTCCCGAGTTACAGGCTCACTTTATTGTACCAGAGTTAGAGGCTCAGTTGATTGTTAGACCACTTAGCCTTGCCTGACTTCACCGGCTGGAGGCCAGGTCGGGAATATGTTTGGTAATGGCTAGGCATAATTTGGGAGCTAGAGGATCGGTGCATCTTTGGGATTATGTTCAATTTGAGATATTGTAAAGTTCATTACCAATACCCATACCAATACACCTATATACCCTATTTTTGTGTGTAGGTGTAACTTCTGACCTTATGGGGGGCCAGTTGGCGTATAGGCATAGACATTAGGGTCTTACACCTATGTACATTTCTATACCTTGACCTCGTCCTGGTTGCATCTGTGGTACAGACATACGTCAGCTAGTTTTGTAGTTGGGTTGCTTGAATCTATAGACAACATCACTTGTCTTTTGGTTTGACAAACAATGTTTACAGTGCATAGTCTAGTTATTCATACAGTATTTACTGTATTTCACTCAGTCGGCTGATGATGCCTATTGGGTACCTCATATTAGTACTCACCCTACTTTTCTGCATCTTTCCATGATGTAGGTCCGAGCACGAGCCACCGTCGCTGACTATGATCTATCGTTGCCATCCCAGGTGAATTTTAGTGAGCATCAGGCAATTTTTGGGTTCTTCTGCAGTCTTTTTTTATCTAGCTTGGCTGTCTTTGTATCAAGACACTAGCCTATGTACATAATTTTTGTCTTGTATTTGTATTACTCAGGGTCTATATATTTTTATTTCGGTCTATAGTAGCTCTGTACAATTGACTTCCAAGTTCTGGATAGACGATATTTGTCTTGTATTATTGTTGTTTAGCTATAGTCATTCACAGTTTACTAGATATGTCACCTTAGTTATTGGGTTGGCTTTCCTGTAGGTGGGATATAATAGGTGTCATCATGACCTGTAATGTCGGGTCGTGACAGAAACCTTGTCCACTTTTTGATGTTTTTCTCCTCCTTTGAGACCTTGCACTCACTAAACACACCATGACACTGTAAAAACATCAAATAACAAAATTTATCCTATTTAGTATTAACACAATCCTTGGGTTACCTCCCAAGCAACGCTTGATTTAACGTTGCGGTATGGCATAGGTCACTCCACTACTCAGACTTCATGAAGCTCTTCCCCATGGGTTGCCTCCCATGCAACGCCTAATTTAACATCGCCGCACGATGCAGGTTCCTTGACTACTTAGACTTCATCAAGCTAGAGTTCTTCAACAACTTTCACTTAGTTTGGAGATCCCAAGTACCATTTCACCTGCTTTCCATTCACTTTGAACCTATGACCATGTTGATCTTCAAGTTTGACTTCTCCATGAGAAAATACTTATGTGATGGTGAAAGGTACATACCACTTTTATCGCAGTTTACCCGAAAATAACGTCAGCCTAGAATTAAACAGCAACACTTTGTCCCGAATGCTGAATTTGCGTTGCTCAATGTGCCTATCATGATATAGTTTTATTCTCTTTGTAAAGAGCAGTACTCGCATATGCACGCTAGCGAAACGCCTTATGTTCCAGCTCCACAGGCAAATGACATGTATTTCTAAACACTAACTGGTATAGGGACATACCAAAGGGTGTTTTAAAAGCTGTCCGATATTCCTATAGAGCATCATCTAGCATTCTTGCCCAATCAGTCCTATTGGCATTCATAAACTTGGCTAGAATCTCCTTGATTTCTCAGTTTGACACCTCAATCCTCCTACTAGACTAGGGATAGTATGGAGTAGCTACCTTGTTTTATTGCACACTGTATTTTTCCAAGAGAGTCTAAAAAATCTTATAGTAGAAATAGGAGCCTCCATCACTGATGATAGCCATAGGAGTCCCAAACTTGGAAAAAATATTTCTCCGCAGAAAACCAGTAATATTCTTTCTCTCATTATCTGGTAGGGAGACAACTTCCACCCATTTTGAGACATAATCAACTGCCACAAGAATGTATTTTATCCTATATGAGCTCACAAATGGCCCCATGAAATCGATGCCCCAGACATCAAACAACTCGACTTCTAGGATTGGTGTCATAGGTAGCTCTTGATGCCTAGATATGTTCCCCTACCATTGGCACTGGTCACAACTCTTCACCAAGTCATGTGCATCTTTGTAGCTAGTAGGCCAGTAATATCCACATTGTAGTATCTTTTGCATTGTATGACTTTCACTATGGTATCCACCTACCTATGAGGAGTGACATGCCTCCAAAATGCTTAACATTTCTATTTCTGGGATGCACCTCATGATGACATTGTTAGAACATATCCTGAATAAGTATGGCTCATCCCAGAAGTACATGTTAATATCATGTAAAAACTTCTTTCACTGGTGGAAAGTAAGATCTTCTGGCATAAGATCACTAATAAGATAGTTAGCATAATCAGCAAACCAAGGAATAAGATCAAGAGTGGCAGCCAAAACCTGTTTATCTGGGAAGGAATCATCAATGTCAAGCTCGTCCTTACCTGTATTTTCATCTTCCATCCTAGACAAGTGGACAGCCACCTGATTTTCACTCACTCTCTTTACGGTTCTTCACCTTAAAATCAAATTCTTGGAGCAATAGGACCCATCTGATTAACCTTGGCTTAACATCCTTGTTGGTCATCAAATATCATAAGGCTTCATGGTTAGTGTGCACTATCACCTTGGTACCCAAAAGGTATACTCTGCATTTTTCAAATGTATACACTACTATCAACAGTTCCTGCTCGGTGACAGTGTAATTCTTTAGGGCTGCATTTAGTGCTTTGCTAGCATAGTATATGGGATGAAAGATCTTGTTATGCTTTTTCCCTAGCAAAACCCTCAAAGCAATACTGCTAGAATCACACATGATCTCAAATGGGGAAGACCAATCAAGAGCAATAATCACTGGGCTGAGATCAACTTCTTCTTCAAGCACTCAAACACTTTCGTGCATTCCTCATTGAAGTAGAACTTTATCTCCTTCTCCAATAACTTGCACAAAGGGTGTGAAATTTTAAAGAAATCCTTGATAAAACTCCTATAAAAATCTGCATGACCCAGGAAGCTGCAGACACTCTTTATAGAGATAGGGGGAGGCAATTTCTCAATCACCTCTATCTTTTCCTTTCGACCTCCAACCCTTTTTCAAAAATCTTGTGGCCTAGTGCAATATCCTCCTTGACCATGAAGTGGCATTTTCCCAGTTCAAGACTATGTTGGCCTCTTTACATCTCTACAAAGCCCTACTAAGATTCAACAAACACTCATGGAAAGTATCACCTACTACTGAAAATTATTCATAAATACCTCAATAGTGTCCTCTACCATGTGAGAGAATATAAACATCATGCAGCGCTCGAATATAGCAGGAGAATTACGTAGCCTGAATAGCATGCGCTTGAACGCAAAGGTGCCATAAGGATATGTGAAGGTCATCTTCTCCTGGTCCTCTGGTGCTATGGAGATCTGGTTGTAGCTAAAGTACCCATACAGAAAATAATACCAACCTCTGCCTAGCAACCTATCTAACATCTGGTCCATGAAGGACATTGGAAAATGATCCTTCAAAGACTATTTGTTAAGCTTTCTATAGTCCATGCAGACTCACCATTTAGTGACTGGCCTAAGTGGGACCAATCATTCTTATCATTCGCGATGACTGTCATACCTCCCTTATTTGGGACACATTGAATAAGGCTCACCTAGTTTCTGTAGAATATGGGATAGACCACAACTTCATCTAACCATTTAATAATTTCTTTTTTTACCACCTCTTGCATATGTGGGTTTAATCTCCTCTAGTGTTAGATACTAGGAATGCAATCCTCCTCCAACTAAATTTTATGAGTACAAATACCAGGAGGAATACTTATAATATCAATAATAGTCCAACCAATAGCTTTCTTATACCTCTGCAATACCTCCGACAATGTTGTAACCTGTCCTTCACTCAAATCTGCAACAATAATTACTGGTAAAGTATTACACTCACTAAGAAATACGTACTTCAAATGGATTGGAAATTCTTTGAGCTCAAGTATAGGTGACTCCTCTATGGATGGCTTAGTAGGTGGAGTCGGTATGTTCCTCAAGTCTAGACTTCTTATGAGCATAGGTGTGTGACCCGACACCCTGTAAAGAATTTATAGACTCATCATACCCCACAATACCATCACTTTTGAAATTCATGATTATAGCCGCTAAAGGCTCAACATTAAGCCTTTTCTCAATGGGCACATCAACAACACTCTCTAACTCAATATCGAACACAGACGTCATGGTCATATCCTTTGGATTCTTCATGGAGGCATATACATTGAACTTGACTTTTATTGTTAAGTCTGAATGTAAGTTCTCCACGCTCTATATCTACCAATATTGTTAAGTCTGAATGTAAGATCTCCACGCTCTACATCTACCAATGCTCTGTCAGTTGCCAAAAATGGTCTCCTCAAGATGATAAGAACCTTAAAATTAACCTAGCAATCTAGAATGACAAAATCAGTTGGGAAAATGAACCTGCCTACTCAGACCAACACATTACATAAAAATCCAACTGGACATTTCACAGATCTATCTGTCATCAGCAGCCGCATAAAACTCGATTTGGGGGCTCCCAAGCCCAACTGTCTATTGATGGCTAGTAATATTAAATTGATGCTAGCTCCCAAATAGCATAGAGTCCTTGCAAAATTGAAAGCACCAATGGTGCAAGGTATAGTGAATGCACCCGGATCTTCCTTTTTTTACACCAATGACTTTTTTGCAATGGCGCTAAGTGATGTAAATTGTCGGCAATCTCAAAAGAAATTGTCCTCTTCTTTGCAACCAAATTCTTCATGAACTTGGCATAACCTGGCATTTTCTCTAGCACTTCCACTAATGGGATGTTGATTGATATTTTCTTAAGAATTGAAATAAATTTCAAAACCTTTCCATCCTCGGCCTTTTTCTTCAATCTATGATGAAATGGAGGAGGCAGCTTGCAAATAGGTAGCAAAGGGTACGGTCCCTGTACATCTATTTGCTTTGGACCATTGTTCTCCTAAGTCTTTTTCTACTCCAATACTCGCTCATCAGCCTCATCATCATCATCGAACATAACTACCTTATCTGGCTGATGCCTTGCCTTCCTATCAATCTTAGAAAATACATCCTTAATTTGCTCAGTACCTACAATAATAATGTCAGAAAGTACCTTACCACTCCTCGTTGTCACTGCCATGCATTGATCATCTTTTCTAGGATTTTACACCATATCACTAAGTAAGTACAATTCTTCCTCTAATTCAATATTGTTGACAAGTGGCCCATTTGATGCTCTAATTGCTTGATAGAGGTAGAGTGTGAATCCACCAACTGACTAATATTAGTCATGTCACTTCGCATATCTCTGACTCCAGACTCAGTTGGCTTAACCTTCTGTAGGACCTTTGTCATTATGTCTTCAAGCTTAGAGGTTTCTCTATTGTTTCTGGCCTGATCTCTGTTCATTGGTGGCACATAAATCCCACTTCTATCATTCTTGAAGTTGTCCTTGTTTTGCCAATTTCCTTGATCATAATTACTGATCTGGTCATAGTAGTTATCCCGTTGAAAGTTCTGACCTTGGTTTCTAGAGTTGTATGTTCGGAAACCACCTCCGGCTGTTTAGAAACTTGGCTTTCTCCTAATAATCAAACTATGGTTTATCATATCAATTTCCAGAATCCACAGTTTTTACCTTTTCAGGCCCCCACCTAAAAAATGCTTGGTTAATATATCTATCTGGGTCCTCATGTGGGCTATGTCCTGATCATGCTCTTCTTCCTTCCGCCTTTGCTCCACTGACATCTCAAATAGAAAACCCAAACCCCAAAAATATTAGTGTCTATAGTGTACTAGGCTCTGTTATTCTTTGTGAGATGTTCTAGAATTTATGTGGCTTCCTGAAATGTCTTGGCCATGAATGAACCACAACAAGATACATCTATGACTGGCTTCGTTAAAAAATTACAAGACCTATAGAATACCTCTTTTAAGTGCTCATCGGTCACATTGTGATTTGTACACCACTTTAGATTCTTCCTGAATCTCTCTCAAGTCTCATGTACTGCTTCAGTATATAGCTGCTTATGAGAACCAATTTCATCCTTGATTTGTAGGTTCTTAGATGGTGGGAAACCCCACTCTAGAAATACTTTCCCCAACTCTATAAAGGTGGTGATCGAGTTTTGTAGAAGCTCAGTCAACCACTTCAATGCCTACCCAGGCAGAGATAATGAAAACAGACGTAGTCGTACGGCTGATTGGCTAACCCAAGAGATTTCAGATGACTTGCATGTGGCTATAAATTTCATCACAAATTGGTTATCATGGTCATGTGCTGATCTGCTAAATGTTCCTTTTAGGTTCAACATCTGCAGCATGGTATTAGTTATAGTGAACTTCACTCCTGAAGTTAGTGGTGGGATGATTATAGCTTTAGTAACTCCTACACCATCCGTATCAACATCATCATCAATCAGAGTAAAGTTCACAAGCCTCTTCTCTCTACCCTACAAACCTCCATTGAGTTCATCCCTACTGTTATCACCATCCCTGACTTGATTTTCATCCAGCTCTCTCAGCCTTAGCGCCTTATGCTCTTGTGCATTCATCTTCTGAATTGACCTTTGTATTTCAACATCATGGGAAAGTAGTGGTTCACCCTTTCTTCGGGTGTTTGGCATGCACTATCTGTTCCCTTCAAAAGCACAAGCAAAAAACAAAAAGTAAAATTAGGAAATAGAACTACAAACTAAATTAGCAACTCATAGAACATTTAAAATCCATATTCTCTGACAACGGCACCATTTTGATAACTCTTAATTACACCTCTCGAAAGAGATATAGACAATCGTTAGCAATATATTTTACCTAACTAAGAGTCGGGGTCGATCCCACGGGGAATAGGTTGAAATAAGTTCTATTAGCTATCATTATTCATTCGTGGTTGCTACTTCCCTAAAATAAATATGCATAAAGTAAAATGGGGGGGGTTGTTATTTAATTTTGTAATCCCTTAATGATACTTTAGCAAAGTAACTGAGAATTATGCTGTGAACAATATGAGAATTCAACTAGGATTGTGTTCCCCATGACATGTAACTTAATAGATAATTTATAGTCATGATATTCGTGATTTGTTTTTGTATGTATTGTCTATTTAATTAAGTTGTCATGGTTCTCACAATCATAGTTATGGGCTTAGCTACTCATAATTATAAGTAGAAGAACAAGAATTTGTGTAGAATTGATGAACCAATACCTACGCAAATGAAGAACTAAACCTTGAATCAAACACACAAACCACAAATTAAGATTGAAAACCAGAATGATATTTCAAGAATAAATCTCCAAAAGTAGTAGAGTGTAGCTTCAATATGTTCACAAAGTACTAATAAAATACGAAACCCTAAGAAAATAAATTCAGGTATTTATAAAAATACAAAATCAAATCCTAAACCAACTAGGAAAACTTAAGTTGACACTTTTTATGTGTAACATCCCTAAAAAATGCTTACATATGCCATAAGAATGCCTTGGGATTAGGCTGCTCAAGTAATGCATCATCCTTATTCTTTTTGAAAAATCCGAGTTTGGAATATCGATCAGGGAGTCAAAACCTATGGGAAAATAGGTTTGGTGGATTTTTAGGACCCGAAGATCGAAAGATAGATTTCTCAAGAAATTGCATAAAAAAGAAAGGTCCTCGACAAGTCCGCACCGCGGTGTCGTGGACCTGGCAAGAGTTTTTTGGCCGAGTTGGATTTTTAGTAAGAGCTTTTTAGACTTTTCCCAAATTGTTAGCTAATGAACCTAGACGTTTTTAGGTCCTAATTCAACTCTATAAATTACCTAAACCTCTAACTCTATTCATTCTTCTACAATTCACCTACTCAAATATTTCTCTCTCTAAAAAGACTCTCAAGGACTCCATTGAAGACTTCAAGTAAATTCACTCAAGCTCTCCATCAAAACTCTCAAGTTCTTCAAAATTAATTAGTGTTCTCATTTAAGGTATGTGGATATTGATTCACTAATTCTTTCATCCATGAAGCCTAATCAATTTCTCAAGGTTTTCTATCAAATTAAAGTATGATATTTTATGGGTTTTATGATATTTATTCCTATTGCATGAATTTTAATTCAAAGTGTGATCATGAATCTATTTTGATAAATTGATGGTTATTGCATTAAATTGGAGAGTTTTTTTAATGAATTCTCCTATTTTAATTTTTAGGATTCATGATGAAAATTATGAGTATTTTCAATTATACTTCCTAGTGTTATCTATATGAATTATGTATGGGCTAATATAAAGTTTATGATCATGCATGTTTTCAAGTAAATTTCATGGTTTTTCAAATCAATTGATCATGCATTCATGTCTTACCCTAATTTCAAGTACAAGCTATGGTCATGAATTGTCAAAGTATGAATTATAATTATGTATTTCAATAATGATATATTAGTGTATGTATGATTTATAATGTGGAAGGACAATACCCTCATTGCACTTATGTTAGGAAAATGAGATACTCTATGATTTCAAACCTATGATAATGATTACGATATATGAAATTATGATTTCTATGCTATATATGTATTCCGTGGGATTTGACTTAGCACCGAATGTGGACTTGAGGTGGGGGCTCGAAATACGGGGTCCTTATATAAAGTCTCTTGTATCATAACTACATGCCATCGTAGCATTGTCATTTTTGGCCTAGCTAGTGGATCCATATATAGCGTATGTATGACCCGTCTAGTGGGGTAGAGTCTATCTTGGCAAGTAGATTCCACTTTCCTCCGATGTAAGGGCAATATTGGGATTCCATGTTATAACTCGCATGGTCTTATTGTCAGTTATGGTTCTTATCCCACATATGTATGGTCCCTTTTTATGTTTAAATGACTAATCCTATCTTTTACTTTACATGATACTTTTATGGTTTATTATGCATTGGTCCTTGTTAAAGACTACATATGATTTTCGACTACTTCTCCTATCCTGCTATGTAAAATAGTCATTTGTACAAACATGGTTTTCTACGCATTGCATTGCCTACATACTTAGTACATTCCAACGTACTAATACATACTTTGGCCTACATTGTCTCATAATGTAGGGGTTGAGGTTGAAGATCATATTCGTCCATATAGCTAGTAAGCTTTTCTATCCGAGGGTGTGGTGATTCCTCATTTATTGGGGACTAGTCATCGAGTTGATTATTATTTCAAAGAATTTTTTTATGTTTCATTTTGAGGGTGAGCTAGGGACAAGTCGTAGCCCCGCCCATACTCATATGTAAAGGCATCTAATTGGATAAATGTTTCGAGTCTATGTTGTCATGTGACATTCTTAAATTTCTATTCATAGTTTAGATTCTCTTATGATGTTTTTGCTTTTATTTTACTTTTTGTATGCTTATGATATGTACAAAAGCTTGGTTGGAGCCCTTCGAGGTTTTGATCACCATGTTATGACTAGGCCCTAGGTCGGGTCGTGATAAAATTAGTATCAAAGCATAAGGTTTTTCAAGTGTCCTAGGGTGTCCAACATGCTGTATCAAGTAGAGCCGTATTCATGGGTGTGAAGCGCTCCACACTTATGAGTAGGAGGCTATAAGGCATTTTAGGAATTCTCACTTCTTTCATGATTTATGTCGTGCGATAGAGTGGTACTCTAAGCCCTTCCCTCCTAATGATTATTCTTTGCGATTTTCAGAACATGCCTCCGAGAAGACAAATCCATCAAGCTAATGGTCCTCTTCCCGCGAAAGTAACTAATGAGGAGTATTTGACCGCTATCACTACGCTAGCTCGCATAGTGGCCAACCAAGGAGTATTGGCTCCTCCAAATATTATCATACCGACTTCTAGAGTTAGAGACTTTACAAGGATAAACCCTCCCGAGTTTCATGGTTCGAAAGGCGATGAGGATCCCCAAGACTTTGTTTGTGAGGTATATAGGATTACGGATATTATGGGGATGTCTTCGGAAGAGAAGGAGGAAATGGAAGCCTACCAACTTAGGGGTGTATCTTGAGTATGGTTTGACCAATGGAAGGCCAAAAGGGTTGAAAGAGGCCCTATAGGTTGGGAAAATTTCAAAGTTACTTTTCTTGACCGCTTCTTTCCCTTAGAGTTGAAGAATGCGAAGGTGATGTAATTTATCAACTTGAAGCAAGGGAGTATGAGTGTGAGGGAGTATGCCCTCAACTTCATAAAGTTGTCCAAGTATGCTCCTTATTTGGTAGTTGATTCTTGCTCCTGAATGAGTAAGTTCATTTTGGGGGTTTCCGACTTAGTTGTTAGAGAATGCTGAGCCGCTATGCTTTTGAAAGAAATGGACATATCTCAGCTCATGACCTATGCTGAACAAATAGAAGGGGAGAAGCTTGAAAAGAGAAAGATGAGGGAGTCCAAGAGGGCTCGGTTTGAAGATGAATTTTCTAATGCTAAGACCGGTGAGGATAATGACCATTTTCAACAAGGCCAAACATTCTAATGTCAAGGTTCACCTCAAACTTTGGGCGAAAGGTTTGATAATGATAGGGTGCCATACCCTAAGGGACAAGGTGGAGAAGTGAGTACTAGTGGTACTACTCTCCTTACGTGCACTAAGTGTGGAAGGAATCATGGGGGTAAGTGTTTGATGGGAACGGGTGCTTGTTTTGGATGTGGTAAAATGGGGCACAAGGTCTCCAAATTACCTAACAAGAGGAGAGAAGGACGTCCTCAAAGGCAAGCTACTCAAGGTGGACAAGTTCAACGAGGTGGTGGACCGCGCCACAATAGGTTATATGCACTTCAAGCTAGGCAAGAGATTGAGGAGTCTCCCTATGTGATTATAGGTAAGTGTGGGTGTTTGACCTTGATTTTTATATTTTAGTTGATACGGGTGCCACATTATCTTTTATTGCTCCTTACCTTTCTATAAGATTGGATGTATGTCCTGAAATCTTTCTAGAGCCTTTTTCAGTTAATACCCTTATGTGACTTGCTATATAGATGTAAGTTTGAGTGATGCTAATGAGGGTGGTGTTCTTATTTGAGATGGTTAGGAATTATGATGGGTAGTACTCTTGGGATAAAGTTTCTTGTAAAAGGTCTAGGATCCTAAGGTATAGTGACAAAATGGAATATGAGTTAGAATTGCCACTTGAGTTGGCTTTGGTTTATCCAATATTTCATGTGTCAATGTTGACGAAGTTTGTGGGTGATCCAAATTCTATTGTGCCAATGGATAATGTAAGTATTGAAGAGAATTTGACTTATGAGGATATCCCGATTGAGATTTTAGAACGGCAAGTGAAGAGGTTAAGTAATAAAGACATTGTATCCGTCAAAGTGTTATGGAGGAATCAACAAGTAGAGAGTGCTACGTAGGAAGTGGAATCGGACAAGATGAAGCGTTATCCGTATCTCTTTCCTTCCACTCAAGCCTAAAGGTACTAAGTTGTTCATGATCAAATCGATTAAACTCCTACGTTCTAGTTCCATATGTCATTCATATGCATGCATGATTCATGAAAATGATTTTTTCTCAAGGACTATGTCTTATGTTAAGTATGAAGCTCACATGTTCTATGCATCTTTCAAAGTGTCCTCATATTCATGTTGGGTTGCTAGTCCTTTTTCCATGTCCTTCCTATATTAGTTGAATCTCATTCGAGGACGAATGTTTCCAAAGGGGAGATATTGTAACATCCCTAAAAAATGCTCACAAGTGCCTTAAGAATTCCTTAGAATTAGGCCGCTCAAGTAATGCATCATCCTTAATCTTTTTGGAAAATCCAAGTTTGGAATATCGATCAGGGGGTCAAAACCTGCAAAAAATATTTTTGGTGGATTTTTAGGATCCGTAGATCGAAAGATAGATTTCTCAAGAAACTGCACAAAACAGAAATGTCCACAATAAGTCCGCGTTGCGAACCTGGCAAGGATTTTCTGGCCGAGTTGGATTTTTAGTAAGGGTATTTTAGACTTTTTCCAAATTATTAGATAATGAACCTAGACGTTTTAGGACCTAATTCAACTCTATTCATTCTTGTACAAATCACCTACTCAAATATTTCTCTCTACAAAAGACTCTCAAGGACTCCATTGAAGACTTCAAGTAAATTCACTCAAGCTCTCCATCAAAATTCTCAAATTCTTCCAAATTAATTGGTGTTCTCACTTAAGGTATGTGGATATTAATTCACAGATCCTTTCATTCATGAAGCCTAATCAATTTCTCAAGGTTTTCTATCAAATTAATGGTATTTTATGAGTTTTATGATCTTTATTCTTATTGCGTGAATTTTGATTCAAAGTATGATCATGAGTCTATTTTAATATATTGATGGTTATTAGATTAAATTGAAGAGTTTTTTTCATGAATTCTCCTATTTTAATTTCTAGGATTCATGATGAAAATTATGAGTATTTTCAATTATACTTCCTAGTGATATTATCTATATGAATTATGTATGGGCTGATATAAAGTTTATGATCATGCATATTTTCAAGTAAATTTTATGGTTTTCAAATCAATTGATCATGCATTCATGTCTTACCCGAATTTCAAGTACAAGCTATGGTCATGAATTTTCAAAGTATGAATTATGATTATGTATTTCAATAATGATATTTTTATGTATGTATGATTTGTAATGTGGAAGGACAATACCCGCAACACTTATGTTATGAAAATGAGATACTCTATGATTTCAAACCTATGATAATGATTATGATATATGAAATTATGATTTCTATGCTATGTATGCATTCAGTGGGATTTGACTTAGCACCGAATGTGGACTTGAGATGGGAGCTCGAAATACGGCCTCCTTATATAAAGTCTCTTATCTCATAACTACGTGCCACCATAGGATTGACTTTTTTGACCTAGCTACTGGATCCACATATAGCGTATGTATGACTTGCCTAGCGGGGTAGAGTCTACCTTGGCAAGTAGATTCCCCTTTCCTCCGATGTAGGGCAACATTAAGATTCCATGTTATAGCTCGCATGGTCTTATTGTCGGTTATGGTTCCTATCCCACATATGTATGGTCCCTTTTTATGTTTTAAATGACTAATCCTATCTTTTACTTTACATAATACTCTTATGATTTATTATGCATTGGTCCTTCTTAAAAACTACTTATGATTTTCGACCACTTCTCCTATCATGCTATGTAAAATGGTCATTTGTACAAACATGGTTTTCTATGCATTGCATTGCCTACATACTTAGTACATTCCAACGTACTAATGCATACTTTGGCCTACATTGTCTCATAATGTAGGGGTTGAGGTTGAAGATCATATTTGTCCACGTAGCTAGTAAGCTTTTCTATCCGGCGGTGTGTGGTGAGTCCTCATTTATCGGGGACTAGTCATCGAGTTGGTTATTATTTCAAAGAATTTTGTTATGTTTCATTTTGAGGGTGATCTAGGGACATGTCTTAGCCCCCGCCCATACTCATGTGAAGAGGCATCTAGTTGGACAAATATTTTGAGTCTATATTGTCATGTGACATTCTTAAATTTCTATTCATAGTTTAGACTCTCTTATGATGTTTCCACTTTTATTTTACCTTGTGTATGCTTATTATATGTACAAGAGGCTTGGTTCAAGCCATTCGAGGTTTTGAGCGTCGTGTTACAACTAGGCCCTAGGTCGGGTCGTGACATCACGCTGGGTCATTATGGACCATACTGAGGCTAATGGTCCGTGGTCCTGCTTCCGTGGTATTTAACTTGGCCTCTTCGCCTGTGTAAACTTTGATCTCTTAATGGGCAATCATCATGCCCCGCAGTGTTGAATACGATGCGTACTGACTTCTGTGGTGATAGTATTTGCCAATTCTCCAACTTTTTCCCTCAGCCTTCATGATCAGCCAACACAGTCCGTAGTGGACTACACGGCCTGTGATGGGTTCCATGAAGTTACACTTGGCCAAAATTACAGCAACATCATCTTCATAAGATTAGTAGTACAACACCCACCATAGCCCATGCAAGGCACTACGTTCCGTGGTGGGTTCCGTAGAGTTATACTTCATCAAATCCTCCAGCATAGCTTTATTCTGTCATCATCACTACACCAACCACCACGACTCGTACAAGGCACTGCGGTCTGTGGCGAGGCTCATATTACTCATTCCTCATCCAAACAGTAATCAGACCCATAAAATCATCAAAACTCATGTGTGACTTAGTTTTCTTCCAACATAATAAAAATGCACATCATATCTACAAAAACATACTTGCAAACACACTAATTCACTGTTTTGAGCGTTGAAAATATCGTAAATATGCAACACATCACTAGTATAAATGAAACTAGCCAAAAGATAATATTCAATCAACACATCAATAATCTAGTCTATAAAGACTTTATCAACTATCTAAGTGGTGCCAATGACAGGTTCATGTATACCTTAATCAAAATAAAAGTAAAAATCTAAACTCTAGAGCTAGATGATAGAAGAGTGGTATCCTTCGAAAGCATGGAGGACTCACCAATCATTGAAATATGGAAAAGATCTCCAACGGTGCGCCTATTAATGATCACTAATATCTGTCCCTGCATCATCAAAGGATACAAGCCCAAATGGAAGTCAGCAGGTGGAATGTATGAGTATGTAATATGAAAGAATGAAACATGTATCAATGTAGAATAATATCAGTTTAGACATCTCAAATTAGAAAGATGGGAGACTTAATCAGGATGCCAAAAGTCTAAAGCGAGAGTATGATTTAGACAGAGACCAATCATATATAATCCAATCAAATCCGGGTACTACCAAGATTTATATAGGAGTTTCTCTTATCTGAAAACAATCACTTATGAGCAGTGATCGTATAACAAGCTTGTTGCCATTGCCAAAACTGTCCAATACTTTATCAGGGTAAGGGACGAATCAACTAATTATGGATCCAACAATCAATCAAGTCCTATCATGTCAGGACAATAAAATAGGAAAAATATCTGACTTAACGATTCAATCCTCTCCTACGTTTGGCTACGTAGTTATTGAGTTCGATTTATTACTTACTCTAACCCAATTTGGTGCTCGATAATCCTCCCAAAACTCAATGCTAGAAAGACAATCAATTCCAATCAAACCAATCAATAAGTCTCATATGGACTCTTAACAGTTCATTAGTTTTATCTAATCAATCCTTTCAACCAATCAATTATCCAATCATTTATTTAAGAATAGTTGGGACAATCATTATGACAGCATTCAATTGAGACCCTTCAATTCAGTTCAAGTATGAAGATATTAAGGACTACCAAGTTTCATCAAGACTATCATCATACTCACATCTCAATCACAATCATGCATTCACAAGTTCAGGACTCTAGATTGAATCCTTAGGCATATACATCCAATATTAGTTAAAATACTACTAGGGTTTATCAAATAAGTAGTTAAATTCATTTGTTCAAGAAACAAATTAGTGAAAAATATCCATTACGCAATATTATGTAAAATATGTTAAATTTATGGAAATTCTCAAGAACTCAAGTCATATGAAAGCTCCATATATATATATATATATGCATAAAATCCATCATCTTTACTCAAAAATATGTATGTAAAAATCAGGATTATCAAATCAATTAGGGTTCACAAGAAAGTAGTCATGAACAACAATTTCAATCAAGTGAGAGATAGAAAACAACAATAATATCAATACCTAATTATATGAAACTCAATAAAAGAAAATTTAACTCATTCGAAATTCAAGAAACTAGGTTAGACTCAACTCATTCTTAACAATTGATAGAATTAGATGTAGGTCACGTGGACGAACTCAGACCAGCGTTGTGGTAATCCTCACATACTTGGAAAGATCAGATGATCAAATGTTGAAGATTCATATTGATTTCTCGGAACTCTGGCCTTGTCTTTTCTCCTTAGCCCTAGTTCTCAAAGTTTAAGAGAGTAATTGATAGGAAAATCAAGCTTAGGAACTGATATGGGGTAGAAAATGGCGTCAAAATGATATGGGTTAAGTATAGGATGGATGGGGAAAATACCAGAATGCCCCTTACTAAAAACTAAATCAGTATACTTTCTTAACATATAAAATCGCATTTATGGAATGCATTTTATGTAAAAAGCATAAATCACATTCAACGTATACGTTTTATGGATTATTTGCATGAAAAAGGTTTCTGGCCAGATTTTGAGAAATACTGCACTATGGGAGACCAAGTTCGCGACACGGACTGGTCGCGCACTTCTTTGGATGCAATTTTGCCTCAAAGAATTATCTTTTGATTTGGTTGACCTAAAATTCAATCGAGACCACTTACCCACATGATTTTCCCCTGATCGATATTTCAATCTCGAATTGGCCAAAAAAGTTAGAGATGATACATTTTCTCTAGAGGTATTTTGGGAATTTCCGGGGTAGAATAGTGCCCTCTTTGAGATGCAAACTTATTGGGCACAAATCTTTCTATTTCCAAAGAAGATTATAACAATGGTAAAAATTATCTGCAGAACTTTCCTCTGGACAGGTAGCAATAACTGCTCAACAAAAGCACTAGAAGCTTGGAACAAAATTTGTATGCCTAAGGCAGCGATGGACTAGGTGTAATTGATGGGCATGTATGGAACAAGGCAACAATGTCCAAATTACTATGGGACCCAGAGTAGAAGAAAGATAAACTCTGGATTGTATATGTGTGTACATTCTATATCAAGCATAGGAACCTAACTACTATGACCACACCAAAGCAGACTTGTTGGATCATAAGAAAGTTGTTTGATGCAAGGAATTGGTACAACAATATCACATGGCTAACTGGTAGAATAAGTACACCTGACTCTAGCATCAGGAATAGGTATGTGATCCTCCGACCTCAATACCCTCAGTTTGAGTGGAAAAACTTGGTTCAGGTAAAGGGTATCCTACCAAAACATTAGTTTATATTATGGACGACATTACGAAGGAAGCTCTCAACTGTAGACTGTGTTCTGAAATGGGGTGTAGCTATAGACACAGATTCTGTCCTATGCAATACTAACCAAGTTGAGAAATTTGATCACTTATTTTATACATGTTCTTACTCTTCATATATATGGACAAAAATATTGAGTTGGTAAGGATATCACAGACAAATAGGCAGTTGGGATATTGAAGTCCAATGAATGATAAGCAGGGTCACAAATAGTAGACCAAGAGCAGGCATAATAGGATTCTTTTCTGCAGCAACCATTTACAACATCTGGAATGAATGGAATAATAGGAGATCCAACAGCACTAAAATCAGCAATGTACAGAGGTTGAAGGAAATTTCCAGACAGATACACATTGGGGGACAAAGACACCATAACAGGAGGCCTTACCTAGAGTAGCTCATAGGATATAGTTCATTTATTTGAATTAGAAAAATGTACAACATTTGAGTCTGAGAGCTAGCTCTAAGTCCAAAAGAGCTAGTCGGTCTTGTATGGATATTTTGCTTGAATGAAAAAAGTCACCTGTTTGACCAAAAAAAGTCGCAATTATGAATCATTTGATCTGGACCTACACACATACGAAGAATGGTTCAGGTCTTAGCTTAATTTTTTTGGGGGTGTTACATGAAAACACTTGCATAAGTAGGAGTTTGATCCCTTCTTTATTAATCCACTATTTCAAAGACGGAAATCAGAAAAGAAAATTCAAATAAAAAAATTGCAGCCCTTAACAGTTTTTTCTAGCATTACTTTTCACGTTTTTGGTTATGTGTTAGACACATTTGTTTGTTGACAAATTCAAGGTTTATTGTAGCATTTCCTTTTTTTGTGTATTGTTGAATATCTTTTTCATTAAAAAAAATTGCAACATTTTCTTAAAACTCTAGGCATCTGATTATAAGGAACTATGAGAATAGATCGTACATAATTTTATTTATAAAATCCTTAAAAGATTCTTTTATACAAATTATTATATAATCATTTCGGTATGTGGTTATTCTTAATCATCTTTTTTATATATTACAGAAAATTATAGTGGTTATAAGAAACACAAACGACTTCTCACAAAGCAACAAAAAGATAAAGTAAAAGCTATGATTGGATATTTGGTCAATCTCTAGCTAGAATTTGATGTACAAGATGATGATCTTATATTCTTTGTGAAATGCATTGCGATAATTGACAATTCAATTAATGTATTGTTTAGGCTAGGGGTATATTAAGTGTGTAAAAAATATACATGACTTTACAATTTGCATTGTCTAACGATTTTTCAATTAGAATTACTTGACGAATCTCGGCATAAATTGGATAATCAAATATTGGGACCTTACAAGAGGTCATCTCAAGATCTTGTGGAGAGATACATTGACTTAAAGCTTTAGAAGATTGTGTGTCATTCTCATGGACTATCCATGAGCAATAACCATAGGACAAACTTAGTTAAATCTATATTTTCTATAGAAAACTTTTTATTGCTTAAAGACTTGCATCAAGAATTTATTAAATCTATTCATGTTCACATGAAAAAAGAAGAAGTGGCAATGTGTATATGTAACGATCCATTATGTCTTTCTAAATACTAGAGTTTCTTATTTGATAACTACGGTTAATTAATTGATGGGTAATTTTAGATAATTAATTTAATTGGTGGAATAAATTAATAATTTAGTTAATATATTATACCACTCAAGTATATATAGGAATAAATTAGTGGGATTTAACTTCTTTTTTTTAGCTCATAATTAATTGCCCTAATTATCCAAAAGAGAATAAATAAGGGCACAAGCTTACCGGTGGCGTCACACGAAGAGATTGCTCACTTAGGTAAAAGCTTCACAATTTCCAAATTCTTGAAAGCTTAACAGATTGTTAGTTCATACGAAATTGCAATAATTTATTCCCGCTGTGTATGTGTCAGAGGTTACACACTCTTTTCTTTCTAAACGACAAGTGCAGTGCATGCAAGTGGATTGCAATCACCAAACTTGTTATTAAGAGAATCTGTAATGGAGATTGCCTTTTGTTTCCCTGATGATGATATAGTAGACTAGTGTTACTGTATCTACAAGCACAATGACAAATTTAATATAGAGGTATACTTTTCGTCAATGAATACTATTACTAAGTTTTGCATTTTTGGTAATCTCTCAGTCTCAATAAACTTTTAATTTGTCTTATAAAAGTGTCTTTCTAGTTAATCATTAAGGACAATAATTTAGATTCAATATATCTACTGGATTAGTTTTAAACAAAAATGTTAGTATATATTTATATTTTTGAAGTAATATTACCTGTACTTGTAAAATATGAAGATCATTACATTAATGTTATTTGGAGAAATTAACACTTAATTCTAGGCTTGAGATTTAGGAAATTGATTATAGAATGCGTTTTTAGGAGTAGGTTAGAAATATAGTAATATGGGTTTCTATGGAATTATTTTCTTATGAATATTGTATACTTGATAGATTATAAATGTTCTGAGGCATTGAAGAAAGGAAAAACATTAGCTTGCTTGACTTCGGTTCTTCGATTAAGGAAGGTTATGGTTTATTCTATATCATAGAGAGATTCTTAATAGTGATTGATAGTCATTGAGTAATCTTGTGAAGTTTTCTATGCATTTAATTATTATGGTTTGGATGGTTGATAGGTTATTATGATTGGTCTGCAATTTCAAGACCGTGAAATTCATAGTCATGAACATGTCCTATCAAAAGTGATGTCTTAAATAAAAAAGGTTTGATGAATTATTGTTAATGAAGTGGAATGTGATAATAACGAATGATGAAATAATTATATTATGGAATTGGGTGTCACGAGCCGGCATGATAATACTTGGATCGGGTGCCACGAGCTGGCATAAAATATTTGGATCCAGTGCCATGAGCCAGCATGATATATTTGGATAGGCTATCATGAGTTGGCATGATATATTTAGATTGGGTGTCACGAGCCGACATGATATTATTGGATCGGGTGTCACGTTCGTGTGACACCCCGGAAATGTTTTTGCAAAGAATCGAATATTTCTTCACGTGTGGGTAGACTCGGACCGGAGGACTTGTAATTCTACACATGAGTTAGGATTAATTCCTAAGTATTTGAAGTGTGTTAGATGTGTTTAGGGGTCATAAGAGATCTCTAACACCAAGTCGAGTCCAAAGAACTCTAATCGATTAAGTTTTCGGACGAGTTAGTATAAGGGTCAACTTCAAACGACCATATCTCCTAGGATATATAGAACTGGGTGTCCTACGACCTACCAAATTAAAAGTTTTTGCGTCTTCTTTCCAATTCCACCAAGATTGCAATTTTTGGAGTTCGGAGTCAAAAGTTATGACCATTTTACTACAGACTAGTACTGCAGAGATTTTCAGGCCTGGGTTGCAATTGCTGGAAAACTGGGCATTGGCGTCGCAGTGGCGCGACGCGCCACTATCGCGCCAGAAACATGCCTCAGTAGTTTGGGCTCTGGCGCGGCGCGCCACTAAAAGGTGTGCAGGTTTTTCAAGCCAATTTCCAGAACCTAGAAAATATTGGCCTTGGCGCTGTAAGGGTGTGACGCGCCACTATCGCGCCAAGAATGTGCCTCAGTAGTTTGGTCCTTGGCGCGGCGCGCCACTACGAGATGTGCAGGTTTTAAGCGTAATCAGCCTGGCGCTGCAAGGGTGCGACGCGCCACTATCGCGCCAGGTGCATTTTTGCCTATTTTTCAGAACTTTGAGAAGGGGCAATTTGGGAATTGTCCCAAATTATATATGTATTAGCCTTGGTCTTTTGGGAACACATTTTTACAGCCTCACTCTCTCTCTAAAATCCCTAGGAGATTGTCTCTCTCTCTCTCTTCTTCTTCTTCTTCTTCTTCTCTATTTCCAATAAGAGATTGTTCCAAGAGCTTCAAGACTTCAAGCTTTCCATTGAAGACCCAACAACAAGGTTTCTTCAAGAGTCTACTCTAAGGTATGTAAGGCTAACCTAAAATAAGGATTGAGTTCTTCCATATGACCATAGATGTGTTGGTTAGGAGTTGTGAAAGAGTTGCACCTTCTAGAAAGGTTTTCTTGAAAGTTTTCCCTAAACTATGGAATGTTTTTAGATACAAATAGTTGATTGATGATTTTAATGACTTGAGTTACTAAATAGTTATTTTTCATATTATTAACTACAAATGTATTTTTGTATATAGATTTATAGGTATTGACGATATTCTTGAGTTGAGTTTTGTTGAGATTATGGGTTCATGTTTCATTCACATGAACCCAAGATGAGATTTCTTATCATAAATGTCTTGAGGTTGAGATGGATAGTTGTGTGTATATATGTATTGATTGGAATGAAAAGAATGAATTGGTTAGTTAAGAATGTCCGTTTGCTTCTATAAAATGAAAATAGGACAAAAAAATAAGGATTTTGGAGTAGATATTTGATGATTGATGTGATGATGATACTTGACAATGATGTGATGATAATGTTTGATGATGATGTAAATGATAATATATGATGATGATGTGATGATGATATTTTGATGACATGAATGGTGCTTATTTAATATGTGTAGAATGATTGATGAAGAGGTATATTGATGAGGATGTTATGTGATGGACCGGATTGGAGTCTAATGTGATTATGTGATATGTGATTTGCATAATCTGAGTTGATTGGAGTCTTATGAGTATTTTGAAAATGAAGGATCTTTTGAGAAGGAGTTTTAAATGAATGATTTGTGAGCATTTTTGCATAAACTATTTATACACTATTTTTTAGTTTAAGAAATGATTATTTTCATCTATGATTTAAAAAGAGTTTAAGCATGAGTTGAGTATGAGGAGCCTTTAAATGAGTTGAGTATTTTTACATTTAAGTATCTATTTTGAGTTTGAGTTGAGGGGTTGAAATTATGTTTTAATGTACATAATATTTTCTGCATTCACCGAGTTGAGATTGTACAAGTTTTAAAGAGAAGAGTTTGATGATTTGAGTTGAGTTTTGAAAATAGTCCAATGTGATTTGCCATTATAACTTGATTGTTGAGTTGAAATGAGAATAAAGTTGATGAGTTGGCAATATGCTAAATGAAACTAGCCGTGAGGGCTTGTTTGAGATGATTGGATGGAGTTTTATGAGCATAGAGTCATGGGAGGAATATCGAGCACCGAAGCGGGTGAGAGTATAGTCCATACTTGAACCCCAGAAACTATGCCGCCAACGTAGATAGGGATGGAACCGTTAAAGTCGGATGCTTTCCGTGGGATCGAACCGTTAAAGTCGGATGTTTCCCATTTTTATTATCCTAAATGATAGGACTTGACATAATCGATGGTATCCATGATTAGGGAAGCGTTCATGCCCTGACAAGGTATAGACGGACGTGGCAACAACGTCTGATTGTTGTACTATCATTGGCTCATAAGTGATGGTTGTCGGATAAGAGAAACTTCCATTTAGGTCTTGATAGTGCTCCGAGTCAGTTGAGTTGAGTGGTTTACGAGTTGGTCCTATCTAAACTTGTTAGACTTAGGGCATTTGAATGAGTTGCTATATGCTTATGAGTTAGTCCTGTCTAAACTATTTCTTATTAGACTTAGGACACTTGAGGGAGTTGTTACATATTTATTGAGTTGAGTCCTTTGAGTTGAATTGTAAAACGTTGCATAATTTAATTTGCATATTTACTGAGTTGAGTCCTTTGATCTGATTGTGGAGTTGAACGTTGAGTTGATTGTATATGGTCGGTTGAATGTTAAGTTGAGTGTATATAATCGGATTGGGTTAGATGAATTGTGATTAGATTGGATTGGATCGGATTGTACACGATTGAAAGTAATCGAATTGTAAGTGATTTGATTGAACTGTATTATACATAATTGGATTGGATTGTATGGTATATGATTGGTCTATGTCTAAACTGTATCCTTACTTTAGATTTACGACACCTTATTTGAGTCTCTCTTATCTTTCTGATTTGAGATATGTGGACCAATGTTATTCTTCCTTGAGGTATGTTTCATTCTGCCATATTACATACTCGTACATTCTACGTACTGACGTCCATTTGGACCTGCATCATTTCATGATGCAGAGACAGGTTTAAGAGATCGTCAATAGGAGCATCATTGGGGATCTATTCACACTCAGCGTATTGGTGAGTCCTCCCCTACTTTCAGAGGACACCGCTTATGTAATCTTGCATCGAGTTTTTATTTGAGGTAGCCATGAACTTGTCATTGGCACCAATTAGATAGTAGTGATAGAGGCTTCATAGACTAGATAGTGATGGGTCGATTGAGTACTTCTATCCTTGAGTTATTCTTGTCAAACTATTTTAATGACAAATATTTTAGTTGATCTGTTGGCCCATGACCTTTATTCTTTGAGTTGGATGGGTGATTTGAGTTGCCCACTAAATTATTCTTTATTTTTAAACTTTCTGCTGAATGAATGAATGAACGGATGTGCGATCAGGCTATGTGGTTTGCTTGGGAGCCAGCAATGGTTTCTGAGTGCCGGTTACATCTAGGGTACCCTCCCGGGGCGTGATAGTTCGGATACAGTAATATTAAACAAAAATGAAATGAATTGACTGACTTAATACCACCCATTCTCAAAATAACTTATTTTCCAAAAGGTCGTTGTGTGGAAGCCTGAGTCCTCATGTATACTATTGATATTGTTTACTGATTATGTATTTATTTTATTGTGTTGTCACTTGATCTTGATCGTTTTTTACCACCTATCAAGTGCTATGATTGATTTCCTGCTATTTACTTTATGTATATTGGTTTCTATTTTGAGTCGGCCAATGATACCTACTTAGTACATATTGCCATGTACTGATCCCTACTTGTATTTTCTTTATTTTATTTTGTGGAGTGCAGGGAGTGAACCATTGACTTTGATTCTCCCTAATCTCTAGCCAGTCTCTGGTATATCAGATTCCTATCTTCCTTGCTCGTGTTGGATTCTCTTAGTCATGGCATGATATCATTAGTGTTCGGACATAAACTATTTTATTTATCTATTCTGGTGTTTGATACTCTTAGACTTGATATTTTGAGATTAGATGTCCTTGATGTGATGACTTTCAGATTTTTGAAATTGTATGTAATAGACTTTAATGGTTTATAGTATTTCTTACTTTCATAAGTTGAGCTTCCATATTATCATCGTATTTTATAAGTTGAATCGTAATATAAGTTAGGGTTTGTATCTTTGGTTCTCCCACCTAGGAGGTTAAGTATGAGTGCCACTCATGGCCCATTTGGGATCGTGGCAAACTTAGTATCAAAGCTTTAGGTTTGGTGGTCTCATCACACAAGGGCATGTCTAATAGAGTCTTGTGGAATGATACAGGGATGCCTTTACTTTTCATCGAGAGGCTATAGGAATATAGAAAGACTCCACTCCTTCTTTCTAATCCAATTGATATCTAGGTGATATAAATTAGTATCTTACATTTCTCACTCTATTTTGCCAGATTATCAGAACTAGATCAACAACAACTCTTGAGCCAACTATTAGAGGCTATGGTAGAGGTTGCGGGAGAAAGCCCACCAGGGGCAGAGGTTAGGTAGCGGGGACAGTTAGGGAAAGAGAAGTGAAACCTTCATCGGCCAATGAGGTAGCTAGAGAGAATGTTGAGGTGGAGGATGAGCAGGTTCATGAAAAGGAAGCACCACCCCAGCCTACTCCAGAGATGATCCACCAGGTTCTCACATATCTCAGAGGGTTATTCGATCAGTGACAAGTGCCCCCAGCACCTCATATTTTGGGAGTACAATATGCAGCTGGTGTGGCTCCCTGCGTGGATGCATCCTCAAGAAAAAACATATTTCCCTGATTAACTACAGGGACGGTAATGACTAGTGAACAACATGATCTCTTTATTAAATTCTTGAATTTGAAACCCCCGATCTTCAGGGGTACTGAATCTGAGGATGCTTATGATTTTCTTGTTGATTGTCATGAGCTACTTCATAAGTTGGATATAGTAAAGCGATTTGGTGTTAAGTTTGTGACATATCAGTTTCAGGGAGATGCCAAAATATGGTGATGGTCTCATGTTGAGTACCGACCAGCAGAGGCACCACCTGTGACTTGGATAACTTGTTTTGAGTTTTTCATGAGGAAGTATATCTCTCGGACCTTGAAGGAAAGGATGAGAGCTGAGTTCCTAAATATAGAGCAAGGGAGGATGTTTGTTGCAGCCTATGAGTCCAAGTTTCGTGCCTTATCTAGATATGGTACTCAGCTTTGCTTCAGTACATAAGAGCGGATTCATCGCTTTGTGAAGGGATTGAGGTCATATCTACAGATTCCATCTTTATAGGTGGCTACTTCCGCAAAATCTTTTTAGGAAGTGGTTGATTTTGGGATATAGATGGACGGGATGAAGCTAGGTGAATTTGCTAAGGCAACAACATTAAAGAAGTTTCGTAAAGGGGGATGAGTTTAGTGGTTCTTACTACAGAGGGAAGAGTTCTGAGGGTTATTTGGTCCATCCTATTCAGTCTTCATTGCAGATTTCAAATGGAAGTCCGTCAAAGACTAGCCAATCCTTTTATAATTTTGGGGGTTATCTTCAGTCTTTTTTGTCTTCACAGAGACCCACTATTAATCCTAATACTTATTACGGATGTGGTAATCCTGGATATATTAGAAAATATTATCCTAGGAAGAGTCAGGCTTGGTATGATTAGGGTGTGATGACCCAAAATTGTGGGTGATGGCACTTGCCTAACCCACTGAAAGCAAGTCATCCTAAGAGTCTACACAAGTCAATAAACTGGAATAAAGAGAAAGAGTAAAATCTAATACGATATACATAAGGATAAGCAGAAAATAGATTTTAAACCACCCAAGAATTGGTATCACATGTACAAGCCACTATATCAACAGAAATGAAAAGATACAAGTCTAGATGTCTCAGTCCTCAAGTAGAACAAAACATAAGATAAATGGGCGGCGAGAGTCTCCCGAAAAAGATAAGTTGCTACCTCTCACGCGTCCAGAAGCTCGATCCAACTAACTAGAAATACTAGGAACAGGAGGTATCGATCTCATATCCTACACAGGTGTAAAAGCAAGGAGTGAACACCAAAAATACGGTACTCACAAAAAATGGAAACTAAACCCAAAGTAAAGCATTGCAGAACATAAGTACTCAAGACATCCCAACTATAATCCTCCATAACTACACACCTGTACTCAGACAATCCAGTCTATACAGTTTATACAATAATTATCTCAAAAATACCAGACAGCCCACAAGTAGAAAGTACATATATATTCTCATCATCATACTCAAGCATACATAGATAATCTCACCCATAAACAGTCACATGATGAAATAAATGCAAATGCAATGTCTAATAATCGTGATGCATATCTGTATACATCTACTAATCAGCTCAGACCAACACCCATAGGGAGCTGACATAGACCATGTATCAATCACCATTGCTGGAAGAGATCTTTGCCATAATATTTGTCAAAAAACACCTCGACCACTATAAGAGACCTCAATGAATCACCTCAACTGGTAGAAACATCGGTCCAGTATCCAGTATCTCACTCATATCACTTTCTCAGCTATCATAGATAAGTATATGCATAAGTAATGAGTGAAAATAGAATGAATATTCAGATATGAGACAATTACCCATTTCCGAATTCCACGATCATACCTCATATCATATAACCAAACTCAATCTAATATCCCAAATATACCTTAATCCACTCACACGGGAAAATATGAGGTTCAACATACTTAACAAAGGTTAGAAATCCACTTGCCTTAGTTAAAGTCACGATCAACTCAAATCCAAAGCCTCTCCAACGATACTCCAGATTACCACAATCTAATCAAATATAGATTCACATTCACATTTTGAAGCCAATGACACAAATCAAAGAATTTAGGTGAAAAGGGTAAAATGGTAAAAAAATGAACTTGGAATCTGATTATTTTTAGAAAAAAATATTCCTCAAGTAATTAGAAATCTAACAGTGAATACCGATTAAAAAATGGGGTTAAAAAGAGTTCCCAAACTCAAGTTTTGATAAAATTTTAGATCAGGCAACCCCCCCTCCCAAATCTCCAATTCAAATCACCAAATTTGAGGTTAAAATCATCATTAATCAATGGAAATCAAAGATATAGGTTGAAATTAGCTTACCCAATAGTTTTCAACGAAAAATCCCTTTGAAAATTGCCTAACAGAGCTTGAAAATTCCAAAAATGGTGAAAATACCTTAAACCTCGGCCAAAACCCCTCTTAGGTGCCACAAAAGAGACCAGGAGTTCGCTTTTGCGGACATTCTCTTTAGCAACCTAAGGTCTCTTAAGCGAGCCCCGCTAAAGTGGCTCCCTTCGCTAAAATGAAAGCACCAGTAATAGCAATCCAAGGAGAATTCACGAAGCCACAAAGTCTCTAAAACAACCCTTGGGATTTGTTTGGAATCCCGAATACACAAACCATATATGCTACCCTACTAAAGTTGACATTCCAATGCAATGGAATCATCAAAATTCAAATTCGAGGCCTTCTTGACCTGAAATCCAATAAGTCGCAACTAAACTAGTTTCAACACTTGAAATACCCAAAATACCCTCAAGACCTCTAAAAATACAATGAAGCCATCTAGCATTAGAATAACCTCCCAAAATCAGAAATCCAATCCGAGCACCCAAACCCCAAATGTTGACTAAACTCAAACTTAAATCATACATTAACTCAATTCCCAACTATGGACCTAAAATCCACATTTCAACTCCAAATCTGATTTTGACAACTCTCCTAGCCCAATTTCCATATTTCGGAATTGATAGAATCGACAGAATCCCATTCCGAGACATGAAACTTCAAATGACTTTGAAACTCAAAATTTGACAACTTAAGCCTTTAAAACTCATTTCTTTAACAAAACCTCAATTTTTCACAAGATTTCCAAAAGCCAACTTCCAAATCCAACAAAAAGTGACTCAGAAAAATTAATGAGAGGAGTAAAATGGTAATTTTATTGAAAATGTCAGAAATGACCTTCAGGGTCATTACATCGTCTACTACTAAAAACCATGTTTATCCTTGAACATAAAGTAAGGGACATACCTGAAGTCTCAAAAAGATGGGGATAACGAGCCTTCATGTCTGATTCTATCTCCCAAGTAGCCTCTTCCACGGGCCGATGCCGCTACTAAACCTTCACCAAAGCTATCTCCTTTGTCCTTAACTTACTGAGTTGTCTGTCTAAAGTAGCCACAAGCTCCTCCTCATAGGTCAAATCTAGGCTCAACTCAACTGAATCAAGGGAAATTACATGAGACTCATCTGGAATGTAGCGTCGTAGCATCAAAACATAAAATACTAGATGTATCGAAGGTATACTAGGTGGCAAGGAAAGTCTATAGGCCACCTCTGCCACTTGATCTAGGAACTCAAAAGGACCAATAAACCTAGCATAACTTGCCCTTCTTCCCGAACCTCATGACACCCTTTAAGGGAGAGACCCTCAACCATACCTGGTCACTAACCATGAACACCAAAGGTCGAACCTGCCTGTCAACATAACTCTTATGGCAACTCTAAGCTGTCAACAACCTACCCTGAATCAACTGAACCCGCTCCATGGCATCTCTGAATAGATTAGTGTCTAGGCTATCCACCGCCAAAGAATCAAACCATCTAATGGGCGATCTACATCATCGGACATATAAGACCTGAGAAGGAGCTATCTGGATGCTAGAATGGTAACTGTTATTATAAGAGAACTACACCAGAGGTAAGTGCTAATCCCACCGAGCACCAAATCAATCACATATTCTCGTAGCATATCCTTAAGTCCTTAAATAGTCCTCTTAGACTGTCCGTCCTTATGAGGGTGTAATGTGATACTCAGATCTAATTGGTACTTAACCCATGCTGTAGGGCATCCCAAAAGTGAGATGTGAACAATGAACCTCGATTAGATATCATAGAAATAAGAAATCCATAAAGTCTAGCAATTTGACTAATATAGAGCTGATCTAACCTCTCCATCATGAACTTTACCTTAACTGGAATGAAATGAGCATATTTGGTCAATTGGTTGACCACAATCTAAATGGAATCAAATCCTCACACAATAGTGGGAAAACCTACCACAAATTCCATAGTGATCCTCTCCCACTTCCAAGTAGGAATGGGAATCCTTTGAAACTCACCCCGGTCCTCTGGTTCTCACACTTAACCTATTGGCATGTCAAATACTTAGAAACAAACTCAGAGATGTCCGTCTTCATACCACACCACCAATAGTGCTGAATTAATTCATGATACATCTTTGTTATCTCCAAGTGAATAAAATATCGAGTGCAATGGGCCTCTTTAAGTATCAATCTAATAAAATCACCAACCTTGGGCACACAAATGTGACTCTAATCCTCAAAACACCCTAAAAATCAAGCCTTGCTTTCTTAGCTTTACCTCTCCTTACCTTTTCTTGAATAAGGCATGATTTGTCATCCTTAAATTGCCTCTCACGGATCTGGTCCATCAAAGAAGAGTGGGCCTCTACGAAGGCAAGCACCTGGCCCTCATCGAAAAACTGCAATCTCACCAACCTATTTGCTAACCTCTGAACATCTCTAGCCAATGCATCGGCCACCATATTGGCCTTCTTAGGTGATATAAAATAGTCAAGTCATAATCCTTTAGAAGCTCAACCAACCTCTTTTGCCTCAAATTCAAGTCTCGCTCGCTGAAAATATATTATAGACTCTGGTGACCGGTGAATATCTCACAATGGACCCCATACAAATAATGCCGACATAACTTCAAAACAAAGCTAACCGCTGCCAACTCTAAATCATGCGTGGGATAGTTTTTTTCATGAGTCTTCAATTGCATCAAAGCATAGGCAATTACCTTCTTCTTTTGCATCAACACTACACCTAAACCCACTCCTGATACATCACAATATATGGTAAAGTTAACACCTTCCTCAGGCAAGGTCAACACAATCACAGTAGTTAATAATACCTTAGGCTTTGGAAATCTCTCCTCACACTCATCCAGCCAATAAAATACCACATTCTTCTAAGTGAGTCTAGTCAGTGGAGATACTATCTTAGAGAAGCCCTAAATAAAACAGTGATAATATCCAGCCAAACCCACAAAACTGCAAATCTCTGTAGTTGAGGTGGATCTAGTCCATCCTCAAACCACCTCGATCTTAGCCGAATCGATTCTAATGCCCTCCTTGGACTCCTCATGCCCTAAGAACGCCACCAAACTCAATCAAAACTTACACTTCGAGAACTTGGCATAAAGCTTCTTCTCCCTAAGCTGTTAAAGCACAATCCTCAAGTGTTGCACAAGATCCACCTCAGTCTTGGAGTAAACTAAGGTATCATCAATAAAGACAATCACAAATAAATCAAAATACGAACGAAACACCCCATTCATTAACTCCATAAATATTGCTAGGGCATTAGTCAGCCCAAAAGACATGACAAGAAACTCATAGTGTCCATATCTGGTTTGGAAGGCGGTCTAAGGAATATCTGATGGTCGGATCCTCAACTGATGATACCCGGATCTCAATTCAATCTTAGATAATAAGGCCGCTCCTTAGAGCTGATCAAATAAATCATCGATACGGGGAAAAGGGTACTTGTTCTTGATTGTCACCTTGTTCAACTGCCTATATTCGATACACATTCTCATAGATCCGTCCATCTTCTTGATAAATAGGATAGGGGCACCCCAAGGAAAAACATTAGGGTGAATAAAACCCTTACTCAACATATCCTGAAGCTGCTTCTTTAGCTCCTTTGACTCAATTGGAGCCATACGATAAAGAGAAATACAAATAGGCTTGGTGCCTAGCTCGAGGTCAATAGCAAAGTCAATATCCCTATAAGGTGGAACCCCTAGAAGATCGGTAGGAAATACATCCATAAACTCTCAAACTACAAGAATAGACTCTATAAAAACTGGCTCAACAATAGTATCACAAATAAATACCAAATATGCCAAACAACCCCTATCGATCAATCATTGGGCCTCAAATACAAAAAATAACCTTACTAGGATAAAAACCACTTGAACCCTTCTACTCTATCCGTGGCCTACCAGGCATAGCTAAGGTCAAAATCTTGGCATAAAAATCAAGAATGGTATAATATAGAGATAACCAGTCCATACCCAAAATGACGTCGAAGTCTATCATATCAAGGATAATCACGTCCATCTATGTCTCATAACCCGCTAAAGACAAAAGATAGGATTGGTACACCCGATCCACTACTAAGGACTCTCCTACTAGGGTAGAAACATGTATGGGAATGGGCATACGATCACATAATAAGTCAAACCCAGAAGAGAAATATACACACACATATGAATAAATAGAGACAGGATCAAATAGAACAGATATGGGGTGATGGAAAATTAGAATACCTGTGATGAGTACATCAGAGTCCTCAGCCTTGAGTCTACCTAGAAAAGCATAGAAATAAGCTCCCCATCCATCACCTATCTGGGAAACTCCTCTACTACCCTGTGGTGCTAGGGCATCACCTTCTCCCCAACCTCCGATATGACCATCTCTATCGAACTAACCCCTACCACAACCCCGGGTCTGTGAGGACTGAAGCTCAGGCTAGTGGTGTCAAACCCATGACTGACACTGTTGTGTAAGAATGATGTGAACAAAAATGAGTCTACATGGGGAACTTTCAGACCAAATGATCTAAGGATCTCAAAGCGGATGACTACTACAAAAAAATAGGAGGGATACTGTAACTATCCTGCCCTGCAGGCCACTGCTATGTCTCGGACGAACTCTGACCCAAACTGTATGAACCACGAGGACCCTTTAGACTCTTAGATGCTGGTATAGAAACATGAATCGGCCCTTTATGCTGAAAGAAACCACCTCCTTTATAAGAACCTCTACCTCAAAATGAGGTACCCAAAAACGGACCAGAAGCACGAGCCTTCTTGGGGTCCCCAAACTCCTCCCTCTCCTTCAACTCCACCTCCTTGGCGATACTAACCATAGACTAAAATGAGGCTCCATCTCTAGATACCTAAAATATAGATAGCCTAATAGAATAAGTGAAACCTCTCATAAAACGATGAACCTTCTCGGTCTCATTAAGGATGATAGCGGTGGCATATCTGGCTAGCTAAAAAAAGTGGACCTCATACTAAGAAACGGATGTCCCATCCTGCCTTAGGCTCTCAAATCTCATTCGACTCTTCTTCTCACACTCTAAGGGATAAAACAATCATAAAAGGCATTGGTGAATGCCTCCCAAGTCACTAGAGGACCCAACTCTCTAACTGGTACATGAAGTTGAAGAGTAACATAACAAACACCATGGGGCTCAGGCAACCCAACTGTCTCTAGCAAGTCCCTGCAAGTAGTCAAACTCATATGTATTCTCGACCTTCCCACCCTAAAACTAAGGTAGTTCCATCTTCCTGAACTTCTCATACCTACACTGTTTATCCTCATTCAATGCAGCTACTGATGCACCCTAACCCTCAATGGCTGGTGCTGGAGGAATCTCAACTACAGAGACTACCAGCGGTTGTCTTGTTATTTTTGAGCCCCGAGAGCCTACTGCTAGTCAGGAACCTAGACCCTCACTTGGGTCTGTGATGTACCTAGTTTTCCCTCTGGGCTACCAGTCTATGCCATAATCTGAAGCATGCCCAAAAACCTTAGTAAAGTATCTTGTAGTAATAGTGTTGTCGTATACTCAAGAGGAACCTGCCATCCTTTAGCCTCTATTGCAGGCTTGGGGAAATACCCCTCTCATGATCTATGGCTGGTACCGCTCCTCGGCCACAGACCCTACCTCGGCCTCTGGTTCTGCCTCTACCTCAACCCTCAGATGGGGTCTCAGTAGAAATCTTAGGGGCTGGCTCTCCTTGTCCAGTAAAAGCTAATGCTTTAGTCCTAGCCATCTACTGAAAGAAAATGCGATAACTCAGCACTTATACAAGGATCTACGTACAACAGAATTGAAAGAAGCAAAAAGAGGATTTCCTAAGAGTCTTCATAGACCCTTGAAGATTAGTAACAAACATTTCCACACCAATCCTTAAGGCTTTACTAGATCGGGTATGTACACATAAGAAACCTATGAACCTGGGGTTCTGATACCAATTATCACGATCTAAAATTGGGTGTGATGGCACTTTTCTAATCTAGCAAAAAGCAAGTCAGCGTAAGAGTCTACACAAGTGAATAAACTCGAATAAAGGAGAATATTAAAGTCTAATACGATATAAATAAGGATAAGAGGAAATAGATTCTAAACTACCCAAGACTTGGTGTCCGATGTACAAGTCACTATCTCAACAAAAATGAAAGGATACAAGGCTAGATGTCTCGGTCCTAAAGTAGAACAAAACATATGATAAATGGACAGCAAGAGTTTGCCAAAAAAGACAAGCTACTACCTTTCATGCGTCTAAAGGTCGATCCAATCAACTGGAAACACTAGGAATAGGAGGCACAGAACTCAGAACTTACACAGGTGTAGAAGCAAGGGGTGAGTACCAATAACACAGTACTCAACAAAAATGGAATCTAAACCTAAGTAAATCAATGTGGAATACAAGTACTCCTAACATCCTAACCATAATCCTCCATAACTACACACCTACACTGAGATAAACCAGTTTATACAATTTATATAATAATTATCTCAAAAATACCAGACAGCCCACAGGTAAAAAGTATATATATATTCTCATCATCATACTAAAGCATACATAGATAATCTCACTCATAAACAGTCACAATATGAAATAAATGCAAATACAATGTCAAATAATTGTGATGCATATTTGTCCTATGATACATATTCGCTGATCACCTTAGATCAAAAGCATGTATCAATCACCATTGTTAGAAGAGACCTCAGCCATAATATCTGCCGAAGAAGACCTCGGCCACCTGAAGAGACCTCAGCAAATCACCTAAACTGGTAGAAACATTAGGCTCAATATCCAGTATCTCGCTCATATCACTTTCTCAACCATCACAGATAAGTATATGCACAATTAATGAGTGAAAACAGAATGAATATTCATATATGATGCCATATAGTCCACAATCATGCAGTAAGTCAATATCTTATAATTCACAACATATAAACAATTACCCATATCTGAATTCCATGATTATACCAAATATCATATAACCAAACTTAATCTAATATCCTAAATACACCTTAATCCACCAAGATAGGAAGATAAATGGTTCAACATACTTAACAAAGGTTAGAAATCCACTTGCCTTAGCTAAAGTCATAATCAACTCAAATTGAAATCCTTTCCTCTCTAGCAATACTCCAAATCACCACAATCTAATAAAATATAGACTCACAATCATATTTCAAAGCCAATAATACTAAAATCAAATAATTCAGGTGAAAAGGGTACAATGGTCAAATATTCCACATAGGAAAATGAACTCAGAATCTTATTAGTTTTAGATTAAAATATTCCTCATGTAATCAGGAATCTAACGGTGAAAATCAATTCAAAAATGAGGTTAAAAGGAGTTGCCAAACTCAAGTTTTGATAAAATTTTGGATTAGACAAAAACCGCCAAAATCTCTAATTCGAATCACCAAATTTAAGGTTAAAATCATCATTAATCTATGGAAATCAAAGATATAAGTTGAAATTAGCTTATCCAATAGTTTTCCACGAACATTCACTTTGAAAATCACCTAATCGAGCTTGAAAAGTCTAAAAATGGTGAAAATACCTTAAACCCCGGCCAAAACACCTCTCATGTGTCACAAAAGCGACCAGGAGTTCACTTTTGTTGACATTCGCTTTAGAGACCTAAGGTCACTTAAGCGAACCCCACTAAAGTGGCTCCCTTCGCTAAAGCGACAAACACCTCTCTTAAGTGGACATCTCTAAAGCGGTGATACTTCTCTTAAGTAGACGTAGCTGAAGCGAAACCACTTAACTAAAGGGAAGGCACCAGTAACAAAATCGAAGGAAAATTCACTAAGACACAAAGTCTCTAAAACAACCCTCAAAATTCTTTGAGAATCCCGCACACACAAGCCATATATGCTACCCTACTAAATTTGACGTTTCAGACTCAATGGAATCATTAAAATTTAAATTCGAGGCCTCCTTGTCTCGAAATCCAATAAATCACAACTATACTAGTTTCGACACTTGAAATACCCAAAATACCTTCGAGACCTCTAAAAAATACAACGAATCCATTTCTAGAATTATAATCACCTCCTGAAACTATTAAAACCTTCAAAAATCTAATTCAAGAACCTGAACCTCAAATGTTGGCCTAATTCAAACTTAGATCAAACTTTAACTCAATTCCCAACTCTAGACCTAAAATCCAGTCTAAACTCCAAATCAAATTCCGACAACTCTCTTAGCCTAATTTTCATATTTTAGAACTGATTGAATCGCTGGAATTCCATTCCGAGATTCAAAACTTTAAATGACTCTGAAATTCAAAAATAGACAAATTAAACCTTTAAAACTCATATCTTTAACAAAATCTCAACCTTTCATAAGATTTCCAAAATCCAACTTCTAGACCCAACCAAAAGTGACTCAAGAAAACTAACGAGAGGGGTAAAACATTATTTTTTTCTAAAATGTCGAAAATGACCTTAAGGATCATTACATAGGGTCACAAAGCCCCAACAACTAGAGGTGGAGTCAGCTATGGCAGGGGCAGTCATGCTGGAAAAAATGGTGGCTAAGATCATGGTGTAGGGTGGCAAGCGGGTTGGAACTATTGAAGTACAACCTAGTATAGGCAATGATTAGACAAGCGACAGAGCCCATTATTATGCTTTCCCTGCGAGGTCAGTTTAGAGGCATTCGATGTTGTTATCACATGTACTTTTCTGGTTTGCGATCATATGGATTTTGTATTATTGGATCCTAGATCCACCTTTTTTATGTATCTTCTGTATTTGTTGATAGACTTGATTTGCATTCTGACTTATTTGATATGCCTATTTGTGTTTCTACTCCTATTGGTGAGTCTATGCTAGTTGAGAAGGTGTATAGGTCTTGCCTTATGAATTTAGTAGGGAGCAGAACTTATATAGATTTGATTATTTTAGATATGGTTGACTTTAATATAATCCTAGGTATGACTTGGCTCTCTCCGAATTTTCCTATCTTAGATTGTAATGCTAAGACGGTGACCTTGGCTAAGCCTAAGATAGATCAGTTGGAGTGGGAGGGAGACTATCTTCCTGCCCCAGTTTGGATTATCTCTTTTTTTCTCTCTAAGAGGTTGGTGAGTAAGGGTTGTTTAGCTTTCCTAGGAAATCTCAGGGAGGATAATTTTGAAATGCCTTCGATTTAGTTAGTTTTGATAGTATGTGAGTTTATGGATATCTTTCTTGCAGACCTGCCCGGTATGCTACTGGATAGTGATATTGATTTTCGTATCGACCTGGAGCTAGGCAGTCTCCCCATTTTTATTCCACTTTATAGAATGGATCTGGCTAAGTTGAGAGAGTTGAAGGGCCAACTTTAGGGGTTGTTGGGTAAAGGTTTTATTAGATCGATTGCCTCTCTTTAAGGTGCTCTAATTTTATATGTGAAGAAGAAGGATAGTAGTCTTCATATGTGTATACACTATAGGCAGCTAAAAAAGGTGACCATTAAAAGAAAGTATCCTCTTCCTCGCATTGATGACTTATTCGATTAGTTGCAGGGTACTTGTATTTTTGCAAAAAATAATTTAAGGTCTGTCTACCATCAGTTAAAAATACGGGCAGTGGATGTGTCGAAGACTACTTTCTAAACAAGTTATAGGGACTATGAATTCTTAGTAATGTCTTTCAGCTTTACAAATGCCCCTGCTAATTTTATGAGTCTGATGAATGGAATCTTTAAGACATATCTGTATCTCTTTGTTATTATTTTTATTGATGATATATTTATCTAATCAAATAGCAGAAAAGAACATGAGGAGCATCTGAGAATTATTCTAGAATTGTTTAGGGAGAAGAGGCTTTATGCCAAATTCTCTAAGTATGAGTTTTGGCTCTATTCAGTGTCCTCTTATGGGCATGTGGTTTCTAAGGATGGAGAGATGGTGGGTCCCCAGATTATTGAAGTAGTGAAAAGTTGGACAAGGCCCATTAATACTTTAGAGGTAAGCATCTTTGTTGGTTTAGGTAGCTACTACTGTTGGTTCGTCAAGGGGTTTGCTTCTATTACTTCCCAGCTGACCAATTTGACTAAGAAGAATATTCCATTTGTATGGTCGGAGGAGTGTGAAGAGAGTTTTATTAAACTCAAGACCTTACTAACTACTGCACCAATTCTTGCCTTGCCAGTAGAAGGTAAGAATTTCATTATTTATTATGATACATCTTATTCTGGTTTAGGTGCAGTGCTAATATAGGAGATGAATGTAATTGCTTATGCTTCAAGGAAATTAAAGGTGCATGAATGTAACTATCCCACTCATGATTTGGAGTTGGATGCAGTTGTATTTGCATTGAAGTAGTGGAGGCATTATCTATATGGGGTCAAGTGTGAAGTGCACACACATAGTTTATAATATATGTTCACTTAGAGAGACTTAAATTTAAGGTAGAGGAGGTGGATGCAATTGCTGAAAGACTATGATATTACTATTATGATACATCTTATTCTGGTTTAGGTGTAGTGCTAATACAGGAGATGAATGTAATTGCTTATGCTTCAAGGAAATTAAAGGTGCATGAATGTAACTATCTCACTCATGATTTGGAGTTGGATGCAGTTGTATTTGCATTAAAGCAGTGGGCGCATTATCTATATGGGGTCAAGTGTGAAGTCTACATATGTAGTTTACAACATATGTTCACTTAGAGAGACTTGAATTTAAGAGAGAGGAGGTGGATGCAATTGTTGAAAGACTATGATATTACTATTCTTTATCCCTTGGGTAAAGCTAATATGGTGGCTGGTGCCCTGAGTAGAAGAGCAGGAAGCGTGGGGAGTTTAGCCCATTTAAAGGTTTTTAGACGTCCATTGGCTAGAGAGGTTCAAACTCTGGCTAATGAGTTTATGAGATTGGAAATAACTAAGAAAGGAGGATTCTTGGTATGTGTGGAGGCAAACTCTTTTTTCCTTCACAAGATTAAAGGAAAGCAGTTTGATGATGAGAAGCTGAGCCAGATTCATGATATGATATTGCAGGGAGAGACCAATGAGGCTGTGATTGATGAGAAAGACGTCTTGAGGATCATGGGGTGGGTATGTGTGCCTCATGTTGATAATTCTTTTCAAACTATTCATGTAGAGGCTCACATATCGAGGTACTCTATACATCCTAGTGCAACCAAGATGCATCGTGATTTGAGACTACATTATTTGTGGAGTAGAATGAAGCAGGACATTATTGATTTTGTTTCTCATTGTATGAATTGTTAGCAGGTAAAATATGAGCACTAGAGGCATGGAGGGACACTTCCAATAATGCCTATTCCTGAATGGAAGTGAGAAAGGATTGCAATGAATTTTGCGGTTGGTCTTCCAAAGATATTGGGTAAGTTTGATTTGATATGGGTGATTATTGATAGGTTAACTAAATCTTCACAGTTCATTCCAGTTAAGGTGACTTATAATGTAGAAAAGTTATCCAAACTCTATATCCACGAGATAGTTTAATTGCATAGAGTTCTAATTTCCATCATATCAGATAGAGGTACACAATTTACTTCTAACTTTTGGAGGAACGTACAGGTGAGTTAGATACTAGATTGGGTCTGTATTTCATCCTCAGACCGATGGGCAGTCCAAGCAGATAGTTCAAGTGATGGAGGATATTTTTTATGTGTGCGTGATAGATTTTGGTGGTCATTAGGATCAGTTCTTACCCTTGTCAAAGTTTTCATATAATAATAGCTATCACTCGAGTATTGATATGGCTCCATTTAAGGTATTGTATGGGAGGAGATGTAGGTCCCCCATTGGTTGGTTTGATGTATTTGAGGTAATACCTTGGGCTACTTATCTTTTGAGGGAGTTGTTTGTGAAGGTGAAATTCATTTAGCAGAAGCTTCTAGTAGCTCAAAGTAGGCAGAAGGAGTATGGAAACCAAACATCCAGGGACGTAGAGTTTATGGAGGGAGAGCAAATGTTGTTGAAAGTTTCACACATAAAGAGTGTGGTGAGATTTGGTAAGTGAGGTAAGCTCAGTTTGAGTTATATTGGGTCGTTTGGAGTTCTTAAGCATGTTGGAGAGGTGGCTTATAAATTGAATTAACCTCCAGGTTTCTCGAGAGTGCACCAAGTGTTTCATGTGTCTATGCTAAAGAAATATCATGTGATGGAAACTATATTATTCATTGGGATTCGATCTTACTTGATGAGAATTTTTCATATGAGGAGGAGCCTGTAGTTATTCTAGATAGGGAGGTTAATAAGTTGAGGTGAAGGGAGATTGCATCTGTGAAGGTCCAATGGAAGAATCATCTGGTTGAGAAGTCCACTTGAGAGACTGAGGCGGATATGCATGGAAGATATCGACATATTTCGTCGAGCTACCCTTTTCTATCCTCACTCTTTTTTTGACCGTTCGGGGAAGAACGGTGGGTAAATTGATATATGTTGTAATGATCTATTAGGTCATTCTGAGTAATAGAGCTTTTATTTCATAAAAGACTCATTCCGTAAACTTAAATGGAATTTTGAACTATTTGATAACTACGGTTATTTAGTTGATGGGTAAATTTAGATAATTAATTTAATTGGTGGGTTAAATTGATAATTTAGTTAATATATTATACCACTTATTCAATATACATAGAATAAATTAGTGGTATTTAACTTTTGTTTATTTGTTTAGCTCATAATTAATTGCCCTAATTATCTAAAAGAGAACAAATAATGGCAGAATCTTACCAGTGGCGTCACACGAAGAGACTGTGCACTCAGTTAAAAGCTTTATAATTTCAAAAATATTGAAAGCTTAACAGATTGTTAGTTCATAAGAAATTGCAACAAGTTGTTTCCGTTAGTGTATGTGTCAGAGGTTACACATTTTTTTCTTTCTAAACGATAAGGCGCAGTGCATGCAAGTGGATTGCAATCACCAAACTTGTTATGAAGAGAATCTGTAATGGAGATTGCTTTTAGTTTTTCTGATGATGATATAGTAGACTAGTGTTACTATTTCTACAAGCACAATGACAAATTTAATATGGAGGTATACTTTTCGTCAACAAATACTATTCCTAAGTTTTGCATTTCTGGTAATCTCTTAGTTTCTACAAACTTTTAATTTGTCTTATATATAATAGTGTCTTTCTAATTAATCATTAAGGACAATAATTTAGATTCAGTATATTTATTGGATTAGTTTTACACAAAAATGCTAGCATATATTTATATTTTTGAAGTAATATTACATGTAATCTTTGTATTGTATTATATGAAGATCATTAGAATTATGTTATTTGGAGAAATTAAGACTTAATGCTATGCTTGAGATTTAGAAAATTGATTATAGAATTGAGTAAATTTTTAGGTGTAGGCTATACATATAGTAATATGGGTGTCTACGAACTTGTTTTTTTTACTAATATTGTATACTTGATAGATTGGAAACACTCTGAGGCATTGAATAAAAGAAAAGCATTGGTGAATTAGCTTGCTTGACTTCAGTTTTTCGATTAAGGTAGATTATGGTTTATTCTATATCATAGAGAGACTCTTAATAGTGATTGATCATCGTTGAGTAATGTTGTGAAGTTTTCTATGCATTTAATTATTGTGGCTTAGATGATTGTATGTTGTTGTGACTGATCTGAATCAAATGCCATGAGCCAGCATGATATATTTGAATTGGGTGTCACGAGCCGATACGATATTATTGGATCGGGTGTCACATTCCGACATGTTAATATTAAAGAAAAACAAATTGACTAACTTATTACTATCCAATCTCAAATAACTTATTTCTCAAAAGACCGTGGTGTAGAGGCCTGAGTCCTCATGTATACTCTTGATAGTGTTGACTGATTACATAATTATTTCTTTGTGTTGTCATTTGATATTGATCTTTTTTTTCCACCTGTTAAGTGCTATGGTTGATTTTCTACTATTACTTCATGCATATTGATTTCTATTTCAAGTCGGTCAATGATACCTACTCAGTACATGTTGCCCTGTACTAACGCCTACTTGTATTCTTCTTTGTTTTATTTTGTGGAGTGTAGTGAGTGTACCATTGACTTCAACTCACCCTCATCTCTAGCCCTTCTCCGGTGTATCAGATTCCAGGGTGAGCTATCCTCCTAGCTCATGTTGGATTCTCTTAGTCATGGCATGATGTCCTTAGTGTTCGGACACAGACTATTTTATTTATATATTATGGTGTTTGATACTTTTAGACTTGATATTTTGAGATTAGATGTTCTTGATGTGATGACTTTCAGATTTTGGGGAACGTATATAATAGACTTTAATGGTTTTTTATTATTTCTTACTTTCATAAGTTGAGCTTCCGCATTATCCTCATATTTTATAAATTAAATCGGTAATATAAGTTGGGATTTATATCATTGGTTCTCCCACCTAGGAGGTTCAGTATGGGTTCCACTCATGGCCCATTTGGAGTCGTGATAGTATAATGATTGTTCATATATGTGTGTGTGTGTGAGACATGACTTGCATGAATTTATAATTTTATTATTCATGTTATTATTCTTATTTAGTGTTTCTATATTCGATATAGAATTTATTCTTATTTAATCTTGAATCTATGTGATGTAAGGTAAGTATTGTTTAGATAATCAATTATGTTGGACTAACTATACTGAAATTCAGATGAAGATTAGAACTTAGTGAATATTAGATTTTGATATATTTAATTTTTTTAAGAATTATTATGTATATAAAGTTAGGCTACAAAAGTGTATCTAGTTGTCCGACGTAACTTTATACTTATTTAATTTAGTATGTCAATTGTTGCAAAAAAAATATTATTGTCGAGCTTAACAGAGGTGAAAAATTATGTAATAATGAGCATGAAAATTGAATATGCCTAGAAGAGCAAAAGACTCTTAAAGCTCTTAACATTTCTATTAAACATGTTGAATGTCACAACCAAATTACGGGACTGTGTGGACACCTACTCTAATCTAACTAAATAGGCAAATTTTTATCACTTTTACCATTTAATAGAAACATTTAAATAAAAGCATTTCTATTGACAAGAACAAAAAAAAATCATTTTATTAACTTGATAAAATAATTCAAATATCCAACTTAGTCTAGATAGGTACAAGAGTATCTATCAGAGTATGGATAAAAGATAAAATAAATAACATGAAAGACCAACACAACTTCTACTTGAGGACGGAGTAGTTGGAAGCTAATGATAAATGACCGACATTCCATGCTTCAACCAACCTGATACAAACCACACCAACAAAAAGTATAGCAAGAGTAGTATAAATATACCAAACGTACTGATTAGGCATCATAAGCCAGTTTGGATTAGTTCCACGTAAAACATCACGACATCATAGAAATAACAATTCAACAAGTCAGCATTATTACACCACAATTAATACTTCTATGCATCCCTTATTTCTCTCTTGCCTTAGTCATTCACTGAAGATTACGATTCCCATTATTAATTTCTTAGCCTAATTACTAGCTTTGTCATTGACACCTTTCTCACACAAATGTAATCTATACAAAAATCATAACAGAATACAGTCCAACCTATTATTACTATCCATTTCCCCACCATTCAGCCTCTTAACCTTAACATTAACTATATCATCAAATAACACATCATAAAATACTTTTCGTTCATTGTTAAATGTCTCTCTCAATTACTACAATATCACATTATTTTATGTGTTTTATTAAACTTGGACCATTGGTCCTTTTATTGATAGAAAGCAGGAACTACTGGGCTTAAAAGAACCCAATAGTCATAATAACATGTGTCCAAAGTATTAAAATATGACTGATCCATCACACATTAGCTCGATCAGATAAAATAAAATAAATCCATATTATGTAGGGTTTTCTAATGTGCACCGCAGCTCCTTCATCTTCTTTCCTTTCATCAATCTGTCGTTGATGTTGTTCCCTTGGACTCCCAACTCTCAATTCCATTTCCTTCGCTTTTGGGTGATAAACATGCTTCACCAGGGGTTCCACCACTGCTTCTTGTTTAACTTACAATATCACATTATATTTTGCCCAAAACTTAAATTATTTTAATAGGACCATCATGAAGAAACAATACTACCAACCCTATAATAGTATTTCACCTCACTTTACATCCTAAATTTAAAAAAAACAATGATTTTTCATAGGAAATTAGCCTTCCCCATTATTACAGTGCAACGTCAATGAATAAGAGTGTTATACCCCGTATTTTTGTACATTGAAGCATGTTTTTTTTCTAAAAGATTGTCACGAGATCCATGTTGTTTATGAAGTTCTAACCAAGTAGTAATGGTTGGAAATAGGGTTATAGGGATTTGGAAGGAATTGGAGGCCGAATAATGAGTCGTGCTACTCAATTTACTTGCGTAAGCTACCAAATTGGATGTCTTACGTACTTAAGCTACTTGACTGCGTGTTGAGCTTATGTAGCAAGATTACATAGGTTCTTAAAATGAAACGAGATTACGAACCCACGGAAGAGGCACAACGAGGCATAGCACCTACTTGGAAGCAAGTAGGTGATGCACCTACTTGGAAGAGTGTAGGTGATGCATCTACTTGGACCAAGTAGGTGCCACGCCTACTTGAGGTGGGGCCCACGCTGCCACGTGGCGGTTTTGGATTGGGTGCATGATTGAGGTGGCACCCTAGGGGGATGCCACATGGAACCTTCTAAGGAGGTGTATATAAGTATGTATTTCTGACTAATTGTTCATTTCAGCATCTATACTTAGCAAAAATAAAACTAGACAAAGCTAGAGAAAAAGAGAGACTAGCTACGGGTTTGAGCCAAGAAAGAGGTAAGGCCCAATTTCGTTCTATGAAGTAATTATTTAAGGTATCCTACGGTGATATGACGATGTTTAATAGAGAAAATTTTCTATTTGGAGCAGCAAAAATGTGACACAAACAGTCCACTACTTTTCAGCACGCTAAGGAACTTCCGAGGCTAGGTTTTGGCTAGTTTTGGCCAATTTCGGGTAAGGTAAGGTCTTCCTTTCAATTTGAAGTTTATGATGTTGTCATAGAATATTTTATGCATCTTTTATGCTGCTGGAAGTGTAAGAACTTCATATAAATGCTAGACATTGGAAACAAACTAAATTAGAGTCGCTATGGTTGAATTGTCATCGAAATAAGGTATTGTGCATGTGGGGTGCTGCTGCAGGTGTGTGGTGGAGTGTTGCAGGGATGGAGCATGGTTTAAATGGGGTGTGGGTTCTAATGGTTGCAGCCACACAAACCCCCGCTACGTATAATTAAAGATTTTATGAAACAATGATTGAAAACCCTATTGTGGTATCATAGTTGTAAGCGAATTGTTTGGAGTTTATTTTGTGTAATATAAAAGTGATGTAATTGTGTGTTGGCTGCTGATAGTTGTTTTTGGTTGGATGTACTAATTGAATATGTGATTGGAAGTTCGGAAAGGGCGAGTTATAAAGGAGATGCTGCCCAAATTCCGTTAACTTCTTAACTAGTTAACAAACTAATTGAGACTAGTCGAGAAAGGAGAATAAGAAGTTGGTTCCTATGAGTGCTTGATTGTGGATTTAGAAGCTGGTGAGTTAAAGGTTACTAATATTAGTATTACCTTCATGTTAAATAGGTTCAAAGAACGACGAGACAAGCCGGGTTAAAAGCAATCGATAAGAGGTATGTGAATCTTTCTTTTGGCATGTTTTTGGCATAAGTATGTAAAGATATTCTTCTCTTATTTTGGCATGTCTTAGACGTAAGTAATGAACGATATGTGTATGAGCTTGGGGTAATTCCATTCATAAATTCCAAGCATGAATCATGAGTTTTATTCACCTTGTGATGTTAGAACTCCTGTAATAGTTAAGTTGTTGCCTTTTAGGGCTTCTATATGATGAAAGGTAGTATGTGTAAAACCTGTCTCTTCTTCCCCTTTGGAGTATCTTAAATGTAAGTGAATTGAGGTATGATTTGAGTGTAGAGGTAGTCCCAGTTGTAAGTTCCGAGTATAATCGTGACTCGATTTCACTCCAAAATGTTAAGGGTCTTAAAGTAGTTAAACTATGACCCTCGAGCCTTCTATAGGCTGTCTAGTGATTAGGTGTGTAAGTTCCAAAATCTAGGGGATGTCTGATATGTTACTGAGTTTTACATGCAAGTATATGCATACTACATTATATATGGATCTGGCCGTCGTACCTTGGCATTATGACATGATATATGGATCGGGCCGTCGTACCTCGGCATTGTTCTATGATATACGGATCGGGCCATTGTTCCTCGATATTACTATAAGATATGTGGATCGGACCGTCGTTCCTCGGCAGGTACTTGCTATATATATGGATCGGGCTATACGTTCCACAGCACTAATAATACACATGTGCTCATAATAGCAGAATGATATAATTGTTACACCAAGTCCCTGAAGTGGCCAGTACGGTACGTGATAATAGTATGTATGACTTTATTTCATAAAATGCAGGTACGGTGAATGGTTAAATATTATAATTGCCCCTGCGTCCCTATTTATCTGTAATTCTTCATATATTGTTACATGTTTACATACTTAGTACATATGTCATACTAACCCACTTTTCTCGGGGGTCTGCATTTCATGCCCGCAGGTACAGATGTGCGCTTTAGGGATCCGCCAGCCTAGAGTTTCACTCGGCAAGTTTGGGAAAAGTTCCACTGTATTGGAGCCTAGCTTTTAGTACTAAACCTCTGATGTATATATTTGTTTATTCAGGGGTACGGCGGGGGCCCTGTCCCGCATTATGTTACCACTAATACTCTTAGAGGTCTGTAGATACGTGTGTGGGTTGTGTATATATGCGTGTTCAATTGTGCCTATATAACTTACATTTTGGGACGTTCCCTTAGTCGAGGTAGCCTTGTCGGCTCACGTGTATGCTTATAATGGGACGACCCCACAAGCTATGATAGCCTCACCGACTTATAGGTTGTGTTGCCTATTGAGATGTTGTGACCCAAACAAGCGATAGGTTTACTTATGGTTACCAGGGGTATATGCGAGTGTCCAGCTTGGACACCCAGTCGCGGCCCATGGGGTTGGGTCGTGACAAAGAGGTGGTAAGTTGATATTATATACTCAACACGTTCCCTAAATATCTTTTCCAATATTAATCCAAACCAAGCAATCAAATGTAAATTCATAACTATCAGCAATTCAAAATTAATTGTATAAATCATACCTAGTCATCATGGCCCAACTACCTACACCCATCAACAAAACATATTCACCACAATATAGTTATCTAATCAATATACAACATACTCACATTTGTCAGAAATACAACAATTCAATAAAATTATGGAAATCATATCAATCCTGGCCTCGCATTTGTATAATCACTACATATGTCAGAAATCACTACGATTCTGTTTGGAAAGTCACCTGGTAATTGTAATTGGTGTAATTATTAAGATAGTAATTATCAGTCTAGTAATTATACAATCTAGTAATTGCAATGACCTGCTTAGTGTAACTACAGTGTGATCTCAAGTGTACTGTTTGGTTGCACAAGTGTAATCATAAGGTCATAGTAAATTTTAAAATTAAAGTTAATTATCTAAAATTAAAAAATTATATTAGACAAATAAGAGTCTTTATAAATGACATTAAATTAAATATTTATGATATATAGTCTTTTAAAAATATATTAATTAATAAACATATGTTCTTAACTAATATTATAAAAAATAATTGATTTATATTTCTCAAATTAGTATATTTTAATTAAATTAATCATAAAAATTAAAAGCACAATATTTCTATGACCATAACGAAATACATGTTTGACAAAAAAATTAATATTATAAATATAAAGTCATAAAATCATTAAAACATTTGATAAATAGATGATCTATCAAGTCTAACTAAAATAATAGTTTGAATGTGAAATATCCCGTCAATACTTCTGATACAAATAAAACTAAAAATATAACATAAGTTCTAAATTCAAAACAAAAAATTTAACATAATACTCTTATGTCAAATTTCAACATAATGTACATAAATATGATTTAAAAGAAAATAAAAACGTAATTCTATAACTTTATTCAATAATGAATTCTATTTTAGCTTTAAAATCAGAATACTAACAAAATTATGGTAATAAAAAAATATAAAAAAAATGTATGGAATCACATGAAGTAAAGGTTGACTGTGAGAAAAAAAAAGTATAAATAATATAAAATAAAAATATATATTTTTAGAAAATATTAGAATAATAAAAATAAACAAAAATTTAAAATAGTAAAAATAAAATTTTAATTCAAATGGAAAAAAAAGAAATAAAAGGAAGAAATTAAAAATTAAGTAGCTTGTAATTACACTATGTAATTACTAGTAATTCAAAGCCTCCCACCCCACCCCCTTGAGAATTGGAGTGTGTTACCCCTGCTAAATACACATAATTACCTGCTGATCAATTAATTACACGGCCAAACATGTTAGACAGTATAATTACACAAAATTCAATTACCAGGGTGACTTTCCAAACAGACCTACATATATCTCAGAATCATAAGTCTCACTTTTATTTGTACACATGCTAAAGAGTCTAAATCTTGCCCGTATATTCATGACCTACAGGGAACCCCATGTGTCCATGTACCTTATCGGCATGATACCGATACAATCACATATATAATTATTACTCATTTGTATGCTCAAATCAGACTCGAGTCACTAATCATCTGAATAGTAATTATAACCTCACTATATCTGTATATTTCAATATGCTACCCTCTCCAATTACTTCTCAAAATAACACAACAAATATCGAATAATCATAAGTTTATCATTCACGATTCCATCAAAGTAAACAGTTCAACAATTTACATTTCAATAGCATCACTTAATTCAATCATAAACAACCATCAATTAAGTCCAAAGGCAAATCAACATGTAATATAACTCACTTCATGTCACGATCCAAACTAGGCCCTAGGCGTGACAAGCCTTTTAGCATATCATACATGAGCATAAATAAGGTAAATAAGAACTTAACAAGAGACATTATGAATGCGGAATAAAAATCTCAATAAGAAAATCTCATCTTAAAGGAAAAGCAAGCAAACACTCTGAATAACAGGACAACATAGACTCCATGACAAATCTAACATGTAGCTACTACTATAGATTGGGCTTAGAAAACGTTCCTAGCTCACCAAAACATAAAGAAAGAAAGTCATGAAACATAAAGTGAAATCATAATTGTTGAACCCCACATCATGATACAATATAGGCAAGAAGTATATGATAGTACATGAAATGTACTAAGTATGTGAGAAATATGCATGAATAATGATAATTGGACATAGTCAATATGAACATGTGATGCATGAAAAATATTGTGGAAACATGAATAAAACTTGAAAATATACCATAAGGTCAATGCACTATAAAACATCATTAAAATTTGTAGATAATATACATATATGGTATATTAACCTTAATCGATATTTAAGACCATGTGAGCTACAACATGAAATCCGATGTTACTCTCACATCGAGAAGAGAGCGGCTACTTGCCAAGGTAGATTCCGTATTAGCATTACCATGAGCTATATATGGATCCACTAGTTAAGCCATAAAGGCACCTACTATGGCACATAGTTTTAGAACTAAGGGATGCTTCTAGGGTTTCCTTGTGGATTCCTTCTACGAAGTTCGCTCGGTGCTAATTTAATCCCAATAGAATACATAAAATATAGTCATTAGAAAGGTAAATCAACCAATCCAACATCATGAAAATACATCATAAGAATAGCTTCTTCAAAATTATGATCATATCTTTAAAAAATCAGGATTTTATACTTAAGAACATACTTGAATCATGATACACAGATTTCATAAATCATACATGAGAAATCATCAAATCCATGATCATAATCCTTAGTACATACTTGAAATTCATAGCGTAATGCATGGGTCCTTGTAAAATTCATTGAAAATATGTAATTGAATTGAATCATGCATGAATAGATCATTATAATTGAATAATAGCATAATTTAATTGACCCAATGCAAATTGATCAAAACTAGAGTTTAGGAGATATTCATAAAAAAGAGAATTGAGAAATCTTTAGAACTCCATGGATGGAAGAATATCCATGGATGAATTCCCGCATACCTTGATTAATAAAATCCCTAAATGCTATTTGAATAAGGAAACTTGAGCTTGAAGATCCTTGAACCTTTAACTTGGAGAAGAAGATAGCCTTGGGAGAGAATTCTATTGAGAGGATAATTGTTTAGGGAGTAGTTGACAAAATAAGGGACTTGAAGAGGGCTTGAGTAGTTAATAAACTAGGAATTAATCCCTAAAAACATCCCAATACATAGTTAAAATAATGGGAAAAGACCCAAATAACCTTACTTAAAACCTGGTGGAGGACTCTTTACGGGCTACTTCTACAGTCCGTGCAAATCTATACGGACAGTATAGTAGTTTGTAGAAATGAGGGGTCAAGTCTGGGCAAAGGGATAAACTTGAAGGAGGGGGTTACGGATCATAGAGTGCATGAAAAGCCATGAGGGATCTCATGAAAACACCCCAATCAACCTACTGAAACACTCCCTTATACGATAGGATCTATGGATCGTCGTCCTCTCTACAAGTTATAGAAGACTTCGTAAAGATAGGCTCGATTAGGGTTTTGAGGGTAGAGTTCCACGGACCACCTTATGGTCTGTGAAGTTCACTACGGTTGTAGACCTAGTCATAGACTTTTTCTATTTTTCCCTTTGTCTGATCACTTTCACGGGACACCTTCACGGGCTGTGGTTCCTTTCGTGGTCCTTAGAAGGGTCTATATAGTCCCTTCTTGTGCCACTTTTCAGCAGCCCTTTGTACGGTTGGTTCTACGGCCTGTAGGACCTTGTACAAATCGTAAGACCTTTAGTTTTAGGTCACTTGTCCATAATTCTCTTAGGGAAGGTTACATGGTTGGTTTCCACAGGCTGTGAACATTTGTAAAGTCTATGAAGGACCTCCATAGAACCTCAAAAAGTTGTAATTTATGAGATTTTTCTTTTCAACTTTTCAACTTCCGAGGTCTTAAATATCTCCCCTTGGGAATATTCGTCCTCGAATGAGACTCTAGCTAGCATGAATAGCATAAAGAAAGAGACTATCAACCAATCATGAATGCAATGATACATCAAAATGCATAAAAACATGGAAAATTTTGCCTTGTGGACTCAAATGAAGGAGGTGTTATTGTCTACAATGGGGCTAAATCATGAATCATCAGTGGTGGAAGTGAAGGAAAAGCAAGACCAGGGCCACACCTTACTCTAGTTAAAGGAAAGTATTCATAAGAGGAAGGTGATGGATTTTGCATAAGGGGGAGATAGTGTGTTGAGATACCAAAGTAGAATGTGTGTATCAAATATTGATGGTCTCTGAGATAGGATCATGGAAGAAGCCTATAGTTCCAAATACTCTATTCATCCGGGTTCCACAAAGATGTACCATGACTTGAGAGAGGTCTATTGGTGGAGGGAGTGATATGACCTTTTTAGAATGTTAAAATGACATGACTTAGGCTTAGGAAGAATGGGAAAATACCAAAAGAACCCTTACTTAAAAGCTGTCGGGACCAATCCATAAGGGTCATCTACAGTCTGTGGTTTGTTTTACGGACTATAGATCTCACTAGTGAAACTCCAGCTTAAATTAGAGCCTCTAAAGTTCTTTCTACGAGGTCTTTCTATAGTCTATAGTCCAGTCTACAAGTCGTAAAACTCTTCTATAAAAATTAGGTTAAATATGTTATTTCATGACTTTGTCCCACGGGAGCCATCTACGAACCATAATTGGGTTTTAAAAATAAGACCAAAAGTAAGGTCTCTAAATTGGGTTCATCAATGTTGTCTACGACCCGTGGATTATATTGTGGGTCGTATATGGCATCTGTAAATGCCCATTATCAGCATTGATAACCTCCTTAACTTCTCATTAATTGATTATTGGTCTCATATATGGTGTGAACTTTTGGGATGTTACAATGTCTCTCCCTTGGAATAATTCATCCTCTATGATGATCAAGGTAGTATACTCAACCCAACCCACCTTAGTCATAACTAAAACTCTCTAATAGGGCCATAACCACATAAAAGAAGACATAAGGCACGAACATGAATATAGGAACTAAAATATTAAAAAATGAAGTATAGGGGGTTGAATCTGAAATAATACAAGGGTTATTACATTCGACATCTTCATCTTGATGAATGAACAAATCTGGGTATGTAGCCTTCGTATCCTCCTCGGCTTCTCATATAGCCTCTTCAATAAAATGATTTCTCCATAAAACTTTCACCGACGCTACCTCCTTGGTTCTTAACTTGTGAACCTGACGGTCTAGTATCTGAACCAGTACCTAGTCATAAGATAAACTCTTTTTCACCCCAAAAATATCTAAAGAAACTATGAGAGATGGATCTCCAACACACTTCTTCAACATAGAGACATGGAACACTGGATGCACAGCTACCAACTCAATAAGAAAATCTAGCTCATAAGTTACTTTACCAATCCTGCTAAGAAAGAAGTAGAGACCAATGAATTGAGGATTAAGCTTCCCCTTCTTCCCAAAATTCATCACCCACTTCATGGGGGAGACTTTCAAAAACACTCAATCATCCACCTCAAACTCTAAGTCTTTCTTCCTTACATCCAAATAAGATTTTTGTCAACTTTGAGTAGTTCTCAAGCACTCTCTAATCAAAGTGAATTTCTCCATGGCTTAGTGGACTAAGTCTACTCCTATCAAAGTACCCTCACTTACATCGAACCAAGCAATAAGAGACCTAAAGTTTCTCTCATACAGTATTTCAAACACAACCATTTGAATATTAGAATGATAGTTATTATTATAGGCAAACTCAATAAAAGATAGGTGATAATTCCATTTGCCCTTGAAGTTGATTGCGCAATCCCTTACCATATCCTTTAAGGTATGAATAGTGCGTTGTAACACCTCAGACGTTGGAAAGTTGAGCTGGAAAGAAAATATAAAAAAAAAGTTATTGGTATGAGTTTTGTATGAGGCCATGTACAGACCGTACAAGGGTATATGTCCATAGAGGTTGTCATAGACTAGTCTAAGAAAAAAGAATTTTTTTTAAAGGAAAGGTCTATGGATGATTGTATGATTTGTATAAGGTTTTATGAATTATAGACCTGGTCATAGACCCTTTCTGAAAGTTGGATTTGGTTGATTAAGACAGATGGCCTATACAACCCATTAAGATATCTACGGACTGTATACCATATCTCCGCACTTGGAAATATTGTTGAATAAGAAGGATTCTATGAGAGATTTGTATGGCATGTTTAAGGATGCACATATAGTAGACATGATCGTAGAATGAAACATCAAAGAGTGGATTTTGGGAACTTGAATAGGACAAGAGGGTTATATGCTCCGTAGACTGCTTTCTGACAATAGATAAGGGTCGTAGAGGAGACATTAGAGAGTCTACATTTTGTACTTGTTTTCCTTGAGACCTTGGACGATCCCTGAAGGGTTCTACGAACCGTAGAAGTCATCCATAGAACTAGCCCGGCAATTATTTTTTAGGGGTATTTCTGTCATTTCCTATTTTCTAATACCTAATTTATTTCATTTTATGCCTAATGTTAATCCATATAACTACTTTTACCCTTCAAATTTCACCCCCACCCCCCATTTCCTCTTATTCACTCAAAACCCTTAAGGCTTTTAAGAAATTCTCTCTCAAGGTCGGTCTTCTTCTCCAATCAAGATAGAGTTTCAAGAATTTAAGAATTTCAAGGCTAGAATTAAGTGAGGTATGTGGAAATTTCATCCATGGATCCTCATAAATGGCGTCCCAAAGAATCTCCAATTTCACTTTATGATTTCTTA